>NC_072473.1:46657552-46970378 GCF_027574615.1 Eptesicus fuscus
AGAGACACTCTTGTAGACCAGGACTTGTTTCAATGAGGCTTTAGTGCTCACTGAGTCTACCCCTTGGGTGTGCCACTTATGGATGTAAAGATTTGTAATCTTATATGGTCTCACACTGGCCACTGGGTACACTGGCTCTTGTGTCTCTAGGGAGGTGCAAAGTCAGCCACTGCCTGAGGCCACCTGGCAGGAGCTACAGAGAGATCCCAGATTCCTCCTCTTTGTATCAGGTTTGGAAGTATCCAGATGAGGCCCAGCTGTGAAGGAAGGCCGGCTGGTGCTGGTGCGGGGTCTTGGGCCTTTTGTTGATAGGTTTGGGGCTCCCTGACCCAGCTGCAGCTTTTTTGACAGGTTTTTAAGCCTGAGAAAGCACAGGCCATTCATATGTAAAAGCTTCTTCCTACAGCTTGGGTGGAGTTGTAAATTGAGTGGGGCAGGTCTCAGGGATTCACCAGGATGGAGCAAACAGAAATGGCTGCCAGTAAGCCCTGCAACCAGGGGTGTCAAAGCAGGGGAACAATGACCACTGTGAGCACCTCCATCTGGAAGAAAGCCACCCTTGAATTCCAGCTCTGATGCCAGACAGTCCAGTTTCTCCTCGTATGTGTCTGGGCCCTACAGCCACCCCTGGCACTGGAGCTCAGAGGGAGCTGGGGCTTATAAATTCAATTCATGGTTCTGGCCTCTTAAGAGAAGCAACTGGGTCTTCTTTATAGCCCGTAGTCCTTACTGCCCATAGGGATATTTTCCCCCCAGCTCTGGGACCCTGGGTTGGCTGTCTGGTGTGGGGCTGGGACCCCTTGCTCCTCTGGGCAGCTTCCACAGAGGTAATCTCTCTACAAATTAAAAAAGTGGCACATGTGGGTGTGAGACCAGCCAGTTCCGCACTTCCACCCTTCTTACCAGTCTCAGTATGCTTTCTTCTTTACTTCTCTAGTTGTAATACTTCCATTCAGCCAGTGTTCTCATAATTCTGGATGATGGTTGTTCTATATTTTAGTTGTAATTTTTATGTGGTTGTGGGAGGCAGCAAGTACAGGCTGGTTACCTACACCGCCATCTTGATTCTCTCTATAGTGTTCATTATTGCAGCTATGTTATTCTTCATTTTCTCTTGATTCTTGCACATGTTGTTGAATATGTTTTTCATCCTTTTCACCATCCTTAAAACCATTGCTCTGAATTCTTTCTCTGATAAATTGATTGCCTTCATTTTGTTTATTTCCTTTTCTGGTGATTCCTTCTTTGTTTCATATGCAGGTTGTTTCTTTGTCTTCCTATTTTTGCTGTTCCTTTGTGATTGTTCCTATGTATTAGACCAAACTTCTATGTAACCCATGTTTTTTGAGGTTGTCTTATATAGTAGACTAGGGGCCCCATGCACAAATTGGTGCACCTTGAAAGGAACTGTGGGCCATGAGGCTACAGTGGGCACAGGGGTGGGTCTTGGCCCATCCTCCACACCACCATCTGGCCCCTCCTGCTGTGGCCCTCGGTCACCTCTCTGCTGGGGCCAGCAGCAGGGCTGGCACCAGCAGCGGGTGCGAGCGGGGCTCGTGCTGTCACTGGGTACAAGTGGCGGCTGCTGCCTTGATCACCCCTCAGGAGCAGGGGTAGGTGGAGAAGTCCGCAGGGTGATCAGAGCCAGTAGCCACCACTCACATGTGCTGACAGTGCTGAGCAATCAGGACCAGTGCCAGGTACCAGAAGTGGGTGGGAGTGGGGCTGGTGCTGGAAGCAGGTGCTAACACTGGTCAGGACTGTGGTACATGGGATTAAAGAATTTTCAGTAACCACCAGAGGCTCTCCCTGATGACAGAGACTGGTACCCTCCCTTTATCTGGTAACCCTGCTAACCTGTTCCACCATCCCTCCACAGCCAACACCCACCATGCCCCCTGGTGGTCAGCACACATCATACCAACCAATTGTTCAGTTGTTCCACCAGTCGGTCTATTTGCACATTATGGTTATATATGTGTATATATATATATATATATATATATATATATATATATATATATATGTTTTGTGGGGCCCAGTGTTGCAATCTCTCAGGTCTTCTGGGCTGGGTATTCAGGGGATGACCCCTTCTTGAGATGTTTGGATTCTCTTGGTGTAGTTGGGACGTGAGTGTTATTGTCCTATTTGTGGCTGGAGTCTTCTTTCATAGTGTCTGGTTATGTAGCTTGCTCTCTAACATCTTGACCAAACAGCACAAAATACAACTCAAGTCACAACTTGACAAGTCACAAAGGGGACAAAACACACATGTACTCATGACACCGATAACCCCAATAAAAGTGACCACCAGAGAAAAGAGAATTAGGAGAGAAAAGAGAGCAAAAATGATATTGAGAAAAGGAAAAAAAAAATAAGAGAGAATAGAAAAAGAAGAAAATGAAGAAAAGAAATTACATGGGGAGACACCACTACATAACAAACAAATAAACGAAAAAAATGCGCACAACAAACACCCAGAAAAGGGGGATGACAGAATCGCTAGATGCAGAGCTTATATACAAAAAGTGAGATTAAGGAATTAAATGAATAGGGGAAGGACCATGGTTAAGTATAGAGGATGTAGAAAGAGAATTAGTGGATAAGAAAAAAAGAAAAATTAATTAATAATTTTTTTCTTAATTTATCTATCTATTTATTCATCTATTTTTGGAAAAGAAAAATAGAGGAGAGAGCAGATAAGCATGACTTTAGTGAGTAAAACTAGTTAGACAATTAGAAGAAGAGAGCAAGAGAGGAGAGGGGAAAAAAGCTTAAAAATTAGTTAGTGAAGAAAGAGACTTGGAGCAGGGGAGAGGAAATTAGATATATGAGTAAGCCAACAGATACTACAATAATAATAACATGTTAATAAAGCAGATAAAGAAGATCAATTTTTAACAAGGGGTAAAAAGAAAGAGAAAAACTAAAGTGGGGACAGGAGAAAAGAGGAGAGGATGAAGAAGGGAGAAGTGAGGAAGAAAAGGGTGAAAAAGTAAAATAAAATAACAATAATAAAAAATAGAATGAATAAAATTAATACAAAAAATAAAACAAAACAAAAAAAGATAAGGGAAAAATTAAATAAAAGATTTTAAAAAATTAAGTGTCATTTGCTTCAGCTAGTTTTAATGCCCCATGTGGGCTGGTTTAAGATCACACTCTTATGTTCTGTCTGCCACTTCTCAGTTTTCTGTTTGGTTATCAGCACTATGGTGCAGTTCCAAGTGATCCACTGCTCCTCTGTGTCTGTCTCCACAGCCTTGGCTGCAAGCAGGTGGGACCAATCTGCCTGTTTTACCTGTCTGCCTGCTGTCAATATTAATCACTCAAGAGTCTATTTTTGACAGGGCTTTAGGTAAGGGTGGTGATGTATTGCTTTCCAGGACCAAAAGGCCCCTCTTCAACCCAGACCCAAGGGCTCCCTGGGGCTCTTCAGAGTTTTTGTTTCCTCTGAAAATGTGTAGTCTGGGTGCAGCTGTACTGGCTGCCCTGAGGCTGCTAGGAGGGGTTGGCTCTTCAGGAGAAAAATGGATGCTTAAGTTTAGAGGTTCCTGAATGTTTCAGTGCCAGATTTCTGGTCACCTCTCCTTGTCCTGCTCCCCTCTACAGCCTCTCACCAGTCTCCACAAATCTGCACTTCTACCTGCACCACAGCCTTTGGTGTTTGTAATTGAAAGGTCCTATGAACTGGATTTAGCGAATTAAAACAAAGACAAAACAGAGGCAAGGCAACCACTCAACTGTGAGTCCCCCTCCCCGCCTGCAGCACTATGTGGCTCAGGCAGCTCCTCAGGCCGCCTTTCTGGTCGTAGCCTCTCACAGCTGTGGACTTAGATCTAGATTTTCCAGCCCCTGGCAGCTCTATGGACTTCTTTTCCACAGTCAGATGTTACACCTGTCCCCAAGGGACATGGACTTGGTGCAGTGTAACTTCCTTCTGACTCTCTTGGCCTTGTGGTCACATGTGTCCTTTCAGCCCAGAACCCTGATCCTACCATTGTGCAGGCATACTCTGCCCTTTCCACTACCACATTTTCTTTATCTATTCAACCATTGATGACCATTTGTGCTGTTTCTACCTGTTGGTAATTATGAATAATGCTGCCATAAACAAATTTATGACAGGACATATTTCATTTTTCTTGGGGATATCCCTAGAAGTGGAATTACTTAGTCATATAGTATTCTACGTTTAATTATATGAGGAGCTCCCAGACTATTTTCTAAAATGTCTGTATTATTTTATATTTTCACCCACAGTGCATTAGAGTTCTAATTTCTCCATGTCCTTGCCAACACTTTTTAATTTTTCTATCCATTCTAGTGGATGTCAGTGAAGTAGTATATTATTATGGTTTTGATTTGTATTTCCCAGGTAACTTATTATGTTGAGCATCTATTCATGTACTAATTGGCCATTTATATATCTTTGGGGAAATGCCTACTCAGATCCTTTGCCCATTTTTAAATTGAGTTATTTATCTTTGTATTATTGAGTGGTAGAAATTCCTTATTGTAGTTTTAGTGCCTGGTAATTACCTTTTTAAATTGTAATTTAGGTGCCTGATATTAAGATTTTTATTGCTGAGGCATTCACTTCAAAAATATCCATTTCACCCATCTCCATTAAAAACAATGCTACCTACACAAGTACCATATTTTCCGGTGTATAAGACGACTTTTTAACCGAGGAAAATCTTCTATACTCCCAGTCGTCTTATACGCTGGAAAAGATGGTAGATAAAGAGCCAGACCATCCCACCCAGGAAGTTACGAAGTTTCCCTTTTTTAGAAAGTTCTGGTTGACCTAAAAACAGATTGTTTGACATCTTACTTTTACTGTCCCATGCTCAGTTTCTACTCTTACATCTTAAATTCATAAATAAATAGTGAAACTGCAAACCCACAGGCACCCTATTCTTGATCCAAATAAATGCAGATCACCAGGTTCTCTTCTCTCTCTCTCTCTCTCTCTCTCTCTCTCCCTTACTGTGTGACCCAAGTTTGGTCCAGCCACAACATTGGCTCTGATCAGGGGAATGCCATTGGGGTCTGCCTACAGTAGTATGGGCTGAGGTGAGTGCCACCTGACATTTCTAGCAGATAGAATCACTCTTAATAGGCTGAAACTGACACAAAATACGTATGTATTCTAGGTACAAGTCCCTTACCATATACATGATTTGAAATATTTTATTCCATTCTTTGGGTTATCATTTCATTTCTTTGATGATATCTTTTGAAACACAGAAGCTTTTTCAAAATTCTGATAAAGTTCAATTTATCTCTCTGTTTTTGTTCTCTTGCTTTGGTTTCATATATAAGAACCCTTTGCCAAATCCAAAGATACTGAAGTTTATCCTTATATTTTCTTCTAAGAGTTTTATATATGTTACTCTTACACTTAGTACTTTGATCTATTTTGAGTTTCAATGTCATCCTTTTGCATATGGCTGAGTATTTGTTAGTGGATAAAGGGCACCAGAATGTTACCAGGAATAGAACCTCAGTTCAGCAACCTTGATACTTGATTACTGGCTAGGAAAGAATTCAGAGTCAAGACTCAAATACAAACAAAAGTTTATTTAGAAAGTTAGAGGTAGAAGAAGTGAGCCATGAAAGAAGTGAGCCAATTGGGCTGCACAGGCTCAGGAAAAAAGTTACAGAGGCAAAAGAAGGTCCCTTGGAGCTTAGAAGAAAGAAAGCACAGAGACACACCTAAAGGAAGAAGGCAGAGAGAGAGAGAGAGAGAGAGAGAGAGAGAGAGCACTAAGTCTTTCATCTTGAGCTTTTTGAAGGTGGGGATTTCGGGGGAGGTCTCAGGGGAGGATCATAATAGAAATATTCATCAGATTTTATGGTGTATCCTTTTAGGTCCTGGTCTCTACTGATTAGTTAGTTCTAGAGTAGGGGGTCATTAGTCATTGCATCAGGTCCTGATGTCACCCATGGCATCATTCTGTATGGTTTTACTGCTTTTCTGGGACTGAAGCTGAAACATTACTGAGGCCTAGATTTTATCTCTAGTTTGACTGCAACTCTGTCTCTGTGGTCAATAGGCCCGAGGCTTTGCTCCTAAGATTATCTGATGTAGGCCAGAACCTCATTGTTCTGAGGGTTTAATGCTTAAGGGAGTGGTCATGCAAGGGCTTGTATGGGAGTCATATGAGGCTATTCTCTTCCCCTTTTATTCCACCTCTAAGGATGTCTATCACATGACTAGTAAAATGCTAGTGGGGGAAAGGTCAGGGAAAGGTCCAAACTACATTACCAGTGACATGAAAGGTCAGGAGGTCTAAACCACATGACTAATTATATGCCAGGAGAAGAAAGGTCACCCTGGGAGTGAGGTTCTTGTTTTGCCAGTTTTACCCATTGCTAGATACCTGGGGCTCTTCACCCTGGTGGCGTTTTCATACTGGCATATCATTCCTATTTTTCTCATGCCTGTATAACTGCCTACTACACATGTGTCCAACCAGTTGTTGAAAATATTCTTTCCCTCCCTGTTGGATAGTCTTAGAATGGTTTTTAAAAATCAGTCACCCTAGATGTTTCAGTTTATTTCTAAACTCTCAATTGTATTCCATGCATCAATATGTTTATGCATTTGCTACTTCTACAATGTCTTGATTACCATTGATTTGTAGTAAGCTGTAAAATTGGGATGTGTAAAGGTTTTTACTTCATCTTCATTGTTAAGATTGTTTTGGCTTTTCTAAATCTACAATTTCATATGAAATTTAGAATCATCTTGTCATGTTCTAAAAATAACTCAGTGGCAAATCTGATGAGGATTGTGTTGAAACTGTGGATTAATTTAGGGCATCTTAAGTCTTCTGCTCCATGTTTTGTTTGTTTGTTTATTAAATATTTTTAATTTCTTTCAACAATGGTTTATAGTTTTTGAAGTATAAGTTTTGTAGCTCATTAAATTCATTCCTGCCCTAACTGGTTTGGCTCAGTGGATAGAGCATCAGCCTGCTGACTCAATGGTCCCAGGTTTGCTTCCAGTCAAAGGCATGTATCTTGGTTGCAGGCACATCCCCAGTAGGGGGTGTGCAGGAGGCAGCTGATTGATGTTTCTCTCTCATTGATGTTTCTAACTTTCTATCCCTCTTCCTTCCTCTCTGTAAAAAAAATCAATAAAATATATTTTAAAAATTCAGTCCTAAATATTTTATTATTTTTGATATCATTGTGAATTAATTTCTCTTTTGTTTTATTTTTTGATGTTTTATTGAAAAGTTATAAATATGCAATTGATTTTTGTTTACTGATATTATACTGTAAAAGCTTGCTGAACAGGTTTCTAAGTTGTAATACTGTTTTTGTATGTTTCTTAGGATTATATATATTCACATACGTAGATATAATTTTATTTCTTTTCAAATTTTGATTTCTTCTATTTATTTATTTATTATTTAATTTTTTTTTTTTTTTTTGCCCAATTGCCCTGGTTAGAACTTCCAGTTCAATGTCGCAAAAGTAAACACCCTGACCTTAGGAGAAAATCATCTAGTACTTTATCATTAAGAATGATGTTAACTGTCATTTTTGTTTTAATCCTCACTTGAAGATATGCTTATAGATTTGCATATATATAGAGAGAGACATTGAACACCTCAATATATAAAAAAGACTTCTGGAGGACTTTGACAGCAATACAGTCATAGTAGGGGACTTTAACACCCCTCTGACTTCACCTTCACTGGATAGATCTTCCAGATAAAACATTAACAAGGAAACAGTGACTCTAATGACACACTGTATCAGATGAATTTAATTAACATTTATAAAACATTTCACTCCAAAGCTTAAGAATGTAAATTCTTCCCAAGTGCACAGGGGTCATTCTCAAAATGGACAACATGTTAGGACATAACACAAGTCTACAAATTCAAGAAGATTGAAATCCTAACAACCACCTTCTCAAATAACAATGGAATGAAATTAGAAATCAACTACAGTAAAAAAAAAACTCACATGGAAGATAAATAACATATTATTAAACAACTAGAAGCCCGTTGCATGAAGTTTCGTGCAATAGACCTTCCTTCACCTGGCTGCCGGCACCAGTTTTCCGCCAGCACCAGTTTTCCTCTAGCCATCCGCCAATTGGAGCGCCTCCCACCGTAGCTGGCGGGAGGTGTTCTGATCAATGGGTGGCCAGAGGAAAACTGGTGCTGGAGGAAAACTGGTGCCAGCAGCCACGCGATCGGCCACCCCAAGTCCCGTCCCCAGCCTCCCACTGGCCCAATCATGGGTGTAGCAGAGTGATGGTTATTTGCATACTTCCCTTTTATTAGGTAGGATGAATGTGTTACCAATTAGATAAAAAATATATCAAAAACTTCCTTACAACAAATGAAAATGAACACAAAACAATTCCAAATCTCTGGGAAACAGCAAAAGCTCCTGACAAAGAAGTTCACAGCACTACAGGCCTACCTCAAAAAAAAAAAAAAAAAAAAAAGAACAACTAATAATAAACTATCTAACCCTACATCTTAAAGAATTAGAAAGAGAACAACAAAACAAAGCCCAGAGTATGTAGAAGGAAGAAAAAACAAAAATAGAGCCAGGCATAGAAGCATCTAATAGCCCATAAAACTTCAGAGGGAAGGCAGGCGGGGGGAGTAAGAGATCAACCAAAGGACTTGTATGCATGCATATAAGCATAACCAATGGACACATAGACACTAGGGGGTGAGGGAATGTGCAGGGGGCTAGGGGTGGCTGGGGAGAGGTCAATGGGGAAAAGGGGAGAAATATGTAATACTATATGTAATACTTAAAACAATAAAGAATTTAAAATATAGATCAGAACAGAAATAAATGACATGGGGACTAAAAACACAATATAAAAAATATCAATGAAAACAAGAGCTGGTTCTTTGAAAATATAAGATTGATTAATCTTTATTCAGACTCATCAAGAAACAAAGAGAGAGGACCCAAACAAATAAAATAAAATAAGTGGTGAAGTAACAACTGACACCACAGAATTAAAAAGGATTATAAGGAAAGTTTGTCTGGGGGGAGACAAAATGGTGGCCAAATAGGCAGATGTGTCCTGTGCCTTCTCACAAAGCAGATAGAAGAAACAGCTGAATCAAATAACATACACACAGAATTGGTGAATTAAACACAGCTGTTGAGACAATCCATGGCCAGAAAGAACAGAGGATGCCTGGAAAACAGTAGGATCAGGGATCTGGGCTGGAGATATCTGGGACTAGAGGGCCAGAAGGAAACTGGGACTAGAGGGTCAGAAGGAAACTGCACTGCACCAAGTCCATGTCCCTTGGGGAAATGCTTAATACTCGACTGTGAAAGGAGGTCCACAGGGCTGCTGGCAGCCAGGGACTCTAGATCTAAGTCCACAGCCATGGGAGGCTGTGCCCAGAAAGGTAGCCTGAAGTTCTGCACTGGCCATGCAGTACTTGGGGGAGAGATAAGCACAGTGGCACAGTTACTCTGTCTTTATACTTTTCTTGATTTTACTTGCTAAACCCAGTATATAAGATCTTTCAATTACAAACACTCACCTAGGCTTCAGTGCAGGGGAAGGTGGTTTTGTGGAAGCTGGGGAGAAAAATAAGGACAGGTGACCAGGAAGCCAGCTCTGGGACAGTCTGGTCCCTCCAACCCTGAACAGCCAATCTTCTCCTGAAGATCCAGCCCTTCCTAGCAGCACAGCCACACCCAGCCTTGAGCTCTGCAGGGAAACAAGGATTCTGAATACCCCCAGGGAACCCTTGAGGACTGGATTGAGGGGTCATTTGGTCCCATAAACTAATACAGCAACACCAACACCTAGAGCTGGTTTCAGAAATAGATGCTTGTGTAAATACCACTGAAAGCAGTCAGACAAACAAAGGGGACAGAATGATCCCGCCTGCCTGAAATGAAAGCTGTGGAGTCTGACAGAGGAGTGGTGGATTGCTGGGAACTTCAACACAGTGCTGATTACCTAACAGGAAACTGAGACATGACAGACAGAACAGTAGAGAAGTGTCTTAAACCAGCTCCCATGGGACATTAAAACACAGCTGAAGCAAAGAACACTTTACTACTTCAATTTTTAATTATTTTTAAATTTATTATTTTTTTATTTTTAAATTTTATTTTATTGTTTACAGTATTACACATAGTAGTACATAAATCTCCTTTTTTCCCTCATTGACCTTCCCCCAGCCTCCCTTACACCCTGTTGCATGCTCTCATCCCAAGTCCCTCAGTGTCTTATGTCCATTGGTTGTGATTATATGCATGCATACAAGTCATTCGGTTGCCCCCCAACACTCCCCAGCCTTCCTGCTGTAATTTGACAGTCTGTTCCATGTTTTACTGCCTCTCTATCTATCTTTTTGTTCAACAGGTTATAATGTTCTTTATTTTCCATAAATGAGTGAGATCATGTGGTATTTTTCATTCATTGCCGGGCTTATTTCACTTAACATAATGCTGTCCAGTTCCATCCATGCTGCTGCAAATGGTAAGAATTCCTTCTTTTTTATAGCAGTGTAATATTCCATTGGGTAAATGTACCATAGTTTTCTAATCCACTCATCTGCTGATGGGCATTTAGGCTGTTTCCAAACATAGCTATGGCGAATTATGCTGCTATGAACATAGGGGTGCATATATCCTTTCTGATTGGTGTTTCTCGTTTCTTAGGATATATTCCTAGAAGTGAGATTAATGGGTAAAATGGGAGTTCCATTTTTAGTTTTTTGAGGAAACTCCATACTGTTCTCCAATGTGGCTACACCAGTCTGCATTCACAACAACAGTGCACGAGGGTCCCTTAATCTCCGCATCCTCGCCAGCACTTGTAGTTTGTTGATTTGTTGATGATAGCCATTCTGACAGGTGTGAGATGGTACCACATTGTCGTTTAGATTTGCATCTCTCAGATAATTAGTGACTTTGAGCATGTTTTCATATGTCTCTTTGCCTTCCTTCTGTCTTCTTTCAAAAAGATTCTATTTAGGTCCATTGCCCATTTTTTATTGGATCATTTATCTTCCCTTTATTAAGTTGTATGTGTTCCCTGTAGATGTTGGAGATTAAGCCTTTATCAGTGATAACATTTGCAAATATGTTCTCCCATACAGTGGGCTTTCTAGTTGTTTTGTTGATGGATTCTTTTGCTGTGCAAAAGCTTTTTATTTTGATGTAGTCCCATTTATTTTCTATTTACTTTCCATTGCCCTAGGAGCAGAATCAGTGAATACATTGCTTCGGCATATGTCTGATATTTCTCTGCCTTTGGATTCCTCTAGTATTTTTATGGTTTCCCATCTTATATTTAAATCTAAATCCATTTTGAGTTTATTTTTGTGTATGGTATAAGTTGGTGGTCTAGTTTCATTTTTTTGCATGTATCTGTCCAATTTTCCCAACACCATTTACTGAAGAGACTGTCTTGACTCCATTGTATGTTCATGCCTTCTTTGTTAAATAATAATTGAGCATAGTGGTTTGGGTCGATATCTGGGTTCTCTATTAAATTCCATTGATCTATATGTCTGTTCTTGTGCCATTACCAGGCTGTTTTGAGAATAGTGGCTTTGTAATACAGCTTGACATCTGGTATTGAGATCCCTCCTACTTTGTTCTTCTTTCTCAGGATTGCTGTGCTTATTCGGGGTCTTTTTTTTTTATTCCAGATGAATTTTTGGAGAGTTCTTTCTAGGTCTGTGAAATATGCTGTTGGTATTTTAATGGGGAGTGCATTGAGTCTATAGATTGCTTTGGGAAATATGGACATTTTAATGATGTTTATTCTACCAATCCATGAACATGGCATGTTCTTCCATCTATGTCTTCCTCTATTTCTTTTTTTCAGTGTCCTGTGGTTTTCTGAGTAGAGGTCTTTTACCTCGTTAGTTAAGTTTATTCCTAGATATCTTAATTTTTTTGGTGTGATGGTAAATGGGATTGCTTTTTTAGTCTCTCTTTCTGAAAGTTCACTATTGGTGTAAAGAAATGTCATAGATTTATTGGCATTAATGTTGTATCATGCTACATTGCCAAATTCATTTATTAAGTCGAATAGTTTTTTGATGGAGTCTTGAGGGTTTTTTATGTACAATATCATGTCATCTGCGAATAGGGACTGTTTTACTTCTTCTTTTCTAATTTGGATGCTTTTTATTTCTTCTTCTTGTAAGATCACAATGGCTAGTACTTCCAGTACTATGTCAAACAGGAGTGATGAAAGCAGGCATCCCTGTCTTGTTCCTGCTCTTAGGGGAAATGGTTTTAGTTTTTGTCCATTGAATATGATGTTGGCTGTGGGTTTATCATATATGGCTTTAATTATGTTGAGGTATGATCCTTCTATTCCCACCATGCTGAGAGTTTTTATCAAAAATGGGTGTTGGATTTTTGTCAAATGCTTTTTCTGCATCAATTGATATGACAATGTGATTTTTATCTCTCAATTTGTTTATGTGATGAATCATGTTTATTGATTTGCGGATATTGTACCATCCTTGCATCCCCCGGATAAATCCTATTTCATCATGGTGTATGATCTTTCTGATGTTCTGCTGGATCTAATATTCTAGCATTTTGTTGAGGATTTTGGCATCTATGTTCATGAGGGATATTGGCCTGTAATTTTCTTTCATTATGTTGTCTTTATCTGGTTTTGGTATTAGGGTGATGCTGGCTTCATATAATGAGCTTGGAAGTCTTCCTACTTTTTGAATTTTTTGGAATAGTCTGAGGAGTATGGGTTTTGGTTGTTCCTTGAATCTTTGGTAAAACTCCCCTGTGAAGCCGTCTGGACCCAGGCTTTTGTTTACTGGAAACTTTTTGATAACTGCTTCAATTTATTCCATAGTTATTTGCCTATTGAGATTTTTAGATTCTTCCTGATTGAATTTTGGAATGTTACATTTTTCTAGGAATATGTCCATTTCCTCCAGGTTGTCCAGTTTGTTGGAATAGAGTTGTTCATAGTACTTTTTAACAATCCTTTGTATTTCTGTGGGTCTGTTGTTATTTATCTTCTTTAATTTTTGATTTTGTTTATTTGGGTCCTCTCTCTTTGCTTCTTGGTGAGCCTTGCTAGAGGTTCATCAATCTTTTTTATCCTTTCAAACAACCAGCTCTTACTTTTGTTTTTGTTGTTGTTTTTGTTTTTTTTTGGTTTTTTTTTATTTTTTATTTTTATTTTTTGGTCTCTATGTAATTTATCTCCACTCTGATCTTTATTATTTCCTTCCTTCAGCTTACATTGGGCTTTTCTTGTTGCTCTCTAACTCTTTGAGTTGTAGGGTTAGGTAATTTATTACCATTGTTTCTTGTTTTTTTTTGCAGTAGGCTTATAGAGCTATGAACTTCTGTCTGAAGACTGCTTTCACTATGTATAATATATTTTGGATTGTTGTGTTTTCATTGTCGTTTGTTGCCATGAAGTTTTTTCTTTCTTCTTTGATCTCTCTGGTAACCCAGTCATTGTTGAATTACATGCTATTTAGTCTCCATGTGTTTGATATTTTGGATTGTTTTTATTGTAGTTGATTTCCAGTTTTATGCCATTGTGATCTGAGAAGATGCTTGATATGATTTCTACCTTCTTGAATTTGAAGAGACTTTGCCTTTGACCCAATATATGGTCTATCTTTGAAAATGATCCATGTGTACTTGAGAAGAATGTATATTCCGTGGCTTTGGGGTGCAATATTGTGAAGATGTCAATTAATTCCATCTGATCTAGTGAGTCATTTAGGATTGATGTTTCTTTGCTGATCTTTTGTTTAGAGGGTTTGTTCAATGGTGATAGTGGGGTATTAAAATCTCCTACTATGATTGTATTGCTGTCAATCTCTCCTTTGATATCCTCCAGAAGTTTTTTTATGTATTTGGGTGTTCCTGTATTGGGTGCGTATAGGTTTACCAGAGTTATTTCTTCTTGTTGAATTGCTCCCTTTAGTATGATGAATTGGCCTTCCTTATCTCTTTTTAGGTCCTTCAATTTGAGATGTAATTTGTCAGATATAAGTATTGCTAACCCAGCTTTATTTCCCATTCGCCTGAAATACCTTTTTCCATCCCTTCACCATCAGTCTGTGTGCGACTTTTTTTTCTGAGGTGGATTTCCTGTAGACAGCAGATATATGGGTCATGTTTTCTTATCCACTCAGTCACCCTATGTCTTTTGATGGGGGCACTTAATCCATTTACATTTAAAGTTATTATTGATAGGTAGTTTTTTGTAGCCATTTTTATTCTTTACCCCTGTGTTCCTTCTTCGCTTCCTTTTTCTTCTTTTTACAGCAGACCTTTAGCATTTCTTGCATTGCTGGTTTGGTGGTAATAACCTCCCTTAGTCTTTTTTGTCTTTGAAGCTCCTGATTTCACCCTCAATTTTGATTGATACCCTTGCTGGGTAGAGTATTCTTGGATTCAGACCCTTCCTTTGCATGAGTTTTTATATTTCATTCCATTCCCTTCTTCCGTGATGTGTTTCTATTGAGATATCAGTCACTATTCTGATGGGGGATCCTTTGTAGGTAACTTTTTTTCTCTCTCTGGCTGCTTTTAAGATTCTTACTTTGTCGTTGGAGTTTGCCAATTTAATTATAATGCGCCTTGGTGTTAGTCTTTTGAGGTTCATTTTGTTTGAGACTCTGTGAGCTTCTTGGATTTGTGTGAGTTTTTTTCTTCCCTACATCAGGGAGGTTTTCTTTCATTATTTCTTCAAACAGGTTTTCTATTCCTTGGTCAGTTTCCTCTCCTTCTGGCACCCCTATTATGTGGATGTTGTTTTGTTTCATGTTGTCCCAAAGTTATCTTAGGCTCTCCTCCTGATTTTTAATTTTTTTTCTAGAAGTTCCTCTGCTTAGGTATTTTTTACTACCTTGTCTTCTAGCTCACTGATGCAGTCCTCTGCTTCTTCTAGTCTACTCTTGATGCTTTCTATTGAGTTCTTTACAGCAGCGATGTCATTTTTCATTTCTTCTTGGTTCTTCTTCATTTCCTCTTGGTTCTTACACATATTGTTGAATTTGTCTTCCATTCTTTTCATCCACCTTATGACCATTTCTCTGAATTCTTTCTCTCACAGGTTGCTTGCTTCTATTTCGTTTACTTCCATTTCTGGTGATGCCTGCTTTTCTTTCATATGTGGGCTGTTTCTTTGTCTACCCACGATCTCTCTTCTCCAGTTGTCTGGTTATGTAGGTCTCTCACTCCTGCATTGATTTAAAGGTACAAGATACAACACAACAAGGCACAATGCACAAGGCATTGAACACATATGTATTCATGATACTAATAACCCCTAATAAAGGTGACCACCAGAGAAAAAAGATTTTGGGTATAAGAAAGAAAGAAGAAGAGAAGAAAAAACAAAAGCGAGAGAAAAAAGGAGTGCCAAAGTGAAATTGCAAAAAGGAGGGAAATGTAAGAGAGAAGAAAGAGAAGAAAAAAGAAGAGGGGAAAAACTATTTATATGGAGAGAAAACTCCAATAGAACAGCCATGAATCTTAACAAATGCCTGCAACAAATACCTAGAGATGAATGCAAACTACAAGCAATAACTAATATCAAGCGAGGCAAGGGAAAACAGAAGTAAAAAACAAAATTAAAAAAAAGTAAAACAATCTCACAAACAAGCATAAAAAACCAATATAATCACCATTCAATCAAACAACAACAAAAGGACAGAGAGAAAAAAATTTGGATAGTGAAGAAAGAGAAGAGAGAAGTGTGTATTGACTTAGTGCAGGGGATTGGAAGTTAGATATATAATTAGGGTGAAATTTTAACAGGGGGTAAAAAGAAATAGGGAAAATCTAAAACAGGAATAGGGTAAAGGAAACAGAACAACAAAGGGGGAAAAGTGAGGAAGAGATTGTTGGCATAAAGGTAAAGTTGAGATAGAGTAAAATGATCCTAAAGGAAAGATGAAAATATAATGTAGAACACTAATCCCAAAATAAAATAAAGAAAAAATCAAATGACACTTTTAAAAAAAGTTAAAATAGTAGTAGTAATAATACTGATTAAAAATAAAAATGTAATAATAAGAAAGGTAAAATCAAGTGTGGAAAAAAAGAAAAAAATTAGTTTCTTAAGTAAAAGATGAAAAAAATAAAAATAAAAATGTGCAGTAGTGAAGATCATTCACTTCCTCTACTGTTCTGCTTGGCACACCTTTGTCCTAGACAGGACAGTATTGAAGTTCCCTGCATTCCACTGCTCCTCAGTGTTGTAGGCCACAGTCCTGATTTTTCAAGCAGGCAGTACATCTTTATTTCTTATACTCCTTTATTTGTGTTTACACAAGAGTCAATTTGTGATTCAACCCCTGGGTGGCAGTATTTCTGGATTCACTTCTGGGTCTATAGGTCCTCTCTAGCTTGTATTTAGATATTGTTTTCCCCGTGGCACTTAATACCAGTTTGGGGAATGGGCTGCCCCAGAGCTGGTTCTCTGATCGTTATTCCCCGCTCTGATCCCCCGGTTCCACAAAAACAACTTTCCCCTGCAGTCTCTTAGAGTGTCCCCAATTGGGCGATCTTATGTATTGGGCTTAGTAATCAAAAGCACGGATTTAAAGAGGGAAAAAAAAGTGAAAAACGAGCTAGAGTAAGTGTACAAACTCCGGTGCTGAGGCGCAAGTCTGTGCATTCTTTTTTCCCCTTGGGTCTAAGCAGCAGGCACACTGTTAAACATTTTTTTTTTAGGCTGCCATTTTGTATCCAGTTTAGCTATGGGGTGCTTTTTAGAGTTCCCATCTGTTAGCAGCCCTGTGGATCCCCTTCTACATTCGCAAATCATGCCAGCCTCAATGGCCTCAGACTTTGCTGAGCGGAGACTTCCCTGGATCCTACAGCTCCCGCATGCACGTTTCTCTCTCCTGCGCGGACCACAGAACTCACCTTATCCCAGGCGAAATCTGACCTTTCCGTAAGGAGGTGCAGAGCTCCTCTGAATCTGCGTGTTCACGCCACTTGGGGACAAGTGTTCCGGATTTGCAGCTGTTTGCTGGGTGCCGTTGTTGTAGTCCCAGGTTTTTCAAGTTTCCGACAACATCCACTCTCCCCTTCAAAATGGTGTGGTCTCCACATCAGAGCCAGTCACTCATGGAGGGATCCCAGCGGCAGTGGCAGCTGCATGGTCAGGGGAACCCCATCAGGCAACCCCCCACAGTCCCCTGGAGTACAGCTGTCCCTCAACTCAGAAACAAACACTCCCCGTGGGACCACACACTCTCCCTTTGTTCTCTCACTCACACACTATCTTGCAGTCTGCCTTCCTGTCAGCAGCCATCTTCCTTCTCCTCACTATTTTATTTTTAATCTTTTAATTAAGATATTATTTTTTTATTTTTACTTCATTTATATATTTATTTATTTACTAGTGGCCCAGTGCATGAAATTGATGCACGCTGGGGGGGGATGTGTCCCTCAGCCTGGCCTGCACCCTCTCCAATCTGGGACCCCTCAAAGGATGTCCTACTGCCAGTTTACAGGGATTGGGTCTAAACCGGCAGTCGGACATCCCTCTCGCAATCCTGGACTGCTGGCTCCTAACTGCTCACCTGCCTGCCTGCCTGCCTGATTGCCCCTAACCACTCTGCCTGTAGCCTGCTCGCCCCCAACTGCTCCCCACCGCCGGCTTGCTCGAACCCCAAATGCCCCCCTGCCAGCCTGATCACCCCCAACTGCTCCTTGTGCCAGTGTGCTCACCCCCAACTGCCTCTCCCTGCCAGCCTGCTTTCCCCCATATGCCCCCCCTGCTGGCCTGCTTGCCCCCACCTTCCCTCCACACTGGCCTGCTTGCCGCCAACTGCGCTCTGCTGGCCTGCTCACTCCAAACTGGCCCCCTTGCTGTCCTGATCACCTGCAACTGACCCCCACTTATGGCCTGCTCGCACCCGACTGGCTCCCCCTGCTGGTCTGCTTACCCCCAATGGCCCCTCCCCCTACCAGTCTGATCACCCACAACTGCCATCCCATCCTGGCCTGATCACCCACAACTGCCCTCCCCTCTTGGCCTCTAATCACCTCTACCTCAGCCCCGCCACCATGGCTTTGTCCAGAAGAACATCCGGAAGGTCTCCTGGAAGGTGTCCCAGTCTAATTAGCATATTACCCTTTTATTAGTATAGATAGTGGCCTGGTGCATGGGTGGGGGCTGGCTGGTTTGCCCTGAAGGGTGTCCTGGATCAGGTTGGGGGTTCCCTTGGGGTGTGGGGCAGCCTGAGTGAGGGGCCTATGGTGGTTTGCAGGGCGGCCATGCCCCCATGGGGTGAGGGTCACCACTGAGGGGGTGTGGCCAGCCTGGGTGAGGGGCTGAGGGCTTTTTCCAAGGTGGCCATACCCTCTTTAGGGTGGGGGACCCCATTGGGCTGCCTGGCCAGCCTGGGTGAGGGGCTGATGGCTGTTTGCAGGCTGGCCATGCCCCCCAGCAGGGACTCTTACTCCATGGGGTTGGAAAGCCTGGGTAAGGGGCTGAGGGCTGTTTTCAGGCTGGTCACACCCCCTTCAGGGTCGGGGTTCCCTCTGGGGTGCCTGGAAAGCCTGGATGAGGGGCTGAGGGTGGTTTTCAGGCTGGCCACATCCCCTTAAGGGTGGGGGTCTCACTGGGGTGCCTTGCCATCCTGGGTGAGGGGCTGATGGCTGTTTGCAGGCTGGCCAAGTACCCCAGTGGGGACACTCACTCCATGGGGGTGTGGCCAGCCTGGGTAAGAAGCTTTATTTCTTTTATTTTCAGGGCCTCCTTGAGTGGAGGCCAGGGCCAGCTGGAAGCAGGTATCTGGGATTTATTTATCTACTATAATTGAAGCTTTGTAGCCTTGAATGGAGGCCAGGGAAGTCCAGGGTTGGCGGGAAGCTTAGCTTCCTCATTGCCGGGGGCAATCCAAGCCTCCTGCTCGCTCCAGCTCCTTGGCCGTAGCCATCTTCCTTCAGTTAATTTGCATACTTGCTCCTTATTGGCTGGTGGGTGTAATGGTGGTACGGTCAATTTGCATCTTTCTCTTTTATTAGTGTAGATTATTATTTAATCTTTTTTGGAGATTGGTGTTCTACATTATATTTTTATTTTTTATCATTGTTTACTTTATCTCATTTTTTATTTTTTGCCAACATTTTCATGCTCACTTCTCCTTTTTTCATCCTATTTCTCTTCTCGTGTCCTGCTTTAGTTTTTCTCTCTTCTTTCTTTTTACTCCTTGTTAAAAATTGATCTTCTTTATCTGCTTTATTGATGCATTACTATTATAGTAGTCTGTGTTGGCTTACTCATATATCTAATTTCTTCTCCCCTGCTTCAAGTCCATGCACCCTTCCCTTTTCTATTTCTTTGGTAGCCAACATTTTTGTTGTTGTTGTTTGTTTGATTGTTTGTTTGTTGTTTTGTTTTTATTTTATGCTTTTGTTTTTCCTCTCCACACTTCCTCTCTTCTTCTACTAATAGCTTAAGTAGTTTCACTCATGAAACTCAGGCCTATCTGCTCTCTATTATACTCTCCTTTTCAAAGAATAGATGAATAGAAAGGATAATATATATATATATATATATATATATATATATATATATATATATATATAGAGAGAGAGAGAGAGAGAGAGAGAGAGAGAGAGAGAGAGAGACAGGGAATTTTGTTTTATAATTTTTTCCTTACACACTCATTCTATTTCTACCTCCCCTATACTGAATTGTGGCCAATCCCCAATTCATTCAATTCTTTTAACTTACCTTTTGGAAATAAGCTCTGCCTCTTCAGATTCAATTCCCCACTTTTTTTCTGGGTGTTCGTTGTTTGCATTTTTTGGTTTATTTGTTGGTATTGTGGAGTTTTCTCCCAATATACATATATATTCCCCTTATTTTTTCTTCTTTCTTCTTTTTGTTTTCTCTGTTGCCTTCTTTTCTTTTCTCAATATCATTTTTGCACTCTTTTCTCTCCCCTAATTCTCTTTTCTCTGGTAGTCACCTTAATTTGGGGTTATTGGTATTATGGTTAATTTGGTTTTCCTCCCTCTGTGTCGTGGCTTGTTGAGTTGTATTTTGTGCCTTTTGGTCAATGTGATAGAGAGGAATCCACACACCCAGGCACCCTGAGATGAGCAAAAATGGGGAGAAAAAGAAACAGCTCCCATACAAAAGAAAATGAGCAATCAACAGAAAAGGAAGTAAATGAAATGGAGGCAAGCAATTTGTCAGAGAAAGAATTCAGAGCAATTGTCATAAGGAAGCTGAAAAGGATGGAAGACAAATTTAACAACATGTGTAAGAATAAAGAGGAAATGAAGAAGAACGAAGAATAAATGAAGAATAACATAGCTGCAATAAAGAACATAATATAAAACATCAACAGTAGACTAGAAGAAGCTGAGGACCGCATCAGCGAGCTAGAAGACAAGGTAGGAAAAAAACACCCAAGTAGAGAAGCAACAGGGAAAAAAGCTTAAAAAGAAGGAGGAGAGCCTAAGGGAGCTTTGGGACAACACAAAATGAAAAACATCTGCATAATAGGGGTGCCAGAAGAAGAGGAAACTGAGCAAGGAATAGAAAACCTATTCGAAGAAATAATGACAGAATACTTCCCTAATATTGGGAAGAAAAAAACTCGCCCAAGTCCAAGAAGGTCACAGAGTCCCAAACAAGATGAACCCAAAAAGACTGACATCAAGACACATCGTAATTAAATTGGCAAACATCAATGATGAAGTAAGAATCTTAAAGGCTGCCAGAGAGTGACAGAAAGCTACCTACATGAGATCTCCCATTAGACTATCAACTGATTTCTCAACACAAACACATCAGGCCAGAAAGGAATGGAAGGCAATATAAAAACTGATGGAAAAGCAAGGGACTGAATCCAATACTATACCCAGCAAGGCTATCATTCAAAATTGAAGGGGAAATCGGGAGCTTCACAGACAAAAAAGGGCTAAGGGAGTTTATTACCACCAAGACAGCAATGCAAGCAATGCTAAAGGGACTGCTGTAAAAAGAAGAAATAGGAGGAGAAGAATGAACACGGGTGTAAAGAATAAAAATGGTGAAAAACAAGTGCCTATCCATAATAACATTAAGCATAAATGGATTAAATGCTCCAGTCAAAAGACATAGAGTAGGTGAATGGATAAGGAAACATGATCCATATATTTTCTGTTTACAAGAGACCAACCCCAGAACAAAGGACTCACACAGACTGATAGTGAAGGGATGGAAAAAAAATTTTTCAGGCCAATGGAAATGAAAAAAAAAAAAACCTGGGGTAGCAATACTTATATCTGACAAATTAGACCTCAAAATGAAGGCCATAACAAGAGATAAGGAAGGTCACTTCATAATACTAAAGGGAGCAATTCACATGAGGATATAACTCTGGTAAACATATATGCACCCAATATGGGATCAGCCAAATACATAAAAAATCTTCTGGAAAATATCAAGGGAGAGATAGACAGCAATACAATTATAATAGGGGACTTTAATACCCCATTGACAACACTGGATAAGTCCTCTAAATAAAAAATCAGCAAGGAAACATAAATCTTAAATGACTAAACCTAGATCAATTGGAATTAATTGACATCTTCAGAACATTTCACCAGAAAGCTACATAATATACATTCTTCTCAAGTGCACACGGTTCATTTTCAAAGATAGACCACATACTGAAACACAGGCAAAGTCTCTTCAAATTCAAGAAGATAGAAATCATATCAAGCATCTTTTCAGATCACAATGGCATAAAATTGAAAATCAACTACAGTAAAAACGATGTAAAACATCTAACATTTGGAGGCTAAATAGCATGCTATTAAGCAATGATTGGCTTACCAAAGTGTTCCAAGAAGAAATAAGAAGTATCCTGGTAACAAACAAAAATGAAAACACAATCCAAAATCTATGGGACACAGTGAAAGCAATCCTGAGAGTGAAGTTAATAGCTCTACAGGCCTACCTCAACAAACAAGAAAAAATGGTAATAAAATATCTAACCCTACAACTCAAGGAATTAGAAAGAGAGCAAAAAGAAAAGCCCATAGTAAGCAGAAGGAAGGAATAAAAAAAGATAAGAGTGGAAATAAATGACATAGAGACCAAAAACAAAACAAAACAAAAAAAACAAAAAACAATCAACAAAACCAAGAGCTGGTTCTTTGAAAGGATAAACAAGATTGATAAACCTCCAGGCAGGCTCACCAAGAACCAAAGAGAAAGGACCCAAATAAACAAAATCAGAAATGAAAGGGTGAAGTAACAACAGACTCTGCAAAAATACAAAGGATTATGAAAAAATACAACCTCATAGAGAAGGCTGGGTAAGGGGGTTTAGAAATCAACCAAAGCACTTGTATGCATGCATATTAGCATGACCAATGGACACAGACATTGGGGCATTGCGGGATTGTCCTGGGGGGTGGGAGTGGCCAGGGGGTGTCATTCAGGGGAAAGAGGAAACATATGTAATACTTTAAGTAGTAAATTAAGAAATAAATAAATTAATTAAAATAATAATTTTTAAAAAAGGATTATAAGAAAATACTAAGCTGGACAAATGGGCAAATTCCTAGAAAAATACAATCTTCCAAAACTGCATCAGGAAGAAGCAGAAAACCTGAAGAGGCCAACAACAACTGATGAAATTGAAGCACTAATTAAAAATATACATATATATCTTCCAGCAAACTAAATCCCTGTATTCACAGGGGAGTTTTACTATGCATTCAAAGAAGAACAAACACCTACACTCCTCAAAATATTACAAAAAAAGCAAGTGGAAGGAACACTTTCAATCTCATTTTATGAGGCCAGCATTATCCTAATTCCAAAACCAGATAAAGACACTACAAAGAAAGAATTACAGGCCAATATCTCTGATGAACATAGATGCTAAAATACTCAACAAAGTATTATCAAATCAGAACCAGCAATATATTAAAAAGATCATACACCATTACCAAGTGGGATTTATTCCAAGGATGCAAGGCTGGTACAATATTCACAAATCAATAAACATGATACATCACATGAACAAATTTTAAGACAAAGATCACATGATCATATCAATAGATGCTGATTTTTTTAAATCAGACTAAGTAAACATTTGTCAGTAAAAAGGTTTGTCAAATTTTAAAGAACCAGCTTTTCATTTCATTGATTTTTTCTATTTTATTAATTTCCATTCTAATCATTATGATTCCATTCCTCTGCTTATCTTAGGTTTAGTTTGTTATTATTTTTTCAATGACTTAAGGTGGAATGTGAGATTGTTAATTTGCGATATTTCTTCTTTCTTTTTTTCTTAATATACTAGTAGACATTTGCAGCTATAATTTTCCATCTAACCACTGCTTTATCTATGTCACATATGTTTGGTATGTAATGCCTTCATTTTTATTCATCTCAAAGTATTTCCCATTTTCTTTAGATTTCTTCTGTAAACCATTGGGACTGTTTATCATCATGTTATTTAATTTCCACATATTTTTTAATTTCCCCAATTATCAATTTCTAATTTTATTCCATTTGGATCAGAGAAGATATTTTTTATTATTTTATATTTTAAACTTTATTCACATTTGTTTTATTGCCTAGCATACTAATATGTTCTATTCTAGTTAATATTCTCACTTAAGAATAATTTATGTCCTTTGTTGGGCTGCTGGGTAGTCTATTCTAGAGATGTTATGTCTACTTCCTTTATAGTGTTGTTCAGCTATTTTACTTCATTGGTAAACTTTGAGTAGTGGTCTTATTAATTATTAAAAGTAGATAATTGAATTTTCTATTATTGTTAGTTTGTTTATTCCCCCATTTCTTTCAATTATTGTGAATTTTGGTGCTCTCTTAGTAAGTACATATACACTGAGTGGCCAGATTATTATGATCTCTGAACGCATAATAATCTGGCCACTCAGTGTATATCCTATATAATAAAAGGCTAATATGCAAATTGTCCCCTCAACCAGGAGTTTGACCAGCAGGCAGGCTGGCCAACCACACATGACCCCTCCATGTCCCCTCCCCTGCCAGGCTGGCCGGACCCACTCATGCATGAATTCATGTACCAGGGCTCTAAAATATATATATATATATACACACACACACACACACACACACATACATATATATATATATATATATATATATATATATATATATATATCCTATCTAATAAAAGAGTAATATGCAAATTGACCATCACACCAAGACACAAGATGGCCACCCCCATGTGGTCAAAGATGGCTGCCCCATGTGGACACACGATGGCCACCACAAGATGGCCACCACAAGATGGCCACCACAAGATGGCCTGCGGGGGAGGGAAGTTGTGGGAAATTAGGGGTGACCAGGCCAGCAGAGGAGGGCAGTTGGGGGTGACCAGGCTGGCAGAGGAGGGCAGTTAGGGGAGACCAGGCCATCAAGGGAGGAAAGTTGGGTGGACCCAGGCCTGCAAGGGAGGGCAGTTCGGGGGGACCAGGCTTCAGGGGAGGGCAGTTGGGGGAGACCAGGCCTGCAGGGGAGGGCAGTTATGGGTGACCAGGCCAGCAGAGGCGGGCCATTGGGGGTGACCAGACTGGCAGAGGAGGGCAGTTGGGGAGAACCAGGCCTGCAGGGGAGGGAAGTTGGGGGATACCAGGCCTGCAGGGGAGGGCAGTTGGGGGAGACCAGGTCAGCAGGGGAGGGCAGTTGGGGGGGACGAGGACTGTAGGGGAGGGCAGTTGGGGGGAACCTGGCCTGCAGTGAAGAGCAGTTGGATGGAGACCAGACCTGTGGGGGAGGGAAGTTGGGGGGGGGGCAAGGCCTGCAGGGGAGGGCAGTTGGGGGGACCAGGCCTGCAGGGGAGGGCAGTTGGCAGGGACCAGGCCAGCACGGGAGGGCAGTTGGAGGTATAGGCCTGCAGGGGAGAGCAGTTGGGAGCCAGCAGTCCAGGATTGTGAGGGATGTCCAACTGCCCTTTTAGGCCCCATCCTGTGGGATCAGGTCTAAATGGGCGGTTGGACATCCTTCTAGGTGTCCCAGATTTTGGAGAGGGTGCAGGCTGGGCTGAGGGACACCCCCCCCCCCCCGTACACAAATTTTGTGCATCGGGCCTCTAATATATATATATATATAGAGTGGCCAGATTATTATACATTAGAGATCATAATAATATGGCCACTCAGTGTATATTTATAACTGTTACATCTTCCTGATAGATTGACACTCTTATCATTATAAAATGTCCTTATTTATCTCTAGTAACATTTTTTGTTATAAGTTACTAGAGGCCTGGCGCACGAAAATTCATGCACTTGGTGTGGGGAGGGGTGACCTGGCCTGTGCCCTCTTGCACTCTGGGAGCCGGTGGGGGGATGTCCGACTGACGGCTTAGGCCTGCTCAGTCATCTTTTTTTAATTCTATTTTATTATTTAAAGTATTACAAATAGTAGTGCATATGTCTCCTTATTTCCCCATTTACCTCCCCCCACCTCCCTTACCCTTTGGCACATACACTCAACCCCCCAGTGTCCTGCATCCATTGGTTATTCTATATGCATGAATAAAAGTTCTTTGGTTGATCTCTTACCCCACCCCACCCCCCAAAATCCGCCCTGCATTCCCGCTGTAGTTTGACAGTCTGTTCAATACTTCTTTGCCTCTGTATCTATTTCTGTTCATCAGTTTATAATGTTCTTTATATTCCACAAAAGTGAGATCATTTTTGTCCAATGTTTTTTCTGCATCAGTGGATAAGATTATATGGTTTTTATTTCTCAGTTTGTTTATGTGGTGTATCACATTTATTGATTTGTAGATATTGTACCATCCTTGTATCCCAAGAATAAATTCCTTTGGTCATGGTGTATGATCTTTTTAATGTAATTCTGGATTGGGTTTCCTAGAATTTTGTTGAAAATTTTGGCATCTATGTTCACGAGGGATATTGGCGGGTAATTGTCTTTCTTTGTATTGTCTTTATCTAGTTTTGGGATTAGGGTAATGCTAGCTTTGTAGAGAGAGCTTGGAAGTGTTCATTCCTCTTGAATTTTTTGGAATAGTATGAGGAAGATAGGTATTATTTCTTCTTTGAAAGTTTGATAAAAAGTCCCTGTGTAGCCTTCTGGTCCACGGTGTGTGTTTGTTGGAAGTGGTTTTTATTACTGCTGCAATTTCCTAAATAGTTATCAGCCTATTTAGACTTTTTTATTCCTCCTGGTTGAGATTTGGTAGGTTGTATTTTTCTAGGAATATGTCCATTTCTTCTAGGTTGACCACTT
Source organism: Eptesicus fuscus (assembly GCF_027574615.1). Classification (NCBI taxonomy): domain Eukaryota; kingdom Metazoa; phylum Chordata; class Mammalia; order Chiroptera; family Vespertilionidae; genus Eptesicus; species Eptesicus fuscus. The sequence goes on from NC_072473.1 coordinate 46,683,813, forward strand.
TGTTTGGATAATATAGTATTATTTTATAATTCTTTGTATTTCTGTGAGGTCTGTTTTTATTTCGCATATTTTGTTTCTGATTTTGTTTTTTTTTTTGGGGGGGGTCTTCTCTCTTGGCTTCTGGATGAGCCTGGCTAGATGTTCATCAGCCTTGTTTACCATTTCAAAAAACCAGCTCTTGTTTTCATTGATCTTTTGTATTTTTATTTCTTTTTGGTCTCTATGTCATTTATTTCAACTCTGATCTTTATTATTTCCTTCCTTATGCTCACTCTGGGCTTTCCTTGTTGCACTCTTTCTAATACTTCAAGTTGCAGAGGTAAGATGGTTTATTACCAGTTTTACTTGTTTTTTGAGGTAGGCCTGAAATGCTGTAAACTTACCTCTCAGGACTGCTTTCACCGTGTCCCATTGATTTTGGATTGTTTTGTTTTCACTGTTGTTTGTTTTCAGGTTGTTTTTTATTTCTTCTTTGATCTCTTTGGTTACCCACTCATTTTTTAATAGTATGCTAATCAACCTCCAAGTGTTTGAATTTTTGTGATTGTTTTTATTGTAGTTGACTTCTAATTTTATGCCATTGTGATCTGAGAAATTGCTTTATATGATTTTAATCCTCTTGAATTTGGAGAAAATTTGCCTGTGTCCCAATCTGTCATTGATCTTTGAAAATGTCCCATGTGCACTTGAGAAGAATGTATATTCTGTAGTCTTGGGGTGGAATGTTCTAAAGATGTTGATTAAGTCCATCTGATCTAGTGAGTCCTTTAAGATTGCTCTTTCTTTGCTAATTTTTTTCGCTAGAGTATTTATCTAGTGATATTAATGGGGTATTAAAGTCTGTCCCCTGATATCTTTCAGCAGTTTTTTTATGTATTTTGGTGCTCATGAATTGGGTGTATATGTTTACCAGAGTTATATCCTCTTTTTGTATTGATCCCTTCAGTATTGTGAAGTGGCCTTCCTTGTCTCTTGTTATGGCCTTCACTTTGAGGTCTAATTTGTCAGATATAAGTATTGCTACCCAGCATTTTTTCATTCCTATTTGCCGGTCAGATATTTTTCCATCTCTTCATTTTCAGTCTGTGTGAGTCTCTTGTTCTAAGGTGGGTCTCCTATAGACAGCACATATATGGGTAAGGTTTTCTTATCCATTCAGTTGCTAGATGTCTTTTGATTGGAGCATTTCATCCATTTATGTTTAATGTTATTTTATTTATTTTTTAATAAATCTTTATTGTTCAGATTATTACAGTTGTTCCTCTTTTCCACCCCCCATAGCTCTCCTCCACCCGTTTCCCTCCCCACACCATGCCCTTATCCCCCCTCCCTCCACTGTCCTCATCCATAGATGTACGATTTTTGTCCAGTCTCTTCCCACACACCCCACATCCCATTCCCCTGAGAATTGTCAGTCCACTCCCTTTCTATGCCCCTGATTCTATTATATTCACCAGTTTATTCTGTTCCTCAGATTTTTAATTCACTTGATTTTTAGATTCACTTGTTGATAGATATGTATTTGTTGTTCATAATTTTTATCTTTACCTTTTTCTTCTTACTCCTCTTCTTAAAGAATACCTTTCTGCATTTTATATAATACTGGTTTGGCGGTGATGAACTCCTTTAGCTTTTTCTTATCTTTGAAGCTCTTTATCTGGTCTTTAATTCTGAATGATAGCTTTGCTGGGTAGAGTAGTCTTGGTTGTAGGTTCTTGCTATTCATCATTTTGAATATTTCTTGCCACTCCAGTCTGGCCTGCATAGTTTCTGTTGAGAAATCAGCTGACAATCATATGGGTACTCCCTTGTAGGTAACTAACTGTTTTTCTCTTGCTGCTTTTAATATTCTCTCTTTGTCTTTTGCTATTGGCATTTTAATTATGATGTGTCTTGGTGTGATCCTCTTTGGATTCATTTTGTTTGAGGTTCTGTGCACTTCCTGGACTTGTAAGTCTATTTCTTTCACCAAGTAGTGGAAGTTTTCTGTCATTATTTCTTCAAATAGGTTTTCAATATCTTGCTCTCTCTCTTCTTCTGGAACCCCAATAATTCGGATATTGGTATGCTTGAAGTTGTCCCAGAGGCTCCTTACACTATCTTCATATTTTTGTATTCTTTTTTCTTTTGGCTTTTCTGGTTGGGTGTTTTTTCCTTCTTCCTATTTCAAATCTTTGACTTGATTCTTGCGATCGTCTAGTCTGCTATTGGATCTCTGTATATTATTCATTATTTCAGTCAGTGTATGCTCAATTTCTAGTTGGTCCTTTTTCATATCCTCGAGGGTCTCACTAAATTTATCAGCGGTTTCTAGGAAATTCTTGAAAAAAGCCTTATAACTGTGATTTTGACTCTATATCCAGTAGTTTGCTTTCCTCCATTTCTGTCAGTTGTCACCTCTTTCTTTGTCTCCGCATTTTGGCTGCTTCCCTGTGTTGATAGAGTGACTTTGTGTGCTAGGTGTCCTATAGGGCCCAGTGGCTCAGCCTTCCCAATCACCTGAGGTGGACACTATTGGTGCACCCCTTTGTGGGCTGTGTGCACAGTCGTGTTGTAGTTAAGCCTTGATTGTTATTGGTATCACTGGGAGGAATTGGCCTCCAGGCCAATTTTCTGTGAGAATCAGCTCTGTCTATGATGGGAGAACTTCTGTGCTGGAGACACCCTTATGGGGCAAGACTTGCTTCCAGTGGGGCTTTGGTGCTCACTGAGTCTGCCCCCTGAGTGTGTCCCTTATGGATCTGAGGTGTTGTAATCTGGATGGTACCACTCTGACCACTGGATATACTGGGTCTTGGATCTCTAAGGAGGTGCTAATTTAGCCTCTGCCTGAGGCCACCCAGCAGGAGCTATGGAGAGATCTGCAGATTCCTCTTCTTTGTTTGGGGTTTGAAGGAGCCCAGATGAGGCCCAGCTGTGAAGCAATGCAAGCTGCTGTGGGGCCTTGGGCCTTCTTTTAGATGTTCTGGGTCTCTCTGACTGATCTGCATTTAGTTAGGTAATTTTAGAATGCAAAGGGCCAGGCCATTCATATGCAAAGGCCTCTGCACACAGCTTGGGTGGGGCAGGGTCTCAGGGAATTAACAGGGTGGAGCAAACAGCTATGGCTGATCCTCAGCCCTGCCTTAAGAGGCCTCTGGGTCTCAGTGTCCCTTGGTAATCGCTATAAGCACCTCTGAGAGAAAGCCGCCCTCAAGTTCCACCTGATGCCAGACAGTCCAGTTTCTCCCCGTATGAGTCTGGGTCCCAGGAATCTCTCTTGGAACTGGATTTCAGAGCATTCGGGAGCTTGTGTCTCCCTCCTGATTGAAAAAGACAACCGCGTACTCAGTTGCCAGCCCTTTTCATGCACACACCTCCGTACCTCTGCACTTTACTTCTGCACCTCCTCTGAGTCTCAGTGTGCTTTTCTTTTCCCTTCTAGTTGTAGAATTTCCACACAGCCAGCCTTTCTGTGGTTCTGGATGATGTCCGTTTTGTCTTTTAGTTGTAGTTTTGAAGTGGTAGTGCGAGGCAGCAATTTCAAGTGTTTACCTATGCCACCATCTAGGTTTCTCCTATTGTTATTTTTCATAGTTACTTATTTTTAGCCATTTCTTTACTTTATACCCTTGTTCCTTCATCCCTGTCTATTTCTTTTTTTCACAGTATTCCCTTTAGCATTTCTTGCATTGCTGGCTTGGTAGTGGTAAACTCCCTTAGCCTTTTTTTTTTTTTTTTTTTTTTTTGTCTGCGAAGCTCCTGATTTCCCCTTCTATTTTGATTGATACACTTGCTGGATAGAGTATTCTTGGATTCAGTCCTCTGATTTGCATGACTTTGTATATTCCATTCCATTCCCGTCTGGCCTGATGTGTTTCTGTTGAGAAATCATTTGGTAGTCTAATGGCATATCCCTTGTAGCTAACTTTCTGTTTCTCTCTTGCAGCCTTTAAGGTTCTCTTTTTGTCATTAACATTTGTCTTTGTAATTATGATGAGTCTTGGTGTGGGTCTTTTGGGATTCATCTTGCTTGGGACTCTGTGTACTTGTGTGACTTTTATCTTCCTCATATCAGGGAAGTTTTCTGTCATTATTTTTTCAAATAGATTACCTAATCCTTGCTGCTATTCTTGTCCTTCTGGCACCCCTATTATACATATGTTACTTTGTTTCATGTTGTCCCAAAGATCCCTTAGGGTCTCCTCCTGCTTTTTATTTTATTATTATTATTTTTTTTAATTTCTTTATTGATTAATGTATCACATATTTGTCCTCATCTCCCCATTCCCATCCCAAACCTCTCCCCATGCATGTCCCCACCCCCCTTTTGTCTGTGACCACTGGTTAGGCTTATATGCATGCATACAAGTCCTTTGGTTGATCTCCTCCTGCTTTTTAGTTTTTTTCTCCAGTTGGTGTTCAGATTGGGCTTGTTTCTCTACCTTATCTTCTAACTCACTAATTCAGTCCTCCGCTTCTTCTAGGGTACTGTTGAAACCTTCCATAGGGTTTTTTATTGTAGCTATATAACTTTTGAGTTCATCCTGGTTTTTGCATAGGTTGTTGATTTTCTTGTCCATCTGCTTTATGAACTGTATGACCCTTACTCTGAATTCTTTTTTCTGTCATATGGCATGCCTCCATTTCATTTATTTTCTTTCTTGTTGATTCCTTTTTTTCTTTCCTCTGGGGATTGTATCGTTGTTGCCCCATTCTAACTATCACCAGAAGATCTAAATGCCAAGTTGCGGGGGGCTGAGCTGTGTGCAGTGGGAGCAACATGCTACCTGAGTGTTACTGAAGAGCTCAGACACTGAGATGTGTGGCTGCTGTGGGTGGATGGGCGCGCTGAGGATCAGAGTCTCCAGTGCTCAGTGTGGCCTCATGCATGCCCCTAGAATCAGGGACTGTGCATGCGCCATGCTGAAAAAGAGTCCCTGTGTACATACACTGAAAATCAGAGTCCCATAGCGTGGGCCATGAGTCAGAGTCCCCATGTGCATTCGCCAAGAATTGAGTATTGGAATCACTGTCACCTGATGTGGCCTCACACCGAGAATCATGGTCCCTGTGTGCATGTGTGCCAATAATTGGAGTCACTTGGGCTCAGTGTGCATGCACTGAGAATCAGGGATCCCATGCATGTGCAATGAGAAACAGAGTCCCTGTGTGTGTGTGCTTAGAGTCAAGTCACTGGTGCTCAGTGCTGCCCCTCTCATGGAGAATCAGGGTCCCTTGTCTACTTAGGGGGCCATGTTGCACAGCTGCCCTGTGTCAGCAGGAGGTCCACTCCTGCGCCACAGAAAACAGACTCCTGTGTGCTCGCACCCAGAATCAAAGTCAGGTGGTATAGCTGCCCTGTGTAAGCGGGAGGTCTGGTCACGCAAGTGCACACTGCATGAAACAAACTACAAGTGTCCGCATGCCCAGAGTCAAACTCAGGTGGTGCAGCTGCCTCGTGTCGGTGTGGGGTCTGGTCAAGGGAGTGTGCGCTTAGGGAAACATGCTCCCCATGTCTGTGCACCCAGAGTCAAAGTCAGGTGGTACAGCTGCAGAAGGAGGCCACCAGCGGTGGCAATGATAATGGCAGGGAGATGGAGGATGGGGCCAGAGCTGCCCCCTGGTGGTCAGTGTGCTCCCATAGGGGGGATATGGCTCAGCCACAAGCTGGGCTGAGGGCTGGCAAGTGCAGTGGTGGTGCTAGGAGCCTCTCCTGCCTCTGCAGCAGTTCTAAGGATGTCTAACTGTGAATATGGCAGCTGGCAGGATGGAGGTGAGGGAGAGGATGTGAGTGAGTGAGGGGGTGAAAGGAGAGTGTGTGGATGTGTGTGGTGTATATGTGTGAGTGAGTGAGGGACAGTTAAATCTTGCAGGAGTATCAAAGACTGGCAGAACAGGCTCTCCTGGACAGGGAGCAACTACCATCACCACGGGCACTCCCTGGGCTGCGGGGCTCAGGCACATAGCCCTGGCCATCTTGAAGGGGAGAGCGGCCTCTTCTAGGAACTCATCAGCACCACCACCCAGACTGGCCTTGGACACTGCCCACTACCCTGCAGCCACTCCCGTCAAAATCCTGCTGTCCCGCCCATAGACCTGCAGACCCTAGAATGTCCACCTCCAAGGGTGCACAGCTCCTGCAGTAGTAAGTGCAACTTCCCTCTCCCTGGCTGCTGACCACTGGACACCACAGTTGTGCCTTTCCAGCGCACTGGCCTCCTGAACCCACCGCCTCAAATATGGCTTTTGGGTGCCGCTGTGAGCCCCTGTTGGGTGCACACATGTCCATATCCCTGACTTTCAGCAATTTGCTGTTATGTTTGTTTGTGGGTATTTTTGTATTTAACGTACTTGGATTTTGTTAAGCATCCTGAATACCTAGGTTATTGATTTTCAGTAAATTTGGGGAGATTACAGGTATTATTTACTCATTTTTTTTAAATTTCTTTTCTCTCTTTCTGGTACTTTCATTGCATGTATCTTGGTGCCCTTAATGATGCCTGACATTTTTGGGGGCTCGGTTTAGGCTTCTGAATGATTTTTCTCTTTGTTCTTTGGTTTACATAATCTCTATTGATCTAGCTTCAGATTTAATTACTCTTTCTTTTGCCAGTTAAAATTGATTGGAGAGAGATAAAGAGTTTTTTAAAAAATTTTTCAGTTATTTTCATTTGCAATCCACAATGTATTTTTTTCAATATTTTTATTTCCATTTTGATATCTTTTATTTGATGCAACACTGCCATAAAGCCTTTCTTAAATTATTTAATCATGCTTCCCATTAGTTCTGTGAACATATCTGTAATGACTACTTTAAATTTTTTTCCTCTTAAATCCAACATTGTGTTATGCTTCCAGGCAGATTTTGTTACCTGCATTTTTAATGGTGTGTAGTTTATACTTTCCTTTGTTGTTATTTGCTTATTAGTTCAGTAAGTAGCTGGATTATTTTAGTGAAGTTTATTCCTTTCCACAGTGTTAAGTTTCTAATGCTACTCCTCATTGGCACAGCTCTGGTTATACCAGCTGTAATCCTAGGATGACAGTGATACTGGTAGAGATCTCTTATACTCTTATTCTGATCACATCCAGCTGTTATGTTCCAGTAGTTAGTTGATAGCTGGTTGCTCTATTTTTTCAAACAATATTGTGGGCATACATTATTCTACCAACGTATTTAATAAAATTGTAGCTCCTTTGATTAAAACAGTTTCTGAGATCGGTGTTGTATATGATTTCTGACCCCAGGAGGATTTCTCCCACTTGTCTTATTCCCAGTTTCTCTACTGTAAGCTAGGTGGCCTTTATTTTCATTAGGTCCATGAATCCTCCTAAATGCTTTACATTACAACCTCCACTGTTCTCCAGAGTACCCTCAGGTTTAAAGTTCTCCATGCTATATTGCAAATGAAGTAAGTTTCTTCCCTGAAAAGATTAGCAATTATGTGTTTTATGGCCTGCTAATGCCCTACCCACAGCAAAATCTCTGAGCCAAGGCTCTGGTGCTGAGGGTGGAGGCAATGGCATGTTTCTCTTTCAGTGGTGAACCCCTGCTCTTGTAGCTCAAAATTTAGTGGAGGCTAATGAGTAGGTTGGTCAGCAGACTAGAATGACCAGGGCTTGTTAGTCTTTGGGTGGAACCACTACCTCATGAGCTGGAAGAATGGCTCTCAGGGCCCTAATGTTAAGAGTGTGCCACACCCCATAGAAACTCAACATCACAAATGTAGGGGTCAAGTGTCAGATGGAAACTCCCATCTCTCAAACACATTCACCTAGCACTTAGTCTCATCAACAGGCAGCTGGAGATAGGATGAAAAATAATGAAGTCCTGTTCTTCCCAGGGTGGGGGAAAACCATTTGATTCAGAGCTAGAGAGAGAGAGGAAGCACAGTGTTTCTGGTTGCATCAGTCTGGGAGAAATGATGGAGGGAGCAGTCTTTGTTCAAAAAAGCAAAGACTCACTTTTCTTACCATGTTTTTTCATTTTTATTTTTATTTTTTTCAAATTTTTTATTTAGGTATTATACGTGTACATATCTTACCATTGCCCCCCCAACCCCACTCCCATACATGCCCTCACCCCACAGAGTTTTGTGTCCATTGGTTATGTTTATATGCATGCATACAAGTCCTTTGGTTGATCTCTTATCTTTCCCACCTCTCCCTAACCTTCCTACTGTAATTTGACAGACTGTTTGATGCTTTACTGCCTCTGTATCTATCTTTTTGTTCAAGTTTATAATGTTCTTTATTATCCATAAATGATTGAGATCATGTGGTATTTTTCTTTCATTGACTGGCTTATTTCACTCAGCATAATGTTCTCCAATTCCATCCAGATTGCTGCAAATAGTAAGAATTCCTTCTTTTTTATGGCAGCATAATATTCCATTGTGTAGAAGTACCATAGTTTTCTGATCCAGTCATCTGTTGATGGGCACCTAGGCTGTTTCTAGATCTTAGCTATTGTAAATTGTGCTGCTATGAACATAGGGGTGCATATATCCTTTCTTATTGGTGTTCCCAGTTTCTTAGGATATATTCTTGGAGTGGGATTACTGGGTCAAATGGGAGTTCCATTTTCAGTTTTTTGAGGAAACTCCATACTGTTCCCACAGTGGCTGTACCAGTCTGCATTCCCACCAGCAGTGCACAAGGGTTCCTTTTTCTCCACATCCTGGCCAACACTTGTGATTTGTTGATTTGTTGATGATAGCCATTCTGACAGAAGTGAGATGGTACCACATTGTTGTTTTGATTTGCATCTCTCAGATAATTAGTGATGTTGAGCATGTTTTCATGTGTCTCTTGGCCTTCCTTCTGTCTTCTTTTGAAAAGATTCTATTTAGGTCCATTGCCCATTTTTTTATTGGATCATTTATCTTCCTTTTATTAAGTTGCATAAGCTGCCTGTAGATGTTGGAGATTAAACCTTTATCAGTGAAACCATTTGCAAATATGTTCTCCCATGCAGTGAGATTTCTTGTTGTTTTGTTGAGAGTTTCTTTTGCTGTAATAAAGCTTTTTATTTTGATGTAGTCCCATTTATTTATTTTCTCTTTAGCTTCCATTGCCCTAGGAGCAGTATCAGTGAAGAAGTTCTTTTGGCATATGTCTGAGATTTTGCTGCCTGTGGATTCCTCTAGTATTTTTATGGTTTCCCATCTTATGTTTAAGTCCTGTATCCATTTTGAATTTATTTTTGTGTATGGCGTAAGTTGGTGATCTAGCTTCATTTTTTGCATGTATCTGTCCAATTTTCCCAACACCATTTACTGAAGAGACTGTCTTTATTCCATTGTATGTTCATGCCTCCTTTGTCAAATATTAATTGAGCATAGTGGTTTGGGTCAATGTCTGGATTCTCTATTCTGTTCCATTGATGTATATGTCTGTTCTTGTGCCAGTACCAGGCTGTTTTGAGAATACTGGCTTTGTAATACAGCTTGAGATATGGTATAGAGATCCCTTCTACTTTATTCTTCTTTCTCAGGATTGCTGTGGCTATTCTGGGTCTTTTTTTTATTCCAGATGAATTTTTGGAGAGTTCTTTCAAGTTCTGTGAAATATGCCATTGGTATTTTAATGGGGAGTGCATTGAATCTATAGATTGCTTTGGGTAGTATGGACATTTTAATGATGTTGATTCTACCAATCCATGAACATGGTATGTTCTTCCATCTGTTTACGTCTTCCTCTATCTCTTTTTTCAGTGTCCTGTAGTTTTCCATGTATAGGTCTTTTACCTCCTTAGTTAAGTTTATTCCTACGTATCTTAATTTTTTTGGTGCGATGGTAAATGGGATTGCCTTTTTAGTCTCTCTGTCTGTAAGATCACTATTGGTGTATAGAAAGGCCATAGATTTCTTGGCGTTAATTTTGTATCCTGCTACATTGCCGAATTCATTTATTAAGTCTATGAGTTTTTTGATAGAGTCTTTCGTATTTTTTATGTACAATATCATGTCGTCTGCAAATAAAGACAGCTTTACTTGTTCTTTTCAGATTTGGATGCCTTTTATTTCTTCTTCTTGTCTAATTGCAATGGCTAATACTTCCAGTACTATGTCAAAGAGGAGTGGTGAGAGTGGGCATCCCTGTCTTGTTCCTGTTCTTAGGGGAAATGTTTTTAGTTTTTGTCCATTGAGTATGATGTTCACTGTGGGTTTATCATATATAGCTTTTATTATGTTGAGGTATGAGCCTTCTATTCCCACCTTGTTGAGAGTTTTAATCAAGAAAGGCTGTTGGATTTTGTCAAATGCTTTTTCTGCATCAATTGATATGACTATGTGATTTTTATCTCTCAACTTGTTTATGTGATGTATCACGTTTATTGATTTGCGGATATTGTACCATCCTTGCATTCCTGGGATAAATCCTACTTGGTCATGGTGTATGATCTTTCTGATGTACTGCTGGAGCCGATTTGCTAGAATTTTGTTGAGGGATATTGGTCTGTAATTCTCTTTCATTGTGTTGTCTTTATCTGGTTTTGGTATTAGGGTGATGCTGGCTTCATCGAAGGAGCTTGGAAGTGTTCCTTCCTCTTGAATTTTTTGGAATAGTCTTAGGAAGATAGGTTTTAGTTCTTCCTTGAATGTTTGGTAAAACTCTCCCGTGAAGACATCAGGCCCCAGGCTTTTGTTTGCCGGAAGCTTTTTGATGACTGCTTCAATTTCGTCCATAGTTAATGGCCTATTAAGCTGTTTAGATTCTTCTTGATTGATTTTTGGAAGGTTATATTTTTCTAGGAATATGTCCATTTCCTCCAGGTTGTCCAGTTTGTTGGAATAGAGTTGTTCGTAGTATTTTGTAACAATCCTTTGTATCTCAGTGGGGTCTGTTGTTATTTTACCTCTTTCATTTCTGATTTTGTTTATTTGGGTCCTCTCTCCTTGCTTCTTGGTGAGCCTGGCTAGAGGTCCTTCAATCTTGTTTATCCTTTCAAATAACCAGCTCTTGATTTTGTTGATCTTTTGTATTGTTTCTTTGGTCTCTATGTCATTTATCTCCGCTCTGATCTTTGTTATTTCCTTCCTTCTGGTTACACTGGGCTTGTCTTCCTGCTCTTTTTCTAGCTCTTTGAGTTGTAGGGTTAGGTAATTTATTACCATTGTTTCTTGTTTTTTGCAATAGGCTTGTAGAGCTATGAACTTCCCTCTCAAGACTGCTTTTGCTGTGTCCCATAGATTTTGGATTGTTGTGTTTTCATTGTCATTTGTTGCCATGATGTTTTTTATTTCTTCCTTGATATCTCTTGTGACCCAGTCCTTGTTTAATAGCATGTTGTTTAGTCTCCATGTGTTTGATTTCTTTGGATTGTATTTATTGTAATTGATTTCCAGTTTTATGCCACTGTGATTTGAGTAGATGCTTAATATAATTTCTATCTTCTTGAATTTGAAGAGACTTTGCCTGTGACCCAGCATATGGTCTATCTTTGAAAATGACCCATGTGCACTTGAGAAGAATGTATATTCTGTGGCTTTGTGGTGAAATGTTCTGAAGATGTCAATTAATTCCATCTGGTCTAGTGAGTCATTTAGGATTGATGTTTCTTTGCTGATCTTTTGTTTAGAGGGTTTGTTCAATGGTGATAGTGGGGTATTAAAGTCTCCTACTATTATTGTATTGCTATTAATCTCTCCCTGGATATCCTCCAGGAGTTTTTTTATGTATTTGCGTGCTCCTATATTGGGTGCGTATATGTTTACCAGAATTATTTCTTCTTGTTGGATTTCTCCCTTTAGTATTATGAAGTGGCCTTCCTTATCTCTTGTTATGGCATTTACTTTGAGGTATATTTTGTCAGATATAAGTATTGCTACCCCAGCTTTTTTTTCATTTCCATTTGCCTGAAAGATATTTTTCCATCCCTTCACTTTCAATCTGTGTGAGTATCTTGTTCTGAGGTGGGTCTCTTGTAGACAGCATATATATGGGTCGTGTTTTTTTATCCATTCAGCCACTCGATGTCTTTTGATTGGAGCATTAATCTGTTTATATTTAAAGTTATTACTGAAAGGTATTTGTTTGTAGTCATATCTATTTTTGTGTCTGTATTCCTTCTTACCTGTTTATTTCTTCTTTTTACAGTATTCCCTTTAGCATTTCTTGCATTGCTGGTTTGGTGGTGATAAACTCCCTGAGCCTTTTTTTGTCTGCGTAGCTCCTGATTTTCCCTTCAATTTTGATTGATAGTCTTGCTGGATATAGTATTCTTGGATTCAGTCCTTTGCTTTGCAATATTTTGCATACCTCCTTCCATTCTCTTCTAGCTTGTTGTGTTTCTGTTGAGTAATCATTTGACACTCTGATGGGTGTTCCTTTGTAGGTAACTCTCTGTCTCTCTCTTGCCGCCTTTAAGATTCTCTCTTTATCATTTATATTTGCCATTGAAATGATGACATGTCTTGGTGTGGGTCTTTTGGGGTTGATCCTGCTTGGGACTCTCTGTACCTGCGTAACTTTTATCTTTCCCATATCCGGGAAGTTTTATGTCATTATTTCTTCAAATAGATTTTCTAATCCCTGCTGCTCTTCTTGTCCTTCTGGCAGCCCTATTATACGCATGTTACTTGCTTTCATGTTGTCCCGAAGCTCCCTTAGGCTTTCCTCCTGCTTTTTAATTATTTTCTCCAATTGCTGTTCAGATTGAGCTTGTTTCTGTACCTGATCTTCTAACTCACTAATTCGGTCCTCTGCTTCTTGTAGTCTACTGTTGAAACTTTCAATGGTGTTGTGTTTTTTTTTTTTAATATATTTTATTGACTTTTTACAGAGAGGAAAGGAGAGGGACAGAGAGCCAGAAACATCGACGAGAGAGAAACATCAACCAGCTGCCTCCCGCACACCCCCATCGGGGATATGCCCGCAACCAATGCACATGCCCCCGACCGGAATCGAACCTGGGACCCTCCAGTCCGCAGACCGACGCTCTATCCACTGAGCCAAACCGGTTTCGGCTCCATGGTGTTTTTGATTGTAGCTATATCACTTTTCATTTCTTCCTGATTCTTGCATCAGTTGTTGATTTTCTCATCCATCTTATGTATGAACTACACGACCAGTACTCTGAACTCCTTTTCGGTCATGTTGCAAGCTTCAGTTTCACTAATTTCCTTTCTTGGCGACTCCACATTTTCTTTCCTTTGTGAGTTATTTCGTCTCCCCTTTTTGACTATCACCAGAAAGCTCAAGCTTCAGTTTGCGTGGATCTGGGCCGTGTGCTGTGGGGACTTCACTCTACCTGAGTTTCACTAAAGTGATCTGACACTAGGACGTGTGGCTGCCTTTGGTTGGAATACAATGAAAGGCATAGACTGATGAATGAGAACAGATCTAGAGACTGAGAAATGTTGATCAAAACCTCAAACCTCAGGGAAGGAGGGGAGTTGTTGGGAGAAAGGGGGATATATAAACCAAGGGACTTGTGTACATGCAATGAGCCTAATCAATTGACACAGAAAACAGGGGGGTGGGGCATGAATTGGGGATGGGGGTAATGGGGAAATAAGGACATATATAAAAAATAATAATCATCATCCTACCTAATAAAAGGGTAATATGCAAATAACCATCACTCTTCTACGCTCACAATTGGGCCGGCGGGAGGCTGGGGGGAAGGACTTGGGGTGGCCTATCCGGCCATTGAGAGGTGCAGAGCCTCTCAACGGCTGGATCGGCGGCCGCTGAGGGGGGACCGATGGGGCGGAGGTGGGACCGATGGGGCCGGCGAGAGTTGTGGTGGGAGCAGCAGCAGCACCCAGTCGCACCCCTCAGCGATCCGCGGTCAGAGAGGCATAGGTGCCCAGGTCCCTCCCGTCAGCGATCACGATCGAAGCGGCGCCCGGTCCTTCCCCTCAGCGATCGCAGTCAGAGCAGCGGTGGCGCCCAGGTCCCTCCTATCACTGAGGGACCTGAGCGGTGGCGGTGGCAGCGCCCCAATCTAGGATGGTGGCATGGGGCCCAGCCGCCGGGGTCCAAGCCCCCACCCTGAAAGAAGGCGGAAGGAAAACTGCTACCACTAGCCAGGTGAAGGAAGGTCTATTGCACGATTCTTCGTGCAAAGGGCCTCTATTCCTATCTAATAATAGACAAATATGCAAATTGACCATACCCCGACACACCCACAAGCCTCGCCCACAAGCCATGCCCACCATCCAATCAGAGCTAGTATGCAAATTAACCCAAACAAAGATGGCTACAGCCACAGAGAGCAAGGTTTCCTAGGTAACAGAGGAAGCCAAGCTTTCTGCCTGCCCTTGCCAGGCCTAAGCCTCCACTCAAGCTACAAAGTTTCAATTATAGAAGGTAAACAAATTCAAACAAATGGCAGCAAAATGGAGCTTGAGAGAGCAGGCCAGGTTTGCCACCGGCAACAGGGGAAGCAAAGCTTTCCGCACACCCTGGCTGGGTCCACCCGCTTAAGGCAACAAAGTTTCAATTATAACCCCAACAGAAATGGCTGCCGGCCTCGGAGGGAGCCTCAGGCTTGGCTCCGCTCCAGGCTACAAAGTTTCAATTGTAGAAGGAAAATAAATTCCAGATACCAGGGCCTCTGCTTGGTTGCCAGGGGATGTGGCCAGCCTGCAAACCACCACAGGCCCCTCGCTCAGGCCACCCCACACCCCAAGGGAACCCCCACCTGATCCAGGACACAATTAAGGGCAAACCAGCTGGCCCCCACCCCTGTACCAGGCCTCTATCCTATCTAATAAAAGAGTAATATGCAGATGATCATCACTGCAACACACAATACAGTTGCCCCCATGTGGTCAAAGATCCTGCCCCTATGTGGACACAAGATGTCCACCACAAGATGGCCAGCAGGAGAGGGCAGTTGGGAGGCACTCAGCCTGCAAGGGAGGGCAGTTGAGAGGGACCAGGCCTGTAAGGGAGGGCAGTTGGAGGTGATCAACCCTGCAGGAGAGGGCAGTTAGGGGTGACCAAGCCAGCAGAGGAGGGAAGTTGGGGGCAAACAAGCTGGTAGCATAGTGGTTAGGGGGTGATTAGGCTGGCAGGCAGAAGTGGTTAGGGGCAATCAGGAAGGCAGGCAGGCAAGCAGTTGGGAGCCAGCAGTCCTGGATTGTGAGAGGGATGTCCGACTGCCCATTTAGGGATCCGACTGCCCACCGGGATTGGGCCTAAACGGGCAGTCAGACATCCCTCGAGGGGTCCCATATTGGAGAGGGTACAGGCTGGGCTGAGGGACAACCCCCTCCGTGCACGAATTTCGTGCACCAGGCCTCTAGAAATAAAAATAAAAAATAAATAAAAAATAAATTGTGACGTAACCAGAACCCCAAAGATGCCTGAGAACATCTTTATTGCCATGCTAGCTGTCATCAGCTGTACTGTTATATTACCTGGGACAAATAAGGAAGTATTTTGGACTTATTTTCCTGACCCTTAATGGGTAAGAGCCCTTACGTTGGCTGATCCCCCTCCTAACGTAGTCACCAATAATACCAAACACCTTGGTCATCCAGGAGGACCATGGGTGGGGCAAGGAAGTATAATTACACAGGGGTCTCCACCCAGCTTCCCTTTTGTATGGCACAAAATCAAACCATTTCTCCTTTGTATGTAAAATCAGAGAGGTTTTTGGCTGTGTGAACACCAAAGGTAGGGACTATCATTACTTGCTCCTGGGAGAGGTGCAGAAAATGTAACTAACACCTTGCCTATACAAAAAGAAATTGGCAGTTTGAAATGGAATTGCCATGGCCTAGAGCAAAGAATATCCTTGCATGATATTATTCTACAATGTCATTATAATTTTTCCCAGATTTGTGTTACCTCCATTACCTATAATAGTATCTCGCACACTTGGGTATCAAAAAAAAAATCATCTTTTTGGTGCTTGGAGACAAAGGTAACACATCTCTAGATATTTTAGAATTACAACAGCATAATGTACAATTATCCCAAACAAACTTACAAACTAATTCTTTGAATTTCTGGCAGCAGTTTAAAAAGGACATGAGGAGATAAAGAAGATGGCGACCGGCAGGAAGGTAGGGAGAGAGAGAGTGTGAGTGAGGAACCCATAGAGGAGAGTGTAGACGTGTGTGGTGTGTGTGTGTATGAGCTAGGGTCAGTTAGATTCTACACGTCTTCCAAGGGGCTGCCTAACCGGGCAGTCCTAGAGAGCGGAGCCCTGCGCACAAAGCGGACACATCTCCACGGCTGTTGCGGACGCGGAGACCATGCCATCTTGAGAAACAGAGCTGCCTGAGACTCGGATCCTGGCTTCTGACACAAACCAGGACCCTGCAGCCACTGGGGACAGAGAACTGCTATCACAGCTTCAGACCAACGAACAACAAGAATCCAGACTTCCCGGCAGAATTCCGTGAGTCAAAGAGCCTATCCCCCTTCCCGCAGGCATGCAGACAGCGCCATTTTAACTGATAGACCCGCCTCTCGCCCAAGCCGCAGAACTTTGCCCAGGGACTCGCTCACCCTCAGGGTATTTGGCGCACGAGCGCGGGACAGAAGCAGCTCCCTGTTGGGAAAATCTGTCAGTGCGCACAGAGGGCTACCCTTCGGAGAATTTGGGGGAATTTGGCTTGCGGGTCACAGCTCCCCCTTCGGGGAATCTTAGTGCTTGCACAGAGGGGCTTCCCCTTTGGGGAATTTGGCGCGCAAGAGGGACTCCGCCGCCCTTCCGGGACTCCAGTGGAGTGCACGGAGCCAGCTCACCTTCAGGAAATTAAGAGTGTGCGCCCTATCCGGTTTGGCTCAGTAGAGAGAGCACACACAGGACGCAGCTCCACTTCAGGGAATTTGGCACGCCGGACACAGCTGCCTGGGATCCCTGACTCACAGCGCATTCACACTAAGAGCCAGCAACCCCAATTGTTGGTGCATGCACACACAGGGACCCTGATTCTCAACGAGAAACCGCACAAGGCAACAGAGACTCTGACACTCGAGTCTTGGTGCAGAAACAGGGAAACTCTGACTCCTGACACATGCTAAGGATCTCATTTTCGGCACATACCAACAGTGTGGTGCAGACAGGACCCCTGATTCTAAGTGTGCACACGAGACCACATGGAACACTGGGGACACTGACCCTGGGCAAGTCTGGTTCCCACCAACCAAAGGCAGCCACACGTCCTAGTGTCAGAGCACTTCAGTGAAACTTGGGTGGAGCGAAGTCCCCACAGCACACGACCCAGGTCCACGCAAACGGAAGCTTGAGCTTTCTGGTGATAACCAGAATGGGGAAATGAAATAACTCACAGAGGAAAGAAAATGTGGAGTCGCCAAGAAAGGAAATCAGTGAAACTGAAGCTTGCAACATGACCGAAAAGGAGTTTAGAGTAATGGTCATGGAATTTATACATCGGATGGATGAGAAAATCAACAACTTATTCAAGAATTAGGAAGAAATGAAAAGTGATATAGCTACAATCAAAAACACCATGGAAAGTTTCAACAGTAGACTACAAGAAGCAGAGGACCGAATTAGTGAGTTAGAAGATCAGGTACAGAAACAAGCTCAATCTGAACAGCAATTGGAGAAAAACATTAAAAAGCAGGAGGAAAGCCTAAGGGAGCTTCGGGACAGCATGAAACGAAGTAACATACGTGTAATAGGGCTGCCAAAAGGACAAGAAGAGCAGCAGGGATTAGAAAATCTATTTGAAGAAATAATGACATAAAACTTCCCGGATATGGGAAAGATAAAAGTTACGCAGGTACAGAGAGTCCCAAGCAGGATCAACCCCAAAAGACCCACACCAAGACATGTCATCATTTCAATGGCAAATATAAATGATAAAGAGAGAATCTTAAAGGCGGCCAGAGAGAGACAGAGAGTTACCTACAAAGGAACACCCATCAGATTGTCAAATGATTACTCAACAGAAACACAACAAGCTAGAAGTGAATGGAAGGAGGTATACTAAGTGTTGGAAAGCAAAGGACTGAATCCAAGAATACTATATCCAGCAAGACTATCAATCAAAATTGAAGGGGAAATCAGGAGCTTTGCCGACAAAAAAAGGCTCAAGGAGTTTATCACCACCAAACCAGCAATGCAAGAATTGCTAAAGGGAATACTGTAAAAAGAAGAAATAAACAGGTAAGAAGGAATACAGACACAAAAATAGATATGACTACAAACAAATACCTTTCAGTAATAACTTTAACTGTAAACGGACTAAATGCTCCAATCAAAAGATATCGAGTAGCTGAATGGATAAAAAAACACGACCCATATATATGCTGTCTACAAGAGACCCACCTAAGAACAAGAGACTCACACAGATTGAAAGTGAAGGGATGGAAAAATATCTTTCAGGCAAATGGAAATGAAAAAAAAGCTGGGGTAGCAATACTTATATCTGACAAAATAGACCTCAAAGTAAATGCCATAACAAGAGATAAAGAAGGCCACTTCATAATACTAAAGGAAGAAATCCAACAAAAAGAAATAATTCTGGTAAACATATATGCTCCCAATATAGGAGCACCCAAATACATAAAAAAACTCCTGGAGGATTTCAAGGGAGAGATTAATAGCAATACAATCATAGTAGGAGATTTTAATACCCCCCTATCACCACTGGACAAATCCTCTAAACAAAAGATCAGCAAAGAAACATCAATCCTAAATGACTCACTAGACCAGATGGAATTAATTGACATCTTCAGAACATTTCACCACAAAGCCACAGAATATACATTCTTCTCAAGTGCACATGTGTCATTTTCAAAGATAGACCATATGCTGGGTCACAGGCAAAGTCTCTTCAAATTCAAGAAGATAGAAATTATATCAAGCATCTTCTCAAATCACAGTGGCATAAAACTGGAAATCAACTACAATAAATACAATCCAAAGAAATCAAACACATGGAGACTAAACAGCATGCTATTAAACAAGGACTGGGTCACCAGAGAGATCAAGGAAGAAATAAATAACATCATGGCAACAAATGACAATGAAAACACAACAATCCAAAATCTATGGGACACAGCAAAAGCAGTCTTGAGAGGGAAGTTCATAGCTCTACAAGCCTATTGCAAAAAACAAGAAACAATGGTAATAAATTACTTAACCCTACAACTCAAAGAGCTAGAAAAAGAGCAGGAAGAAAAGCCCAGTGTAACCAGAAGGAAGGAAATAACAAAGATCAGAGCGGAGATAAATGACATAGAGACCAAAGAAACAATACAAAAGATCAACAAAACCAAGAGCTGGTTATTTGAAAGGATAGATTGATGGACCTCTAGCCAGGCTCACCAAGAAGCAAAGAGAGAGGACCCAAATAAACAAAATCAGAAATGAAAGAGGTGAAATAACAACAGACCCCGCTGAGATACAAAGGATTGTTACAAAATACTATGAACAACTCTATTCCAACAAACTAGACAACCTGGAGGAAATGGACATATTCCTAGAAAAATATAACCTTCCAAAAATCAATCAAGAAGAATCTAAAGAGCTCAATAGGCCAATAACTATGGACGAAATTGAAGCAGTCATCAAAAAGCTTCCGGCAAACAAAAGCCCAGGGCCTGATGGCTTCACAGGAGAGTTTTACCAAACATTCAAGGAAGAACTAAAACCTATCCTCCTCAGACTATTCCAAAAAATTCAAGAAGAAGGAACACTTCCAAGCTCCTTCTATGAAGCCAGCATCACCCTAATACCAAAACCAGATAAAGACAACACAATGAAAGAGAATTACAGACCAATATCCCTCATGAAAATAGATGCCAAAATCCTCAACCAAATTCTAGAAAATCGGCTCCAGCAGTACATCAGAAAGATCATACACCATGATGAAGTAGGATTTATCCCAGGAATGCAAGGATGGTACAATATCCACAAATCAATAAACGTGATACATCACATAAACAAGTTGAGAGATATAAATCACATAGTCATATCAATTGATGCAGAAAAATCATTTGACAAAATCCAACACCCTTTCTTGATAAAAACTCTCAACAAGGTGGGAATAGAAGGATCATACCTCAACATAATAAAAGCCATATATGAAAAACCCACAGCAAACATCATACTCAATGTACAAAAACTAAAAACATTTCCCCTAAGAACAGGAACAAGACAGGGATGCCCACTCTCACCACTCCTGTTTGACATAGTACTGGAAGTATTAGCCATTGCAATTAGACAAGAAGAAGAAATCAAAGGCATCCAAATTGGAAAAGAACAAGTAAAGCTGTCTTTATTTGCAGACTACATGATATTGTACATAAAAAATCTGAAAGACTCCGTCAAAAAACTAATAGACTTAATAAATGAATTCGGCAATGTAGCAGGATACAAAATTAACGCCAAGAAATCTATGGCCTTTCTATACACCAATAGTGAACTTACAGAGAGACTAAAAAGGCAATCCCATTTACCATCGCACCAAAAAAATTAAGATACCTAGGAATAAACTTAACTAAGGAGGTAAAAGACCTATACTTGGAAAACTACAGGACACTGAAAAAAGAGATAGAGGAAGACGTAAACAGATGGAAGAACATACCATGTTCATGGATTGGTAGAATCAACATCATTAAAATGTCCATACTACCCAAAGCAATCTATAGATTCAATGCACTCCCCATTAAAATACCAATGGCATATTTCACAGACCTTGAAAGAACTCTCCAAAAATTCATCTGGAATAAAAAAAGACCCCAAATAGCCACAGCAGTCCTGAGAAAGAAGAATAAAGTAGGAGGGATCTCAATACCAGATTTCAAGCTGTATTACAAAGCCACTGTTCTCAAAACAGCCTGGTACTGGCACAAGAACAGATATATAGATCAATGGAACAGAATAGAGAATCCAGATATTGACCCAAACCACTATGCTCAATTAATATTTGACAAAGGAGGCATGAACATACAATGGAGTCAAGACAGTCTCTTCAATAAATGGTGTTGGGAAAATTGGACAGATACATGCAAAAAAATGAAGCTTGATCACCAACTTACGCCATACACAAAAATAAACTCAAAATGGATACAGGACTTAAACATAAGACCGGAAACCAAAAAAATACTAGAGGAATCCACAGGCAGCAAAATCTCAGACATATGCCAAAAGAAATTCTTCACTGACACTGCCCCTAGGGCAATGGAAGCTAAAGAGAAAATTAACAAATGGGACTACATCAAAATAAAAAGCTTTTTCACAGCAAAAGAAACCATCAACAAAACAACAAGAAGGCCTATTGCATGGGAGAACATATTTGCAAATGGCATCACTGATAAAGGTTTAATCTCCAACATCTACAGGCAGCTTATACAACTTAATAAAAGGAAGATAAATGATCCAATAAAAAAATGGGCAACAGACCTAAATAGAATATTTTCAAAAGAAGACAGAAGGAAGGCCAAGAGACACATGAAAACATGCTCAACATCACTAATTATCCGAGAGTTGCAAATCAAAACAACAATGCGGTACCATCTCACACCTGTCAGAATGGCTATCATCAACAAATCAACAAACAACAAGTGTTGGTGAGGATGCGGAGAAAAAGGAACCCTCGTGCACTGCTGGTGGGAATGCAGACTGTTGCAGCCACTGTGGAGAACAGTATGGAGTTTCCTCAAAAAATTGAAAATGGAACTCCCATTTGACCCAGTAATCCCACTCTTGGGAATATATCCGAAGAAACTAGAAACACCAATCAGAAAGGATATATGCACCCCTATGTTCATAGCAGCACAATTCACCATAGCTAAGATTTGGAAACAGCCTAGGTGCCCGTCAGCAGATGACTGGATCAGAAAACTGTGGTACATCTACACAATGGAATACTATGCTGCCATAAAAAAGAAGGAATTCTCATCATTTGCAGCAACCTGGATGGAATTGGAGAACATTATGTTAAGTGAAATAAGCCATTCAATGAAAGAAAAATACCATATGATCTCACTCATTTATGGATAATAAAGAACATTATAAACTGAAGAACAAAAAGATAGATACAGAGACAGTAAAGCATCAAACAGACTTTCAAATTACAGGGGGAAGGTTAGGGAGGGGTGGGGGAGATAAGAGATCAATCAAAGGACTTGTATGCATGCATATAAGCATAACCAACGGATGCAAAACTCTGGGGGTTGAGGGCATATATGGGAGTGGGGTGGGGGGGTGGCAATGGTAAGATATGTACACATATAATACCTTAATAAAAAAATTGAAAAAAATAAAAATAAAAATAAAGTGACAAATGAAAATAAATAAATATATAAAAATAAATAAATAAATAAAAAGGACATGAAAGGATTTAATCCCTTCCACTGTGTAGAGGGCCCCCTGGGAAGGCACCTATATTGCATTCTATATTGGCTCCTCTTGCCCTTTTGGCTAAGAGGGTCCCTCTTATCACAATCGAATTGTCCACAGATGTTGCCTGAGCTTTCTGTTCATGCCGAGGTTGAAGCCTTGTGATGGCTGGTACCATGGATCTGTCTCTCGCCCAGTCGGCTGAGCAGGGCCCTCCCTGGAGAAGAAACCTGGGTTTCACAAGATATGTGATCAGTGCTGGGGCCCTGCCAGCAGGCAAGGGTATCCCAAGGCAGGTGCTGTGCGTGGAGGTCACAGGGGCATAGGCTACCAAGGAAACAGAAGTGAACCTCACATCACCCTGCTTGGCCCCGTAGGATGGCTGGTTAACCAGAGAAGGGTAAGATTCCTCAGGGAAGGAACAACCTAAGACAGGCACAGTCACAGAGGGACCATCAGGAGAGAACTTGGGGTAAACAGAGGTGGGGCACAGACCTTCACCCCCGCACCTTTGCAGAGGCCTGAACCCTCACCCCTGCTGAGGGAGGTCTCCTGCCCCCATGGCTGCTTAGCTTCCCATGTCCAACTCAAATCGGGACCCAGGTAACAGACAAAGACTTGGCCGACAGCAGCTGCCCACTCACTGCAACAAGACTTGTTTGAGTTGTCTTGTACCCATGGTGTGGGGAAGTGGGATTCGATATCTAAATCCAGCCTAGTACCAGGAATGCTCAGTGCCTACTCAAGAAGGCAAATAATCCTTTCCACTAGTATTTATAGGGTAAAATAAGATGGTTGTTAGAGTATTAAATTTGACAGTAAAATAGTAGTCAAGTTTTCAGGCCAATTTAAATTGACTAATTGAAATAAGCGAATATATAGAAAAATTAATTGTACTGCACAAAAAAGCTGTTCCTAAAGTATTAACTAAAATTTTTATTGGTAGTTCATCTCATGGTAAAATTGCATAACATGTAATGAACCTAAAGCAGTCATATTTTAGTGCAAAAAAAATAAAATTTAAAAGCTATCAAGATTACATTATAAAATTTCCAAAAGTCTCCTAATATTTAAATAAAAAAGGGGGGATAGTAGAAGAATATCATGTAAGGAAAAATGTCCTGTAAGTAAATTACATCTAGAAAATTTTTACTTTAGAAAATTAACTTGCATGTGTAATGCTAATAGTAAGACACCCATGTAAAACATACATGGTGTCAAAATAAGCCAAAGGAAAATCTTTTGGGCATAAAATGAAAAAGGATCGCAAGTCAAATTTATAGAAAAGATTCCTTTATTAACTTTTGGTCAAGAATATGTTTGTATATTTTCAGAAAAGAACTCCGAGACCATGTGGATTCCTGCAACAGAGAGGAATTGACAGGAGTGCTCCAGCCATGAAGACAGAAGAGAAACAGTCCAGAAATGGAAGACTCTGATGATGCTTTGCCATAATAGCAGTCAGCAGCTGTGCATCACTACAGGTTGTCCAGGACCAAACCAGAGAGGGTAGGACCTGCATTACCACCATTTGTCCACCATCCAGAACTGCAATATCATTGCTGACATGTACACATAAGGAACTGTTTGACATAGAAATTGGGACTCAGAAGAACTGTTGGCCCAGAAAGAAACTCACTATAGACTGATTCATTCATTTGCCTCTCAGCATAACCATTATTGTTTGTCCCATTTTCGGTTCTTATAAGTGTATTTCTAGTATCATATGAGCTCACGTATCTAGGGGAAATGATGAACAACATAGACCGATGTTCAAGAACAGCATCGATAAGACTGTCGGACCTCAGAGGGAAGTAGGGGAGGGTGAGGATAACGGAGACAGATCAACCAAAGGACTTGTGTGCATGCATATGAGCCTAACCAGTGGTCATGGACAACAAGGGGGTGGGGTCAGGCGTGTGGAGGGGATTGGGATGGGAATGGTGGGGAATGAGGACAAATATGTGATACCTTAATCAATAAAGTAATTGAAAACAAAACAACCCCCCCCCCAAAAAAAAAAACGCCAACTCATTGACACTGAAATATAAATGTAAAAAAAAATAATAATTTTATGGTTGGGGGGTCACCACAACATGAGGAACTGTATTAAAGGGTTGCAGCATTAGAAAGGTTGAGAACTACTGGTCTAATGGGAGATCCCTTGTAGGTAACTTACTGTCTCTCTCTGGCAGCCTTTAAGATTCTTATTTTGTCACTGAGGTTTGCCAACTTAATTATGATGTGTCTTGGTGTGAGTCTTTTTGACTTCATCTTGATTGGGAATCTGTGTGCTTCTTGGAAATGTGTGACTTTTTCTTCACCACATCAGGGAAGTTTTCTTTCTTTTTCCCCCTTTCTTAATTGATTATGGTATTACATATGTGTGCTTATCCCCCCATTGCCCCCCCTGCCCATGCCCTTACCCCCCTAGTCTATGTGTCCATTGCTTAGGCTTATATGCATGCATACAAGTCTCTTGGTTGATCTCTCCCCCTTACCCCCACCCTCTGATACCTTCTTTCTGAGGTTTGAGCATCTGATCAATGCTTATCTGTCTCTGTATCTGTTTTTGTTCATCAGTTTATGTTGTTCATTATAAAGCGTAAATGAGTGAGATCATGTGATATTTATCTTTCTCTGACTGACTTATTTCGCTTAGCATAATGCTCTCTAGCTCCATCCATGTTATGGCACATGGTAGGAGAGACTTCCCTTTTACAGCAGTGTAGTATTCCATTGTGTAGATGTACCACAGTTTTTTAATCCACGCATCTGCTGATGGGCACTTAGGCTATTTCTAAATCTTAGCTATTTTAAATTGTGCTGCTATGAACATAGGGGTGCATATATCCTTTCTGATTGATATTTCTAGTTTCTTGGGATATATTCCTAGAAGTGGGATCACTTGGTCAAATGGGAGTTCTATTTTTAGTTTTTTGAGGAAACTCAATACTATTCTCCACAGTGGCTGCACCAGCCTGCATTCCCACCAGCAGTGCACTAGGGTTCCTTTTTCTCCGCATCATCATCAGCACAAGTCATTTGTTGATTTCTTAATGATAGCAATTCTGACAGGTGTGAGATGGTACCTCATTGTTGTTTTGATTTGCATCTCTCCAATGATTAGTGACTTTGAGCATGCTTTCATATGTCTCTCAGCCTTCCATATGTCCTTTTTTGAAAAGTTTCAATTTAGATTCCTTTCCAATTTTTCGATTGGGTTGTTTATCTTCCTTTTAAATTGTATGAGTTCCCTGTACATGTTGGAGATTAAACCCTTATCTGAAATAGCATTGGCAAATATGTTCTCCCATGCAGTGAATTTTCCTGTTGTTTTGTTGATGGGTTATTTTTCTGTGAAAAAGCTTTTTATTTTAATGTAATCCCATTTGTTTATTTTCTCTTTAGTTTCCATTGCAATAGGAGCTGTATTGGTGAAGATAGTGCTTCAGCATATGTCTGAGATTATGCTGCCTGTTGATCCCTCTAAGATTTTTATGGTTTCCTGTCTTACATTTCAGTCCTTTAACCATTTTCAATTTATTTTTGTGCATGGTGTAAGTTGGTTGTCTAGTTTCATTTTTTTGCATATATCTGTCCAACTTTCCCAACACCTTTTATTGAGGAGACTGTCTTGACTCCATTCTATGTTCTTGACGCCTTTGTCAAATATTAATTGAGCATAGTGGCTTGGGTCAATTCCTGGGTTCTCTATTCTATTCCATTGGTCTATATGTCTGTTCTTGTGCCAGTCCCAGGCAGTTTTGAAAACAGTGGCTTTGTAATACAGCTTAATATCGGGTATTGAGGTCCCTCTAACTTTGTTCTTTCTCAGGATTGCTGCAGCTATTTGGGGTCTTTTTTTATTCCACACGAATTTTTGGAGAGTTTGTGCTAGGTCTGTAAAATATGCCATTGGTATTTTAATGGGGATTGCATTGAATCTATAGATTTCTTTGGGTAGTATGGACATTTTAATGATGTTGATTCTACCAATCCATGAACACAGTATGTGCTTCCATCTGTTTATGTCTTCCTCTATATCTTTTTTTCAATATCCTGTAATTTTCCGAGTACAGGTCTTTTACCTCCTTAGTCAAGTTTATTCCTACGTATCTTAATTTTTTTGGTGCAATGGTAAATGGAATTGTTTTTAAATATCTCTTTCTGTAAGTTCACTATTGGTGTATAAAAATGCCATAGATATCTTGGCGTTACTTTTGTATTTGCTACATTGCCAAATTCATTTATTAAATCTGATTATTTTTTGATGGAGTCTTTAGGGTTTTCTATGTAGTGTCATGTCATCAGCGAATAATGACAATATTATTCTTTTCCAATTTGGATGCCTTTTATTTCTTCTTCTTATCTTATATCTTGGCAATCACTTCCAGTACTATGTTGAACAGGAGTGGAGAAAGTGGGCATCCCTGTCTTGTTCCTGTTTTTCAGAGAAATAGTTTTAATTTTTTCCCATTGAGTATGATGTTGGCTGTAGGTTTTTCATATAAGGATTTTATGATGTTGAGGTATGA
This sequence comes from Eptesicus fuscus, assembly GCF_027574615.1. Classification (NCBI taxonomy): domain Eukaryota; kingdom Metazoa; phylum Chordata; class Mammalia; order Chiroptera; family Vespertilionidae; genus Eptesicus; species Eptesicus fuscus. Next base: position 46,710,618 of record NC_072473.1, read on the forward strand.
TCCCTCTATTCCCACTTTGCTGAGCGTTTTTATCAGAAAAGGATGTTGGACTTTGTCAAATGCCTTTTCTCTATCCATTGATATTATTATGTGATTTTTGTCTCTCAATTTGTTTATGTGATGTATCATGTTTATTAATTTGTGGATATTGTACTGTCCTTGCATCCCTGAAATAAATCCCTCTTGGTCATGGTATATGACCTTTCTAATGTAATGCTGGATTCGGTTTGCTAGATTACTGCTGCAGGAGCCATACACCTCTGGAGGTGGAAGTCCTAGGGTCTGCATGTCTGTGGGTGGGGCATCAGGATTTTGACTGGACAGGCTGCAGGGTCTTGGGCAGTGTCCAAGGCCAGTCTGGGTGGTGGTGCTGATGAGTTCCTAGAAGAGGCAGCTCTCCCCTTCAAGATAGCGTGGGCTCAGTGCTCGAGCCCCACATCCTGGGGAGTGCCTGCAGTGGTCATAGGTGCTCCCTGTCCAGGAGAGCCTCGTCTGCCAGCCCCTGTTACTCCTGCCAAATTTAACTGTCCCTCACTCACTCACTCACACACACCCAAACACATCCACACACAAAAATAAACTCAAAACTCACAAGACATCTGTACCCCGAATTTCTATGCACTATGCCACTGGCCCCAGATTCATTGTGCAAGCAGTTTGGGATGTGATTATGGTTCCTGCTCTTGTGGAAAAGGTTGTATGAGGTCTCACTGGTATGTGCTCACTATGGGTTCACAGAGTCCAGGGCTTGGGAAGAGGAGTCTCGAGGCCTGAGGCTCAGGTACTGTGACTTTGGCTGGTGTGGTTTGATTCTTGCTAGAATATCATCTCACTATGAGCATCCCAGAGCCCATGACAGTGGGATGCAGATGTCTTGTAGTTTGTGGTTGAGGCAGTGGGACTATGGCCAAAGTGAGTTCCCTCTCTCAATCACAAGGGCATTCAGGATCCAGCAGCTGTGGATGTGGGAGTCTTGGAGACAGTGGCTGAAACCATGTGAACTTATCCAGGCAGGGACATCCTCAGTAACTCACCAAGCTGTCCAGAGGTAGGTAGCCAGGAGGGGTACGTCATGGATACTGCTGAGGGAACTGTGCTCCCTTGGTTGGAGAGGCACACACCCTGGGGCAGCTCACAGATGGGCTCAGGATCCATCTGCAAGGGGGCCCACACACTGGATCAGAGTGATAGTTAGTGGTATGCCACTGGCCCCATGGAGGTAGAAGTCCCAGTTTCTGCTTTGGGGGATGTGTGCCCTTTGTTGGATATGCGTGCCCAGTGGCTGCTTACGGAGGCACCCAGGAGCTGTCTGCTGGCGCAGTAGGCTCAGGGGGACGATGTGCTAGAGTGGCACTACCATGGGGACTGGATGCCAGCAGCTGGGGTTGTACCTTGCAGTGACTCAGAGAAGCACCCAGGACCCACCTGCTGGGATAGCAGGCTCAGGGAGCTTGTGCACTAGATCAGTGCAACTGCAGTAACCAGAGATTGGCAGCTCAGGAGGGGAAGTCCAAGTTTCTTCTGCCAGGGAGTTGCACCTTTGGTTGGATATGAGTGCACCTACTGGCAGCTAACAGAGGCACCTTGGAGTTGCTTGCTGGGGCGGTGACCTCAGAGGGCCTGTGTGCTGAAACCACACGACCATGGTGTCTATGGGTAGGCAGCCTGCAAGGGGAAAGTGAGAATTTCTACTGCCAGGGCCGTGCACTCTTGTCTGGATACAAGCGCACACAGGGGGTCTCACAGAAGCACCCAAGAACCACCTTTGATGCGGTGGTCTCAGAAGGACTGCGTGCTGCAATAGCACAATTGTGTCCAGCGGTCAGCAGCTGTGGAGGGGGAAGACTCCGTTTTTGCTGTTGGGGTTTTGTACCATTGGTTGGATTCATATGTGCCCAGTGGTGGCTCCCAGAGGCACTTGGGGTCATTTGCCAGTGTGGTGTACTCAGAGGAGCCCTTGGGCTGAAGTTGAGTGACCAAGGTGTCTTGTGGGCAGGCAGCCTGGAGAGGCGAATTCCGAATTTCTACTGCCAGGGCTGTGCTCCCTTGTTTGGATAAGAGCGCACCAAGCAGGGGCTCACAGCAGCACCCAAGAGCTGCCTTTGGGGTGATGGGTTTAGGAAGCCAGTACGCTGCAAAGGTGTAGATCAAGTGTCTGAAGGTGCAGCTGCTGGGAGGGGAAAGTCGCATGTACTGCTGCGGGAGCCATGCACCTTTGGAGGTGGAAGTCCTAGGGTCTGCATTTCTGTGGGTGGGGCATCAGGATTTTGGCTGGACGGGCTGAAGGGTCTTGAGCAGTGTCCAAGGCCAGTCTGGGTGGTGGTGCTGATGAGTTCCTAGAAGGGGTATCTCTCCCCTTCAAGATAGCGTGGGCTCAGTGCCCGAGCCCCACATCCTGGGGAGTGCCTGAAGTGGTCATAGGTGCTCCCTGTCCAGGAGAGCCTCGTCTGCCAGCCCCTGTTACTCCTGCCAAATTTAACTGTCCCTCCCACACTCACACACACACACCAAACACATCCACACATTTTCCTTTCATCCCCTCACTCACTCACATCCTCTCCTTCACCACCGTCCTGCTAGCCACCATCTTCCCTCTACCTCAGGGAAGTTTTATTTCATTATTTTTCAAGCAGGTTTTCTATTCCTTTCTCAGCTTCCTTTCCTTCTAGCACCACTATTATACAGATGTTGTTTTGTTTTTTGTTGTCCCAATGCTCTCTTACTGCTTTTTAAGTTATTTTTTGTTTTGTTTTGTTTTTTACATTTGCTGCTCTACTTAGCATTTTTTCTTTTTTTCCAATTTTTTATTAAGGTATTACATGTGTACATATCTACCCATTGACCCACCCCACCCCACTCGCATATATGCCCTCACCCCCCAGGGTCTTGCGTCCATTGGTTATGCTTATATGCATGCATAAAAGTCCTTTGGTTGATCTCTTATCTCCCTCACCTCTCCCTAAACTTCCCGCTGTAATTTGACAGTCTGTTTGATGCTTTACTGCATCTGTAGCTATCTTTTTGCTCATCAGTTTATAATGTTCTTTATTATCCACAAATGAGTGAGATCATGTGGTATTTTTCTTTCATTGACTGGCTTATTTCATTTAGCATAATGCTCTCCAGTTCCATCCAGGTTGCTGCAAATGGTAATAATTCCTTTTTTGTGGCAGCATAGTATTCCATTGTGTAGATGTACCACAGTTTTCTGATCCAGTCATCTGCTGACTGGCACCTAGGTTGTTTCCAAATATTAGCTATTGTAAATTGTGTTGCTATGAACTTAGGGGTGCATATATCCTTTCTGATTGGTGTTTCTAATTTCTTAGGATATATTCCTAGGAGTGGGATTATTGGGTCAAATGGGAGTTCCATTTTTAGTTTTCTGAGGAAACTCCATACTGTTCTCCACAGTGGCTGCACCAGTCTACATTCCCACCAACAGTGTACGAGGGTTCCTTTTTCTTCGCATCCTCGCCAACACTTGTCGTTTGTTGATTTTTTGATGATAGCCATTCTGACAGGTGTGAGATGGTACCGCATTGTTGTTTTGATTTGCATCTCTCGGATAATTAGTGACTTTCAGCATGTTTTCATATGTCTGTTGGCCTTCCTTCTGTCTTCTTTCGAAAAGTTTTTATTTAGGTCCATTGCCCATTTTTTATTGGATCATTTATCTTCCTTTTATTAAGTTGTATAAGTTCCCTGTACATGTTGGAGATTAAACCTTTATCAGTGATAACATTTACAAATATGCTCTCCCATACAGTGGGCTTTCTTGTTGTTTTGTTGATGGTTTATTTTGCTGTGCAAAAGCTTTTTATTTTGATATAGTCCCATTTGTTTATTTTCTATTTAGTTTCCATTGCCTTAGGTGTGATATCAGTGAAGAAATTGCTTCGGCAAATGTCTGAGATTTCTCTGCCTTTGGATTCTTCTAGTATTTTTATGGTTTCCCATCTTATGTTTAAGTCCTTTATCCATTTTGAGTTTATTTTTGTGTATGGTGTAAGTTGATGGTCTAGTTTCATTTTTTTGCATGTATCTGTCCAATTTTCCCAACACCATTTATTGAAGAGACTGTCTTGACTCCAATGTATGTTCATGCCTCCTTTGTCAAATATTAATTGAGCATAGTGGTTTGAGTCGATATCTGGGTTCTCTATTATATTCCATGGGTCTATATGCCTGTTCTTGTGCCAGTACCAGGCTGTTTTGAGAATAGTGGCTTTGTAATATAGCTTTAAATCTGGTATTGAAATCCCACCTTCTTTGTTCTTCTTTCTCAGGATTGCTGTGGTTATTTGGGGTCTTTTTTTTATTCCAGATGAATTTTTGGAGAGTTCTTTCTAGGTCTGTGAAATATGCCATTAGTATTTTAATGGGGAGTGCATTGAGTCTATAGATTGCTTTGGGTAGTATGGACATTTTAATGATGTTGATTCTACCAATCCATCAACACAGTATGCTCTTCCATCTATTTATGTCTTCCTCTATCTCTTTTTTCAATGTCTTTTAGTTTTCTGAGTAGATGTCTTTTACCTCCCTAGTTAAGTTTATTCCTAGGTATCTTCAATTTTTTGGTGCGATGGTAAATGGGATTGTTTTCTTAATCTCTCTTTCTGTAAGTTAACTGTTGGTGTATAGAAATGCCATATATTTCTTGGTGTTAATTTTATATCCTGCTACATTGCTGAATTTAATTTTTAATTATAATAATTTTTTGATGAAGTCTTTAGGGTTTTCTATGTACAGTATCATGTTATCTGCGAATAAAGACAGTTTTACGTCTTCTTTTTCAATTTGGATGACTTTTATTTCTTCTTCTTGTCTAATCACAATGGCTAGTACTTCCAGTACAATGTTGAACAGGAGTGGTGAAAGCGAGCATCCCTGTCTTGTTCCTGCTCTTAGGGGAAATGGTTTCATTTTGTCCATTGAGTATGATGTTGGCTGTGGGTTTATCATATATGGCTTTTATTATGTTGAGGTATGATCCTTCTCTTCCCACCTTGCTGAGAGTTTTTTTTTTTTTTTATCAAAAATGGGTGTTGGATTTTGTCAAATGCTTTTTCTGCATCAATTGATATGACTATGTGGTTTTTATCTCTCAATTTGTTTATGTGATGTATCACGTTTATTGATTTGCGGATATTGTACCATCCTTGCATCCCTGGGATAAATCCTACTTGTTCATGGTGTATGATCTTTCTGATGCACTGCTGGATCCAATTTGCTAGCATTTTGTTGAGGACTTTGGCATCTATGTTCATGAGGAATATTGGCCTGTAATGCTCTTTCATTGTGTTGTCTTTATCTGGTTTTGGTATTAAGGTGATGCTTGCTTCATAGAATGTGCTTGAAAGTGTTCCTTCCTCTTGAATTTTTTGAAATATTCTGAGGAGGATAGTTTTTAGTTCTTTGAATGTTTGGTAAAACTCCCCTGTGTAGCCGTCTGGCCCCAGGTTTTTATTTGCTGGAAGCGTTTTAATAACTCCTTCAATTTCTTCCATAGTTGTTGGCCCATTGAGATTTTAAAATTCTTCCTGATTGATTTTTGGAAGGTTTTATTTTTCTAGGAATATGTACATTTCCTCCAGGTTGTCTAGTTTGTTGGAATAGAGTTGTTCATAATATTTTTTAACAATTCTTTGTATTTCTGTGGGGTCTGTTGTTATTTCGCCTCTTTCATTTCTGATTTTTTTTTTATTTGGGTTCTCTCTCTTTGCTTCTTGATGAGCCTGGCTAAAGGTTCATCAATCTTGTTTATCCGTTCAAAGAACCAGCTCTTGGTTTTGTTTATCTTTTTTATTGTTTCTTTGGTCTATGTCATTTATGTGCACACTGATCTTTAGTATTTCCTTCCTCCTGCTCACACTGGGTTTTTCTTGTTGCTCTCATTCTAACTCTTTGAGTTGTAGGGTTAGATAATTTATTACCTTTGTTTCTTGTTTTTTGAAATAGTCTTGTAGAGCTATGAACTTCCCTCTCAAAACTGCTTTCACTTTGTCCCTTAGATTTTATATTGTTGTGTTTTCATTGTCATTTGTTGCCATGATATTTTTTTTTATTTCTTCTTTGTTCTCTCTGGTAACCCAGTCATTGTTTAATAGCATGCTATTTAGTCTCCAAGTGTTTGATTTTTTTGGATTGTTTTTATTGTAGTTGATTTCCAGTTTTATGCCATTGTGATCTGAGAAGATGCTTGATATGATTTCTATCTTCTTGAATATGAAGAGACTTTGCCTGTGTCCTAATATGTGGTCGATCCTTGAAAATGTTCTGTGTGCACTGGAGAAGAATGTATATTCTGTATCTTTGGGGTGGAATGTTCTAAAGCTGTCAATTTAGTCCATCTGATCTAGTGTGTCATTTAGGATTGCTGTTTCTTTGCTAATTTTTTGTTTGGTTGATTTATCCAGTGGTGTCTGTGGGGTATTAAAGTCCCCTACTATTATTGTATTGCTATCAATCTCTCCCTTGATATCTTCCAGAAGTTGTTTTATGTATATGAGTGCTCCTGTATTTGGTGCATATATGTTTACTAGATTTATGTCTTCTTTTTGAATTGCTCCCTTTAGTATTATGTAGTGGCCTTCCTTATCTCTTGTTATGGCCTTTTCTTTGAGGTCTATTTTATCAGATATAAGTATCTCAACCCCAGCTTTTTTCTCATTTCCTTTTGGCTGAAAAGTTTTTCCATCCCTTCACACTCAGTCTGTGTATCCTTTGTTCTGAGGTGGGTCTCTTGCAGACAGCAAATATATGGGTCATGTTTTCTTATCCATTCAGCTACCCTATCTTTTGATTGGTGCATTTAATCCATTTACGTTTAATGTTATTATTGACAAGTACATGTTTGTTGTCATATTTTTCCTTAATGTTTGTGTTTCTTCTTGCTTTTCTTTTTCTTCTTTTTAAAGCAGTCCCTTCAGCATTTCTTGCATTGCTGGCTTGGTAGTGATAAACTCTCTTAGTCCTTTTTTGTCTGTGAAGCTCCTGATTCCACCTTCAATTTTGAATGATAGTCTTGCTGGGTATAGTATTCTTGGGTTCAGTCCCTTGCTTTGCATCACTTTATAAATTTCATTCCATTCCCTTCTGGCCTGTTGTGTTTCTGTTGAGAAATCCATTGATATTCTAATAGGAGAACCCTTATAGGTAACTTTCTGTCTCTCTCTGGCACCCTTTAAGATTCTTACTTTGTCGTTGGTGTTTGCCAATTCAATTATGATGTGTCTTGGTGTCAGTCTTTTAGGGTTCATCTTGTTTGGGACTCTATGTACTTCTTGGACTTGCATGGTTTTTTTCTTGCCAGTATCAGGGAAGTTTTCTGTCATTATTTCTTCAAATAGGTTTTCTATTCCTTGCTTCTCTTCCTCTTCTTCTGGTACCCCTATTATGCGAATATTGTTTCATTTTGTGTTGTCCCAAAGCTCCCTTAGGCTCTCCTCTTGCTTTTTAAGTCTTCTTTCCAGTTGCTGCTGTCTTTGTGTGTTTTTTCCTACCTTGTCTTCTAATTCGCTGATGCGGTCCTCAGCCTCTTCTAGTCTACTGTTTAAGCCTTCCATTGTGTTCTTTATTGCAGCTATGTCATTCTTCATCTTCTCTTGGTTCTTTTTCATGTTGGTGACATTCTCATTCAGCTCCTTATATTTCTCATTGAGTTGTGTGTATTTGTCATCCAGCCATTTAAACATCCTTATAACCATTACTCTGAATTCTTTCTCTGATAAGCTGCTAGGCTCAAGTTTATTTAACTCCCTTTCTGGTGATTCCTCTTTTTCTTTCCTTTGGGCATTGCTTTTTTGTCTTCCCATGTCTTCCTGTAATGTTTCAATTGTAGATCCAATTGCTTTGCTACCCAGGTTCTTTTGGGGATGGTGCTACTGGTGTAATCTCTCAGTTCTCCTGGGCTTGGTAATATAGTGGAGCTCCCTACTTGAGCTATTTGGGTTCTCTTGATGTAGGCCTGCAAGCTTGAGAGGCACAACTGTGGTGTCTAGATGTCAGTAGCTGTGGAGGGGAGTGTCCCAATTTTTGCTGTCTTTCACCCTTAGTTGAAATCATGCATGCCCAGTGGGGACTCACAGTGGCACCCAGGAACCATCTGTTGGTGTGATGGGGTTCAGGGGCCTGCACTCTGGAAAGGCGTGACTGTGGTGTCCAGAGTGCTCTAGTTGTGAGGTGGGCAGACTCAGCTTTTACTGCTGTACCTGTGGTAGATAGGTGCTCACTCTTAGTGGCGGCTCACAGGAGCACCCACAGTACCTTTGCCTGCGAGGCACACTGAAGCTCTCTGAAGGGCCCTGGCACTATAGCTGCATAATTGAGGCACCTATTGCCAGGTCTCCAGGATGAGTGAATTCAGAATCTCTACTGCCAGGGGCGGGAAGGAGTGTGCCCCTGTTTGTCCAAGATCACACCCAGGGAGAGCTCACAGTGGCTCCCACTAACGCCGTGTGGGTAGATGGGCTCAGGGTGCCTGCCTGTTTGAAATTCACATCTGTGGGGGGGTGTTTGCTGGCGCAGAGCTCTGATGCATTCTGAAGGGCCCTGGCACTGAAGTTGCACAGCTGGGGTGTCCATGGGCAGTTATTCAGGAAGAGGGAGTTCAGAATTTCTACTGTAGGGCCACACGCCCTTGTCTGTACAAAATCACACCCGCGGGGGCTCCTGGTGGCTTCTAGGCACTGCCTATGGAGTGGAGTGTGAGAATGTTTTGTCCGGGGTTCTGCCACTGGGGAGGGGCAGGTTGCACTTACTACTGCCAAGCAGTGCACCTTTCGTGGTGAAGGTCCCAGGGTCCACGGGTCTGCATGTGGGGCAGCAGGATTTTGGCTGGAATGGCTGCTGGGTCCCAGGGCAGTTCCAAGGCCTGTCTGGTTGGTGGTGCTGATGAGTTCCTTAAAAAGGCCGTTCTCCCCTTCAAGATGGTGTGGGCTCCGTGCTGGAGTCCCATAGTCCGGGGAATGCCGGCAGCACTGGTAGTCTCTCCTTGTCCAAGAGAGCCCGTCTGCCAGCCCCTGCTGCTCCTGAGAGATTTAACTGTCCCTCACTCACTCACACACACACCACACACTCTCCTTTCATACCCTCACTCACTCACTTCTTATCTCTCACCTCTGTCCTGCCAGCCGCCATCTTCCTCCCCTCAGGATAGTGGGCATTTTTTCTACCTTGTCTTCTAACTCACTGATGCAGTCCTCAGCTTCTAGTCTTTATTTGAAACTTTGCATTGTGTTCTCTATTTAAGCTATGTGATTCTTCATTTTCTCTTGATTCTTCTTTATTTCCTATTGATTCTTACACATTATTGAATTTGTGTTCCATCCTTTTCAGTATCCTTATATATAACCATTGCTCTGAATTGTTTCTATATAAATTGCTTACCTCCATTTCATTTATGTCCTTTTCTGGTGATTCCTCCTTTTCTTCTGTATGGGGGTTGTTTTTGTCTCCCCATTTTTGCTATTTCTTTGTGAATGTTTCTATGTACTAGATCAAACTGCTATGCCACCCAGATTTTTAAAATTTGTCTGATATACTTGATTTTGTGGAATCCAGTGGTGCAATCTCTCTGATCTTATTTGTTGGGTATTCTAGGGAATCCCCTTACTTGGGATATTTCGGTTCTCTTGGTGTAGTTGGGTCTTGAGTGTTGTTGTCCCATTTGTGGATGCAGTGTCTACCAAGATGTCTGGTTTTGTTGCTCGCTCTCTACCTCGTTTACCAAACAGCAAAAAATACAACTTGGCAAGACACAATACAAAGGGAACACACCCTGAATGTACTCATGACACCAATAACCCAAATAAAAGTGAGCACCAGAAAAAACCAGAATTAGGGGAGAAAAAAGAGAGCAAAGATGATATTGAGGAAAGAAAAAAAAGATAAGAGGGAAAGTAAAAGAAGAAATGATAAGATAAAATATGGGGAGAAAACAGCACAAGACAAACAGATAAACCAAATAATGCAAACAACAAACACCCAGAAAAATAGGGGGACATAATTTGTGGAGGCAGAGCTTATATATAGAATGAAAAGTTATGGAATTTAATGAATATGGGAAGGAAATGGTTCAGTATAGAGGAGATAGAAAGAGAATGAGTGGATAACAAGAGAAGAAAAAGAAAAAAGAAATAAGATTTAAAAATTAATACAAATAACAAAAAATTAAAAATAAAAAGATACAAAGGACTTGTATGCATGCATATAAGCCTAACTAGTGGTCATGGACAACAGGGGTGTGGGGGCATATGTGTGGAGGGGTTTGGCATGGGAATAGGGGGATGAGGACAAATATGTGATACCTTAATCAATAAAGAAATTTTAAAAATTAAAAGATAAATTTTAAAAATTAAAAGATATAAAAATACATTTATATATATATATATGATTTATCTTTTAATTTGTATATATATATATACAAATTCATCTATTCATTTATTCATCCATATTTGGAAAAGGAGAATAGAGGAGAGAGCAGGTAGGATTGAGTTTATTGAGTTAAACTAATTAAACAATTAAGAGAAGAAGAGAGCAAGAAAGGAGAGGAAAAAGAAGCATAAAATTGACTAGCAAAGAAGGAAAAAGGAGAATGGTGCATGGACTTGAAACAGAGGAGAGGAAATTATATATATGAGTAAGCCAACAGAGACTACAATAATAATAACATGTCAATAAAGCAGATAAGAAAGATAAATTTTTAACAAGGTGTAAAAAGAAAGGTGTTAATGTAAAAAAAAACAAACAAAAAAACATTGAAACCTGTAAAGAATTTTTGTGAGTTTATTTGAGCCAAACTGTTGACATATGCTGGGAAGGAGAACCTCAACAAATTGAGATAATGCTCCGGAGAATGGCAGGTTACATTTGTATTTATACATTGCAATCAAAGGAGGGATATAGGTGGGTTACATGAAATTCATTGGTGATAGACTAAGGAGGTGAGATAAAGCAAAGCTGGGCAGGGGGGGGGGGACTCCTGGGATTGGATAAAAAGTAAAATGATGGACACATACTTAGGTGGGTGCAGGAACAATTAACATGATAATGAAGGAATTTGTGGTATCTGTCCTGGCACCAGCCACATTTGGTTGTGCCCCATGGGCTCAAGAAAAAGGGGAGTTACCCAGACATTTCAAGGGTATGTTATCATAGATGCAAAAAGACAGATAGGCTCAGTTAAGGTAAAGGTTGACCTTGTCAGTGAAGATACCGGCCTATGATGTAACTGCCCACCATAACTGCTTTTAGTTAAAGTTTAATTTCAGACCATCCTTTGTGGTTCCTTTAGGTCTCTGAGTTTGCAAGACTGCCATGCAGGCCTCCCCTGAGCTTTTCAGGTCAGAATGTGGCCCCTTTCGTCCACACATCCCCTTTTTGGTTATAAATCAATCCAAATGATGCATTAATGACCAACCTTTTAGTTGGATAATGGAGTTCCATGGTGCTAGGAAGGCTCATTCCTAGGATGTCTCAGTGTCAGCATGTCTTTCTAAACAGGTGGACCACTGGGGATGGGGCAAGACAATAACCTTAGATGGCATTTAAGGTGGAATTATTATTCAAAAAGGGCAGGCAAATGGAAGGCAATCAGATCCTATATGTCCTTGTTAAAAAGTATTCTGGATCATTTCTAATTTTTGAGCCACCATGATCTGAGTCTTTTTGCTCTTTGTCAAGTTTTGTTTTTCTGCATCTAGTATAACACATATCAGGAACAAAAGTAACAATATTAAACCAATAACATTGATTAGGAACAGAAAATGTCTAATACTAAACAAGGAAAAGTCTGAGGGGAACAAGCATCCCAGACAACTGAAAAACCCTTTACATGAATTATAATTTTTTATCCACTGTCAGTTGTACCTTATGATATGTTTAACCAGATGGATTAAGACTCTCTAGTATTTCATTATCTAGAAGCTCTAATTTTCTTCTGGCCAGTTAGTTTCCATAGAAATGACTTCATGGGGAGGAGTTCAATTTCCCATACATTGGTTTTTAAGTATTAATATTATAATAGCTTTTATGAACCTCAGGCAAAGTCATTCTGCTTATAATTTTAGTATTACACCATTTTCCAGTATTATTTAATGTAAACTTGTTGATATTCCAGTAAAAATCACTTAGTATAACAGAAGAGTTTTTTAACCCTTTCCAGCAAATATACCCCTTTCCCATATACCAGATATTGTTATTCGTTGGGGTAGATACAATAGGCCAGCACTGGGTGAATTCAGTATTCCATATGGATTGGGGGCATAACCATTCACCTTTCTGACTTTTACAATCAGATAGTTAGATGAGTTCATATTGTTTATTATTTTAAATATGGCCCATCTACTTCCCATTGGAAGTATTCGAGTATTATTGAGGATGGTCCTTATGCCAGCCAGTTAAACTTATTGGGAATTTAAGCTTAGGATATAACCGCGGCACCTGGGCTTTTAAAACACAACGTCCTAGATCACATTTCCCATCCAAAATTTTCCAAATTCCCGGGGAACCATTATAGTCTCATTAAGTGTCTGGCCTGGGCTTCTGCAGCCATTTGAGTCGGCCATTGTTTCATAGCCACTTCAGATTCCATTTGCATTAGCATAGACAATAGGCCCTGTTGAGTACAGGTACATTCCCATTGTTGGGTTTGTGCATGAGTTTTTATAGTCTGTGGAGTCTGTTCTATCCATGAAACTAAGGCTTTATTGTCTTTCCATGCTGCTTTCCACTCTTTTTCCTTCTTCCTGAAATAGCATTCCCTCAATATGACCTATCTGAGATAAAAACCTTTTTCTAATGAATGACATTCTTCATTAGCTGCAAGTTAAGCTTGTCCCAGGATACCAGGGCCAGCCCCTACTCCTCTTAGTATTCCCCTTTTGCTTCTTTTAGGGGGCCAATGTTGTTGGATCCACCAGGAATGTTGTTGCCATTGAGTAGTTTTGGCTTGGGAGCAGTTAGGGTATACTGAGTGGACCCAAAAATATTGAGTTTCCAATGGCATAGTTAAATGGGTAAAGGTGACCTCCAAATGAGCTAGAGTTTGAGTATTCCATAGGGCTTCCCACAGCGTCCAGGACGCAAGGACGGTGGGGTAGTTATAGACATATCTACCCACCAAGTGATCCCAATAATTTCTGAAATGGGGATCCATTGATTTCTTTCTTGTTTCACAGACATCCAGCCATAAGAGCATGGCTGGTGAGTCTGAGGACAAGATATACTATGACAGATAGGACAGGCTGCTGCAAGCCTTTGGCTATCATATCCAGGTGTTTTTTTGTTTTTTTTTTTTTTTGTTTGTTTGTTTTTTAGCTATTCATCACCCATCTCTATAGCTATACAATATTTATCCAGATTAGATCCATATACAATTCTACCAGTGGAATTATCAGAGAGGTATTTTTGGAGGTATTTACCTAAGGTGGGTCCTTTATAGTAGATATAGTCAGAAAAAACAGTACCAAAGCTTATATTGATAGTATAAGAAGACCAATGTGTGGCAAAAAAAGCATTAATTTCACTATCATACCTGATAATTAGAACATCATTGTGTAGTAGGTGGGAAAGATTAGCAGGTATCCAAGTTAAATGTTTCATATCTAATAAGGGAGGAGGTCTGGGGAGACAGGTATTGTTTCCACTAGGAAACCCTAATGAGGATAATAATAATATGAAAATAATTTCATGTACATTCAATTAATAACAATCAGATGGTATAAAAACAAGGTTTAAGCAATATCAGTTTGTGAGCATACAGGCCTTGTTGATGTTGTCTTGGGATAGCTGTCTGCCTTCCTGGTCAGCAACTTCTCGTCCTAGAAGAAATCTCAGCTGTTTCTCATCCTTGAAAAGTCTTTGATCTCCGCTACAGACGGAGATGGGTGTCAGAGATGGGAGTAGACGTCCATTCACAGTCAGGTGCCTTTTTAAAATGAGAAATGTGAATCCATGAGCTAACTCCTTTAAGTTTAGCTGCACATGAGTTAGTTAGTAATACCTGGTAAGATCCCCTCCAACTAGGTTGAAGAGAGTCTTTTATTTGGTGTCTTTTTCCAATACACCAAATCTCCTGGCTATAAGCCATGATCTTTGAAATCTTGGTCTCCCGGGAGCGCACTGTGAAATGAATCTGTTACCAATTTGTTAGTTCCTACAATGCAGAATGTCTGCTCTTTACTTTTCCTTATATTTGGGAAACAAAAGATTTAAAAGTCAACAATATTTTAAACAGAATCATAAGAATAATTATCCTCAATTCATTTAGTCCTATAGCTATTTTTGTTTATCCTGATTATTTGCTAGTAGTTTTTGAATTTAGTTATTCCTTGAAGTTCTATAAATCTTCATCCAGTTCAAAAATATGACCTGCTTAGAAGCCTGCAATTCAGCATCAGAGCCCTTTTCATGGATTTCCCTAAACATATAATACACCTATAAATGCCTCAGAATAAAGCTGTCCACAAATGACAAAATTTAAAAGTGGCATGGTTATAGATTGGATAAAAAAAAAACAAAAAAAAACACGTTGCTTTTCTATAAAATATAACATTCCAAGACAACAATTTCTTGGTAAGTAATAATCCCTGTAAAATGACATAGAGAATAATATAAAATTTGTATACCTTTAGATTCAATTATAATTTCAACATATAAAGAATAAATATGTAAGATTTAAAAATGAGGCACATGGCTTATTTCAAGCAGTATATTGAGCATTGAAAATAATTCATAAACGCCCAATATGTGAAACGAAAATACCCAGAGTATCAATGGCAGACACCCCTACAGGGAATCATGACTCTTGGCTTGCCTGGTGTCCCTGACTAGACACATGCTACCCCCCTGAAAGTTTCCTGTTTGAACTTGGCTCTGATGAATCTTTGCAAGTTTATTTCTGAAGCAGAGTGCCTTAACAACGCAAGTGACCTGTCCCTTGCTCTTGATTGGACTTCAGGTGCATGGTCTTTCCCGATTGGCTAATTTAAAGGGAGGGGTTGGCCTTTGCCGTTTCAAGATGGCGGCCCCCAGGGGAGTGGCAAGCCATGTGGCCAACATGGCAGCTGCCAAGTCACGCAGTCCAAAATGGCGGCTGCCTAAACTGTTCTTTGACAGAAAAGATGATTTGTTTATTCTCACAATAAACAAGGGAAGAGCAAACCAAAATCCCTAAAAGATAGACAGCCAAAATCATATTGCAGACAGACAGAAATCTCACTAGTTGTTTCTGGTGGCTGAACCCTGAAAGGGAGAGCAAGAAGAGCCCCCAAGATTAAGAATTCTCAGCTGCTGCTGGGACGTTCTTGCAATCTCTCTCAAGCTTTCAACCTCTCTCAAGCTTTCAACACACAACTAGGCTTTCCCTAAGAGGGACTTGCCTCTTCTTTAAATAAATTAAACAACAAAGGGACACAAAAACATCAACACTCTTATACAGGTGCACAGAACACACTAAAAGTTTACACCAGAGAATGTCCAGCATTAAAATTACGAAAGCAATGCCTTTGGTCCCTGGTTTAGGAACTGCCCTCTCTAGAATTTCAGTATATTCCCAATGGACTATTAAAAAAATAGGTTGGGATCTTTTCTAGTAGCCTCTACCTCCCTTTGTCTGGGGGAATCTTCTATGAAGATAAATCAGAGGCATGCTTCCTATGGGAAAAACAGGGTGTAGACATTTATTAACTTCAGAATAGTTCTGAGACAGTCTCTAAATTTTTTTTATTAATTTCCATCTCATTAAAGAAATTTTTTCTATGATTTTCCTTAGAAGCTTCTAATTTCCAAATCAAGATATGCTTCCCATATACTCATTCACTTTAATTTTAGAGCCGACATTTTCTAAATTTCTGCATGCAAAATATTAACATAGGTACCCCAAACAAACTGCATTTTGCCACTTCTCAGTTAATATTTTCTAGTTAAATCTTCCTAGTTTTTGTAAAGTGCGTGCAAGTAAAGGCTTCCTATTAGGAGTATTAAATGAGGGCTGGGGGTCTTGGGAGCTTCTGGCCTTGGAGGCACAATTTCCCATTTTAATTTTTATTTTTGGATATCTGTAGTCTGAGCAAACTTTTTAAACATGTTATGTACTGGGTCAAATGTGGCCTCAGTTTCTCTCCTGGCTGTCTAAAACCACGGGAAAGGTTCGGGGCCTGGGCAGACCAAGCCTTATGGTGGCCCCTTAGATGAGCCCTTTAGTTAATTACAGTTGCATCGGGACTTCCCTATGGGGCTTCTGCATTTCTGACACCTCCACAAAGATTCTTAGTCACCTAAGAATACCCCAGAATTGGACTATTATAAAAAAAAAATGTTGCCCCTTTATCTTTGGAGCTGAATGAATTCAGCTCATTTATACAGCGAAGGTCATTTTTGCGCACACTCTCAGCAATTCCAATTGAAAAGCCAAAATCAAAACCATCCACCCATTTTTTTCCTCCAGTCCCGCCTTAGCCTGGGTTCTGTCAACCCTTAACCTGGGGTTCTGTCAACCCTGGTTCCATCTCAAGGATTTTAAAACACAGTTCAAATAAAGTCAGACCCTCTACCAAAGCAGGGAAGGTCCTGGATCCAAGAGAAAACTCACCCACATTCACCCAATAGGCTCAGAACCGGCGGGCTCAATGGGTCCTTTGCTGGATCCTAGCACCCAGTCCAAATCCAAAGGATGGTCCTGGGTGAGTTTCTTTGGAATCCTGCTGCAACTACACCAAGTAATGTTAACGTAAAAAGAAAACACATTGAAACCTGTAAAGAATTTTTGTGAGTTTATTTGAGCCAAACTGTCGACATATGCCAGGAAGCAGAACCTCAACGAATTGAGATAATGCTCTGGAGAATGGCGGGTTACATTTGTATTTATACATTGCAATCAAAAGAAGGATATAGGTGGATTACATGAAATTCATTGGTGATAGATTAAGGAGGTGGGATAAAGCAAAGCTGGGCGGGTGGCGGGGGAACTCCTGGGATTTGATAAAAAGTAAAATGATGGACACATACTTAGGTGGGTGCAGTAATAATTAACATGATAATGAAGGAAGTTGTGGTATCTGTCCTGGCACCAGCCACATTTGGTTGTGCCCCAGGGGCTCCAGAAAAAGGGAAGTTACCCAGACATTTCAAGGGTATGTTATCATAGATGCAAAAAGACAGATAGGCTCAGTTAAGGTAAAGGTTGACCTTGTCAGTGAAGATACCAGCCTATGATGTAACTGCCCACCATAACTGCTTTTAGTGAAAGTTTAATTTCAGACCATCATTTGTGGTTCCTTTAGGTCTTTGAGTTTGCAAGACTGCCATGCAGGCCTCCCCTGAGCTTTTCAGGTCAGCATGTGGCCCCTTTCATCCACAAAGGAAAGAGACAAACTAAAGTGGGGGCAGGCAAGGGGAAAACAGTATGAAAGAAGGAGAAGTGGGGAAGAAAAGGATGGAAAAATTAAATTAAAATAACAATTAAAAAATAAAAATAAAACAAGGAAAAAATACAAAGAAAGAATAAAAAAGAAAAAATGTTTTTAATAAAAGATATAAAGATAAAAATGTGAAAGGTCATTTGCTTCAGCCAAGTTTTAATGCAACGTGGGGGCTGGTTTAAGATCCCCCTCTTTTAGGTGGGGCACAGACCTTCACCCCACCAAGTTTACAAGGGCCTGAAACCTCACCCCTGCTGAAGGAGATCTCCTGCCCCCATGGCTGCTCAGCTTCACATGCCCAGCTCAAATTGGGACCCAGGTAACAGAGACTTGGCTGAAAGCAGATGCCCTCTCACTGCAACAAGACTTGATGGAGATGTCTTGCACCCATGATCCAGGGAACTGGGGTCTATGATATCTAAATACAGCCTAGCACCAGGAATGCTCAAGGCCTATTCAAGAAGGCAAATAATCCTCTCCACTAATAATTACAGGGTAAAACAAGATGGTTGTTAGAGTATTAAATTTGACAGTAAAATAGTAGTCAAGTTTTCAGACTAATTTAAATTGGCCAATCAAAATAAGCAAATACTCTAGAAAAATCAATTGTACTGGACAAAAAAGCTGTTCCTAAAGTGTTAACTAAAATTTTTATTGGTAGTTCATCTCATGGTAAATTTGCGTAACATATAATGAACCTAAAGCAGTCACATTTTAGTGCAAAAAAAGTAAAATTTAAAAGCTACCAAGATTACAGCATAAAATTTCCAAAAGCCTCCCAATATTTAAACCAAAAAAGGGGGGGGGGTAGTAGAAGAATATCATGTAAGGAAAAATATTCTGTAAATAAATTACATCTAGAAAATTTTTACTTTAGAAAATTAACTTTCATTTGTAATGCTAACAGCAAGACACCCAGGTAAAACATACATGGTGTCAAAACAAGCCAATGGAAAATCGTTTGGGCAAAAAAATGAAAAAGGATCGCAAGTCAAATTTATAGAAAATATTCCTTTATTAACTTTTGGTTGAGAATATGTTTGTATATTTTCAGAAAACAACTCCGAGACCATGTGGTTTCCTGCAACAGAGAGGAATTGACAGGAGTGCTCCAGCCATGAAGTCAGAAGAGAAACAGTCCAGAGATGGAAGACGCTGACCATGCCTTGCCATACTAGCAGTCAGCAGATGTGCATCACTGCAGATTGCCCAGGACCAAACCAGAGAGGGTTGCACCTGCATTACCACCATTTGTCCACCATCCAGAACTGAAATATCATTGCTGTTATGTACACATAAACAACTGTTGGACATAGAAATCGGGACTCAAAAGAACTGTTGGCCCAGAAAGAAACTCACTATAGACTGATTCATTTGCCTCTCAGCATAACCATTATTGCTTGTCTCATTTTCGGTTCCTATAAGTGTATTCCTAGTATCACATGAGCTCACTCATCTAGGGGAAAAGATGAACAATATAGACTGAAGAACAAGAACAGCATTGATCAGACTGTCAGACCTCAGAGGGAAGGTAGGGGAGGGTGGGGACAAGGGAGATAGATCAACCAAAGGACTTGTGTGCTTGCATATGAGCCTAACCAGTGATCACGGACAACAGGGGAATGGGGGCATGCGTGTGGGGGGGTTTGGGATGGGAATGAGGGGGTTGATGACAAATATGTGATACCTTAATCAATAAAGTAATTAAAAAGAAAAGACCCCCTCTTCTGTTCTGTCTGCCACTTCTCAGTTTCCTGTTAGATAGTCGGAACTGTGTTGAAGATCCAAGTGATCCAATGATCCTCTGTTTGTGTCTGTCTCCACAGACTTGTCTGCACACAGGTGAGACCAATCTGCCTGCTTTTCCTGTCTGCCTGCTGTCAATATTAATCTCTCAAGTGACTGTTTCTGACAGGGCTTTAGGTGCTGTATTGCTTTCAGGGACTGAATGCCCCTTTTCAACCCAGTCCCTGAGGGCTCTTTAGGGCTATTAAGAGTCTGTTTCCTTTGTACTGCTCAGAGTGTAGTCTTAATGTGGCTGTACCAGCTATCTTGAGTCTGCTGGGAGGGGATGACCATTTTCTTGTTTCTCAAGATTTTTGAGGCTATTCAGGATCTTTTTGGTTACATATAAATCTTTGGAATGTTTCTCTTACAGCTGTGAAATATGCCATTGATATTTTAATAGAGATTGAGTTGAATCCATAGATTGCTTTGGGTAGTATGGACATTTTATTTTTAAATCTTTATTGTTGAAAGTATTATATAAGTCCCCTTTTTCTCCCATTGACCTCTTCCAGCCCACCCTCGCCCCTAAACCCAGTCCCTCAACACTGCACTGTCTGTGTCCATGGGTTATGCATGTATGCATACAAGTTCATTGGTTGATCTCTTCCCATCCACCCTCCCTTGCCTTCTGTCTGCATTTTGACAGTCTGTTCCATACTTCTATGAATCTGGGTCTATTTTTGTTCATCAGTTAATTTTGCACATTAGATTCTATATATGGGTGAGATCATGTGATACTTATCTTTCGCTGACTGGCTTATTTTGCTTAGCATAATGCTCTCCAGGTCCACCCATGCTGTTGCATATGGTAGGAGTTCTTATAGGCATTTAGGCTGTTTCCAAATCTTAGTTATTGTAAATTGCACTGCTATGAAAATAGGGGTGCATAAATTCTTTCTAATCAGTGTTTTGGGTTTCTTAGGATATATAGACATTTTAATGATGTTGATTCTTCCTTTCCATGAACCATATATTTGCTTCCACTTGTTTGTATCTTCCTCTATTTTTTTTAATGTTCTATATTTTTCCTAGTACTGATCTTTTAGCTCCTTAGTAAAGTTTATTCCTAGGTACCTTCCTTGTTTCTGTTGCAACAGTAAATGGGATTGTTTCCTTAGATTTTTTCTAATTGTTGATTATTGGTGTATAAAAATGCAACCATTTTCTGTGTATTCATTTTATATCCTGCTACTTTGTTCAATTCATTGATGAGATCTAGTAGTTTTTTTGTGAAGTCTTTAGAGTTTTCTATATAGAATATCATATCATCTGCAAATACTGACAATTTTACTTCCTCCTTTCAAATTTGTACACCTTTTATTTTTTTCTTCTTGTCTGATTGCTGTGTCTAGGACTTCCAGAACTATGTTGAATAAGAGTGGTGAAAGTGGGCATCCCTGACTTGTTCCTGACCTTAAGGGAAACACTTTTAGTATTTTGCCATTGAGTATTATGTTGGCTGCAGGTTTGTCATATATGGCCTTCATTATGTTGAGGTATGATCCTATTAATACTTTGTTAAGAATTTTTATAAAAATGGGTGCTAGATTTTATCAAATTGTTTGTTTGCATTTATTGATATGATTATGTGAGTTTTAGCTTTCATTTTTATGTGATGTATCACATTTATTGTGTGAATGCGGTAGCAATTTTGGATACTCAGAATAAATTCCACTTGGTCATGGTATGTAATATTTTAATGCATTGCTGAATTCAATTTGCTAATATTTTGTTCATCATGGATAATGGCTTATAAATTTTTTATTTGTAGTGGTTTTACCTGGATTTGGAATTAGGATACTGCTGGCCCATAAAAAGTTGTGGAAATTTCTCCGCCTTCTGAATTTTTTGGAATAAATTGAGCTATAAGATAGGTTTGTTAAAATTCCCCAGTGAAGCCATCCAGTCCAGGACTTTTGTTTGCTGTAAGTTTTTAAGTTACTGCTTCAATTTCATTATTTGTTATTTGTCTATTCAGGCTTTCTGATTATTCTTGATTCAGTTTTGGAAGATAGTATGTTTCTAAGAATTTTTCCATTCCCCCTAGGTTGTCCAGTTTATTGGGATATAGTTGTTCATAGTAGTTTCTTATATTCCTTTGTATTTCTGTAATTTCAGTTGTTACTTCTCTTTCATTTCTGATTTTATTTATTTGGGTCCTTTATCTCTGTTTCTTGATGAGTCTGCATAAAGTTTCATCAATCTTCTTTATTTTTTCTAAGAACCTGCTCTTGGTTTCATTGATCTTTTGAAATTATTTTAGTCTCCATATTATTTATTTACCCTCTGATCTTTATTATTTCCTTTCTTCTATTTACTCTGGGCTTTGTTTATTTTCTTTTCCTAGTTCTTTTGGGTGCAGGGTTAGATTATTTATTTGAGATTTTTCTTGTTTCTTGAGATAAGCCTATAGTGCAATGAATTTCCCCCTCAGGACCAATTTTACTGTGTCCCATAGATTTTCATTTGTTTGCAAATATTTATTTTTATTTTTTTCCTGGATCTCATTGGTAACACATTCATTCTTTAATAACATGTTATTTAGCATCTATGTTTTTAAGTGTTTTCATTGTAAGTGAATTTTTGTTTTATGCCATTGTGATACTTTAAGATGCTTGATATGATAGTATTGAATTTGTTCAGACTTCTTTTGTGTCCTAACATGTGGTCTATCTATCAGAATGTTCATGTGCACTTGAAAAGAATATATATTTGCCAGTTGGGACGAAATGTTCTGTAAATATCACTTAAAGTCATCTGATCCAGTGTGTCCTTTAAAGTCACTGTTTTATTTTATCTTTGTTGTCTGGAAGATCTATTCAGTGATTAGAGTGGGGTGTTAAAGTCTCCTGCTATGACTACATTGCTATTGATATCTCACTTATAACCCACCAAGAATTTATAATTTGTGAATATATGTTTACTAGAGTGTGTCCTCTTGTTGGATTGATCCCTTTAGTATCATATAGTGGCATTCCTTGTCCATTTAATGGCCTTTGCTTTGAAGTCTATTTTGTCACATGTAAGTATTGCTATCCCATCTTTTTTTTTTTCATTTTTATTTCCATGGAATATATATTTTTCCATTCTTTCATTTTCAGTCTGTGCAAATCTCTTGTGCTGAGACTAGTATCTTGTAGACAGCACATATAAGGGTCATGTGTTGTTGTTTTTTAAATTTACAACTTTATTTTACTTATCTTCAATACTTTTATGTTGATACAGTCTTCCTATTTACAATTGTTAATGAGATACAGTATTCCATCAATATGCTTTCTTTTAATATTATACATTTTGTGAGCATCATTGATGCACTAGTAATACGAACATATTTGAAAAGACAAATATTCTTTCTGCATTTGTTGAACAACTCTTGGGTTTGAATTTTGTTCCAGAGGTCACAAATATTTTAATGGCTTTTAAGAGAAGTACTAGATTCATCTCCAAAGAGATTTTATAAATTTAAATTATGATTTTAGATAAATCATACTGCTTCTGAAATAGAGGTGGTAGTGACTCATTGTTGGGTAAAGTAGGGGAGAGACACAACTAAGTCAGATCAATAGATTACTCTTAATTTAGTGAGTAGATTTGGAGAAATTAATGTAAGAATGGAAGTCAGAGGTTAGGGGGCTATGGTGGTTATTTCAACTATGGAAACACTGCTAATTATGGAAAAAAAGAATTAGATTTAAAATGTGTTTAGGTCATAAACTTTTTTTAATTCTTCATTGTTGGAAGTATTACATATGGGAGGAAACCAAGATGGCGGCATAGTTAAACACCTGTACTTGCTGCCTCCCACAACCACATCAAAATTACAACTAAAAACATAACAACTATCATCAAGAACTGTGGGAAAGCTGGATGAGTGGAAGTACTAAAACTAAGGAGGTAAAGAAGAAAGTGCATTGAGACTGGTAGGAGGTGAGAAGGTGCAGAACATGCTGGCACCCGGGTGTGCCTCTTTTTTAATCGGAAGGGAGATACAAGCTCCTGCTACCTCTAAGCTCCAGTGGCAGGCAAGGCTCTGGGGGATTCAGACACACAGAGGGAGAAATTGGACTGTCTGACATAGGGGCAAGAACGCAGGGGCAGCTTTCTTCCAGATGAAGGTGCTCACAATGGTCATTGTTCCTGTTCTGGGACCTCCCTGGAGCAGGGATGATTGGCAGCCATTGCAGTTTGCTCTGCCCTGGAGAATCCCAGAGACCCTGCCCTACCCAATTTACAACCCTAGCCAAGTTGTGTGCAGCAGCTTTTTTATAGGATTTGCCTGTTCCTTCTCAGCCTAAAATGTGTCAAACAAGTTGCAGCAGGGTCAGGGAGCCCCAAAAGCTATCAAAAGAAGGCCCAAGGCCTGCACCAGCAGCAGCCTGCCTTGCTTCACAGCTGGGCCTCATCTGGGCACTTCCAAACCCAATACAAAGAGGAGGAATCTGCAGATCTCTCTGTAGCTCCTGCTGGGTGGCACCAGGCAGTGGCTGACTTAGCACCTCCTTGGAGATCCAAGAGCCAGTGTACCCAGTGGTCAGTGTGAGATAATACCAGATTACAATTCTTCACATTTATAAGTGACACACTCAAGGGGCAGACTCAGTGAGCAACAAAACCCTATTTAATCAAATCCTGCCCAATAAGGGTGTCTCCTGCACAGCAGCTCTTCCATTGTAGATACGGCTGGTCCTAACAACCAATGGGCCTGGAGGTCAATTCCTCCCAGTGATACCAACAGCAGCCAAGGCTCAACTACAACAAGACTGTGCACACAGCCCACAAAGGGGTGCACCAAGAGTGTCCACCTCAGGTGATTGGGGAGGCTGAGCCACTGGGCCCTATAGGACACCTACTACACAAGGCACTCTCTCAACTCAAGGAGACTTAGCAGCTACCCAATACATAGAAACAAACACAGGGAAGCAGTCCAAATGTGGATACAAAGAAACATGTCACAAATGAAAGAAATGGAAGAAAACAAACTACAGGATATAGAGTTCAAAACCAGTTATAAGGTTACTCAAGAATATTCTAGAATCCTATGAGGAACTTAGTGAGAACTTTAAGGATCTTAGTGAGAATGCCAAAAAAATGGAAAAGGACCAGTCAGAAATTAAGCATGCACTGACTTAAATAAAGAATAATATACAGAGATTCAACAGTAGACTAGAGGATCCCAAGAATCAAATCAAAGATTTGAAGTATGAGGAAGCAAAAAACACCCAACCAGAAGAGCAAAAAGAAAAAAAGAATAAAAAAATATATGAAGATAGTGTAATGAGCCTCTTGGACAACTTCACACATTCCAACATCTGAATTGTGGGGGTGCAAGAAGAAGAGAGAGAGAGAGCAAGGTATTGAAAACCTGTTTTAAGAAATAATGACAGAAAACTTCCCCTACCTGGTGAAAGAAATAGACTTGCAAGTCCAGGAAATGCAGAGAACCCCAAACAAGAGGAATCCAAAGAGGACTACACCAAGACACATCATAATTAAAATACCAAGGGCAAAAGACAAAGAGAGAATCTTGAAAGCAGCAAGAGAAAAACAGTTAGTTACCTACAAGGGAATACTCATACGACTGTCAGCTGATTTCTCAACAGAAATTATGCAGGTCAGAAGGGAGTGATAAGAAATATTCAAGGTGATTAACAGCAAGAACCTACAACCAAGATTACTCTACCCAAAAAAGCTATCATTCAGAATTGAAGGTCAGATAAAGAGCTTCACAGACAAGAAAAAGCTAAAGGAGTTCATCACCACCTGTTTTTCTCTTGCTGCAGTCGGACATCCCTCAAGGGGTCCCATATTGGAAAGGGTACAGGCTGGGCTGAGGGACAACCCCCCTCCATGCACGAATTTTGTACACTGGGCCTCTAGTGTAGTCTATATTTGAAAATGTCCCATGAGCACTTGAGAAGAATGTAGTATTTGGGTGAAATTTTCTGAAGATGTCTATTAATTCCATCTGATCTAGTGAGCCATTTAGAACTGCTGTTTCTTTGTTTGTTTGTTTTTTTCTAGATTTATCCATTGAAGTCAATGGGGTTTTAAAGTTCCTTACTATGATTGTATTGCTGTCAATATCTACCTTGATATCTTTTAGAATTTTTTCTTATGTATTTGGGAGCTTCTGTATTTGGTGCATATATGTTTTTTTAGATGTATATCATCTTGTTGTGTCAATCTCTTTAGCATTATGAAAAGTGGCCTTCCTGGTCTCTTGTTATGGCCTTCACTTGAGGTCTATTTTGTCAGATATAAATATTGCTCCCCCAGCTTTTTTTTATTTCCATTTTCTTTAAAAATATTTTTTCATCCCTTCACTTTCATTCTGTGTGCATCCTTTTTTGTGAGGTGGGTCTCAGGTAAATAGCATATATATGGGTCATGTTTTCTTATCCATTCAGCCAACGTATGTCTTTTGATTGGAGCATTTAATCCATTTACATTTAAGGTTGTTATTGATATGTACTATCTTGTTGCCATCTTTATTCTGTATGCCTGTGTTCCTTCTTTCCTTTGTATTTCTTCTTTTTACAGCAGTCCCTTTAGCATTTCTTGCATTGCTGGCTTGCTCCTAATAAACTTCTTTGCCTGCTTTTGTCTGTAAAGCTCCTGATTTACCCTTCAATTATGAATGATAGCCTTGCTGGATAAAGTATTATTGGATTCAGTCCCTTGCTTTGCATTACTTTGTATAATGCATTCCAGTCCCTTCTGGTCTGATGTGTTTCTGTTGAGAAATCAGTTGGTAGTCTAAAGGGAGATCCCTTGTAGGTAACTTTCTGTTTCTCTCTTGCAGCCCTTTAGATTCCTTCTTTGTTATTAAAGTTTACCATTTTAATTATGAGGTATCTTGGTGTTAGTCTTTTTTGGGTTCATCTTATTTGGGACTCTCTATGCTTGTGCGACTTTCCCCACCCCAAATCTATTCCTCACTCAACTTCTTCTCCTTTTGGCACCACTATTATGCAGATGTTGCTTTATTTTATGTTGTCCCAAAGCTCCCTTAAACTCTCCTGCTTTTTAAAATTTTTCCAATTGCTGTTCATGTTGGGTGCATTTTTTTCTACCCTTTCTTCTAACTCACTGATTAGGTCCTCTGCTTCTAGTCTACTGGTGAAGCCTTCCATCGTGTTCTTCATTACTGCTATGTCATTCTTCATTTCCTCTTGATTCCTACACATGGTGAATTTAATACAAGAAGTTTGTGCATCCTTATAACCATTACTCTGAATTCTTTGACAAATTGCTTGTCTCCATTTCATTTTGTCTTGTGATTACTTCTTTTCTTTCTGTTGGGGATTATTTATTTCTCTCCCCATTTTTGCTGTCCCTTTGTAATGTGAGTTGTTCTCTCTTTATGGTGCTGGGCAACCTGATGAGGTCTGAGAGGTTGAAGCCCCTAGTGGTACAATGGTCTGGGTCTCCATAGCCCAGAGTCTAGGTCTGCCTTGAGTTTCATGCCTTTATTGTTTCTTCTTAAGTTTTACTCCCTTCCCCCATGGGTCTGGTTCCTCAATTGTCCATTAAAGATGCTCGGGGTTGGCAAGGGTGTATGCACAGTTCCTCTGGTGGTTGACTTTCTGTGAGGTCCCAGAGTCCACTGGCATGCAATTCACTGCACATAGCCAACACCCATGATAGAGTGGCACCCTAGGTCCATCTGGCACACACTTGCAATACTGCCCTGTGGCCAATTCAGGGCACCGGGTGCCTCTGACTTGCATCATTAGAATGGTCCTGGGGCCTGGGTGGTGGGCTGTGCTGAGTGCCTTCATCTCTCACCGTCAGCATGGATTTCATGTTTCTTTTTATCGATTCAGCTACCTTGTGTGTTTTGATAAGGGCATCTAAGTTTTTTACATTTAAGGTTATTGTTGATATGTATTTATTTATTGCCTTATTTCTTTATACCTATGTTCCTCTTTCTTACTCTTCTTCTTCTTAAAGGACTCTAACATTTCTTTCAATTTTGTTTTGTTCATAATATATTTCATCATTTATTTTTTCTGCATTTCTTATTATTTTGCCTTCAATTTTAAATTATAGCTTTTCTGGATAGGATAATCTTGGATTCAGTCATGCTTTTTTATTATTTTGAAGACTTCATGCTAATCCCTTCTGATCTGACTTAATTTAATGAGAAATCAGCCTTATAGGAACTCCCTTGTACTGTCTCTGTTTTGCTTCCTTTAAGATACTCTTTTTGTTTTAAATCTTTGTCAATTTATTTATGATGTGTCTTGGTGTTGGACTCTTTATGTTCATCTTGATTGGGATTATCTGTGCTTCTTATACTTATGTGAGTTTTCCCTTCACCAGGTTAAGGAGGTTTTCTGTCATTATTTTTCAAACTTTTTCCCCCCTTGCTCACTTTCTACTCCTGGTATCCCTATAATGCAGATTTTGTTACATTTTATGTTGTCCTAAAGTTCCCTTAAACTATCTTCATTCTTTTTTATTATTTTTCTTTTTGCTACTCTGATTAGGTGGGTTTTTAAAATCTTTATTATTAAGTGTATTAAAAATGTCCCCCTTCCCCCCTATTACCCCCGTCAACCAGTTCCCACCCAACCGCAGGCCTTCACCACCATATTGTTTGTGTCCATAGGTAATTCATATATGCATATAAGTTCTTTCATTAGACTCTTCCTGCCCCCTTACTTTCCTCTAAGATTTGTCAGTCTGTTCCATGTCCCCATGCCACTGGTGCTATTTTATTTATCAGTTTATTTTGTACATTAGTTTCCTTGTTCATTTATTTTTATTTTTAGATTCAGTTGTTGATAGATACATATTTATTGCCATTTTATTTTGTTCATATATTTTTTTAATTCCTTCTCCTTCTTCTTCTTCTTCTTCTTCTTCTTCTTCTTCTTCTTCTTCTTCTTCTTCTTCTTCTTCTTCTTCTTCTTCTTCTTCTTCTTCTTCTTCTTCTCCTTATTCTTCTTCATTATTGTCTTCAAGGATACCCCTCAACATTTCATGTAATACTGATTTGGTGATAATGAACTCCTTTGGCTTTTTCTTGTCTGTAAAGCTCTTTATCTAACCTTCAATTCTAAATGATAGCTTTGCTGGGTAGAGTAATCTTGTTTGCAGGTACTTGCTATTCATCACTTTGAATATTTGTTACCACACCACCCCTCCCCCTTCCCCAGGCTTGCAAAGTTTCTGTTAAGAAATAAGCTGACAGTCATAGGGGCTCTCCCTTGGATGTAACTAACTGCTCTTCTCTTGCTGCTTTTAATATTCTCTCTTTGTATTTAACCTTTGGTATTTCAATTATGATGTGTCTTGGTATGGGCCTCTTTGGGTTCCTCTTGTTTGGGACTCTCTGCACTTCCTGGACTTGTATGTCTATTTCTTTCACCAGGTAGGGGAAGTTTTCTGTCATTATTTCTTCAAATAGGTTTTCAATATCTTGTTCACTCTTCTCCTTCTGGCATCCCCACGATGTGAATATTGGTACGATTGAATTTGTCCCAGAGCTCCTTATGCTATCTTCATAATTCTGGATTATCTTTGCTTTTGCTTTTCTGATTAGATGATATTTTTTCCTCATATTCCAAATTGCTGATTTGATTATTTGCATCATCTAGACTCTGTTGGTTCCCTATAAATTATTCTTCATTTCAGTTTGTATATCCTTTGCTTCTGACTGGTTCTTTTTCATGTCCTTGATGGTCTCATAAATTTTCTTGAAAAATTCTCACTAAAATCATTGAAATCCTGACTAAGTCCCTTGAAGCTCTCATTAAGATTCTTGAGCAGTCTTATAACCATTATTTTTAACTCTGTATCTAGTAGTTTGATTGTTTCCATTTCATTTTTTTTCTTTTTCTGGTGGTATCTGTTCTTTCATTTGTGACATGTTTCTGTCAGTGCAGTTTGGCTGCTTCTCTGTGTTTGTTTACATGCATTAGGTAGAGCTTCTTTGTCTCCTGGAATTGTTAGCGTGACATTGTGTATTAGGTGTCCTGTAGGGGCCAATGGCTCAGCCTCCCTATTCTCCTGAGCTGGGCACATTCATTGAGGTCCTCTGTGGGCTGTGTGCAGTGTCTTGTTGTAGTTAAGTCTTGATAGCTGTTGGTGTCACTGGGAAGAATTGACCCCAGCCCAACTGTCTGTGAGGGCCAGCTGTGACTACAGTGGAAGAAATGTTGTGCAGGAGACACCCCTATGGAGCAGGATTTGCTTCAGTGGGGCTTTGGTTCTCACTGAATCTGCCTCTTGAGTGTGTCACTTGTGGATGTGTAGTTATAATCTGTCATGGGTTGAAGCTGTACACTGGGTGCATTGACTCTGGGGCCTTCTTAGAGGTGTAAAGTCACCACTGCCTGTGCTCTGCCTCTGACCACCTGTCAGGAGCCACAGAATAATATTCAGATACCTGCTATTTGTGTTGGGATTAGAAGTGCTCTGGAGAGGCCAGGCTGTGAAGCAAGGCAGGCTACTACTAGTGCTAGGCCTGTGGCCTCTTATTGAGTGGTATGGGGCATTCTGACACCAGTTGTTGCTTGTTTGAGAGATTTTAGGAATGTCTGAAACCTGATCCAGGACAAGCTACTCATATGGAAAAGCCGCTGCAAACAGCTTGTGTGGGGCTGACAATTAATCAGGGTGAGATCTCAGGGAATTACCAAGGTGGAGTGAAAAGTGTGAGCAAGTTTTATGGAGACTCAGATATGTCACCTGTCAGTCAGCTTTGTGACAGGGAGGTTTCAGCATAGGAACAATGACCTCTGTTTGCACTCCTGTCTGGGAGAAAGCCATCCCTAAGTTTTTGCTCTGGTGCCAGACAATCCATTTCCTCCTCAAATGTCCCTGGACCCCACCCCCAGATGCTGCCCCAGCACTAGAGGTCAGAGGGTGTCTCTGCACTGGTCCTTTAAAAGGAACTGCTTGGGTCTACAGGAGTTTCCTTGTCACTCAGCCAAAATCCCTGCTCATTTTTCATAGCTCAAAGTTATGAGACCTTCTCTTCATATCACTGGAACCCTTGGATGAGGGGTCTAGTGTGTGTCTGGGACCATTTGCTCCTCACAGGGGCCTCCACAGAATAAATGTCCCTCCATATTATATATATAAAAAAAAACAGCCACATGTGGGTATTAGACCAGCCTGTTCTGCACCTCCATCCCTCCTACCAGTCTCAATGGGCTTTCTCCTTTACTTCTCTAATTGTAGGACTTCCATTCAGTCAGATTTCAGGTGGTTCTGAGTTATGATTGTTCTGTATTTAGTTGTAATTTTGATGTGTTTGTGGGAGACAGTGAGTCCACATGTTTACCTACACCACCATCTTGGTTCTTCCGCTGGGAGTTTTGTGTGTTTTTTCTACCTTGTGTTCCAAGTAAATGATTTGGTCCTCTACTTCATCAAACCTGCTTTTAATGCATTCCACTGTTTCGGATGTAAGATATGGTATTCTTCATTTCTTACTGGCCCTAGAAACCTATCTGAAGCTACAATAAATTTACAGCTTGTTGATGTCTCTGATAGGTTTGGCTGTGCATGGGGAGGACCAAGCATCCTGCCAAGGAAGGTTTTTACCAACCCAGAAACTAGGAGGATATCAGAAAACATCCAAGGGCTCCCAGGGCTCCACCTCTGCCTGCCTCTGCCCACGGTCTGGTTGCCAGGCTTAGTTACTGAAAAGGCTTAGTCTCTGAAAGAGCCTCTGGCAGAATTGAGTGGATGGGGCCTCTGAATATTACATGAGAAGGAGGTCTGTTCACATTTCAGGGAAGATGGTTGGGAGTGTTTTCCCACCCCCAAGACACATGTCTGAATCTGACTTGGATTTTACCCTGAACTTGGCAGGGCAGAGACCCTAGTACTCAGGCAGGTACTGCCTACTGAGCCAAGAATTTGGTTCGGCTGGAAGCTGGGGGGAGGTGGTGCTTCTATCACATCTCCCATGAGGTTCCCTGGAAAGTGGAGTGAATGGAAAATCCTTAAAGCCAATCACAGACAATCCCTGAGACTTCCCAGCCTTCTAAGCCCAGCCTATTCCACTGAATCCTCAATGGAGCTTAAAATGTAGGGTGAGGTGAGGGGGCTTCAAAATGGTGGGTGTTACTGCTTTCCCCCAGGCTGATGCCACTCAAGGGATTATTCCTCCCAAGAAAAATGGCTACTGTGTTATCAGAGAATTACCTAGGTCAGGGATCCTGGAAGCCACTCCCCCACATATCTCTCCAAAGCCAGCTACCCCAGACTCTCCTCAGGCAACTCCAATCATCACCTTCCTCTCTCCACAAGAGCCCAGAGTGAGTGGTTGGGAAAAATATTGCTCATCGGACTTTCAAATGGGTGGCTCTGACTCTAGCTAGCTCTGCCTCTCCTTGGCAAACAAAAATCCTGCGTCTTTTCACAGCTGAATGCTACATGGGCACCTGTCCCCGACTCTGGCATTCTGTGCTGGGGAGACTGATCTGGGGTCTAGGCTTCACGCCTCTTAGTGGGAACCTCCTGCAGCTGAGATATTGCTTCCTACCCTCAGCTTGCTGACCATGGGAGCAGGGCCATTCTTTTTGGTGACTCCCCCTTTCCTACCAGTATCAAGGTGATTTCTGCAGTCCTTGGTTAAAAGTCTCCTCTTCAGCTAGTCTCCAGTTAGTAACTCATGATGATCGTTTCCCAATTTAGCTGTAACTTCCAGTTTGGCTCTTGGAGGCATTGCGAACAAAACCCACCTACTCTGCTGCCATCTTGAACTAAAATCTATTGTCATATTCTTGGCTTTAAATTATATTTGTTCTGAGAGGAGTGTAACTACACCAGCTTTCTTTTTGTTTCTATCTGTGTGGAATATATTTCTTCGTCCATTTACATTTAGTCTTTGTGTGTTCTTACTTCTAATGTGAGTCTATTGTGGGCAACATATAGATGCGTCTTGTTTATCCATTCAGCAACTCTATATTTTTAATTTCCATATTTAGTCAATTTACCTTTGAAGTAGTTATAGATTATTTTATGGAAGTTTTTATTTTCCTTATCAATCTCTTTCCTCTTGTCTTTCTCTCTTACCTTGTGGTTTGGCTTTTTACTGTTAAACTTAGGTTTATTTATTATTTTATTTTGTGTATTTATTATAATTTTTTACTTTGTGCTTACTGTGAGGGTCTATATTATAACATCATATGAGTATAATGATCTGTTTTAAGTTGATGGCAACTTACATTTGACCACATTTCAAAACTACTCCTCCCCCTCCCAAATTATATTTTTGATGTAACATTTTACATGTTTTTGTTTCATACATCCCTTTACTAAATATTGTAGTTTTAGATTTAATTTACTAGTTTTGTCTTTTAACCTTCATACTTGCTTCATAAGTAAATGATTCATTATCTTTACTGTATTTACCTTTTCCAGTGAGATTTTTACTTTTATTTGTTTTGTTATTATTTTCAGTGCCATTTCTTTTCAGCTTAAAGAAGTCCTTTTAATATTTCTTGTAATGCCAGTTCAGTGTTGATAAACTAATTTACCTTTAACTTATCTGGGAAACTCAACTTATCTCCTTCAATTCTGAATGGTCATCTTGCTGAGCACATAATTCTTGGTTAGAAGTCCTTTTTCCATATAAGGCTTTAAATGTCATGTGGCTATCTTCTAGCCTGTAAAGTTTCTGCTGACAAATCAGTTGATAACTTTATGGGATGTATCTTGTACATAACAAGTTGGTGTTTTTTTCCTTGCTACTTTTAAGATTATCTATTTATCTTTAACATTTGTCATTTTTAATATAATTTGTTTTGTTGTGGGTACTTGTGTTTTATCTTATTTGCAAGTTTTGGGGCTTTCTGGACCTGAATGTATGTTTCCATTTTTTTTTTTTTTTTGATTAAGAAAGTGTGCAGCCATTATTTTTTCAAATATGTTTTCTGGCACTTGCTCTCTTTCTTCTTCATCTTCTGTGACCCCTGTAATGCAATGCTATTTTACTTGATACATACCGGTCCCTTACTATATATTTACTTTTTTGAGTAATGAAAGTTACATTGATTAATGAGGCTCAGCTTAGGAAAATGGGAAAACTACTTTGTATATCTATCTTGAGAGAACTCAAAATTCAGGCAGAGTATATAACAAGGGAAGGAAATATGGGTGAGGCAAGAGGTGGGTTGTGGGCTTTTAACAACCAGGCCTGGAAAGGAATCCAAGGAAAAGTGAAAATATTATAAATCCTTTCATTCTAAGTTGATCTATTTACCTCAGGTGATCAGAGTCCAGGTCTGGAGTTATTACTTTGTGCATATGTCCCTACCTCCTCACTGACAAAGGGATTGTTTAAGCTTTAAGAAGAATTTCTCTAGTTAATTAACATATCTATAATAGAAGATATTAGACTGAAGGCCAACAGAGGGATAAAATATGTTTTAATGTTTTTATTAATTTTAGAGAGAGAGTAAGGGAGAAGGGGAGAGAGAGAAACATTGACGTTAGAGGGAAACATCTATCAGCCACCTCCAGCTCGCCCCCTACTAGGGATCAAGCCCATAACCCAGGCATGTGCCCTGACAGGGAATCGAACTGGTTCATAGGTTGATGCTCAACCACAAAGTCTCACTGGCCAGGCTATCTCTCAATCTTGAGGGAAATAGAGCAAATGAGTAAAGTTTCAATCAAGAGGATGTATTAGCTTATAGGATGGAGTCAGATTTATGTGCCCATTCTGCACCTCTTATGTACTTCTTACAATCTCACCAGCCCAGCTCTTTTGTAAGCATCCCTGAGATGCAGAGAGAGCACTCTAGGTGTTCAATTTACAAGCATAGAACACAGCAACAGTAGAAAAAGCAGTAGGACAAGATGCCTGTACACTAAGTAATGATCAGAGCAAACCATAATCTAGTTCTGAGTCTGTAAGTATTCCAATCAAGAATACCTCCTGATAAAAGACTAAAAGCTTATTTTTTTTTTTCTGGAATAAAGTTAGGCAGTGACAATCCAGAATATTCTTCTGGTCCACAGTTCAAACACACCTCATGATGTCATCAGGATCTCAAACAAGCTCTTTGTGTGGTATATATGACATAAATTACTAAAATTGCCCCAAAATGAACTTTTGTGAAAGTTTCTCTTTAGTGTACATTATATCAAGTAGATGAAGTATGTAATTACAAGGCTTAGAAAATAAAAGTTTTAGTTCTTAATAGTTCCAAGGTAAATATTGGGAGAAAAATAAACACTGGTTCAGAGAGATGCATCTAAACACTTTCAATAGAAAAAAAAAATAGGATCCAGACCAGTTTATATGTGAAAAATAAAACTTTAACAATTAATCAAACTAGAATTTAATATCCACAATTGTACATTAAGTTTCTGTTGAAACAAAATTTTTCTCTGAAATTACCCCCATTTTATTAAAGATAGACAAGTTAAAACTTATTCATTGCATAAATTTAGTTTCAATAAATTTGGTCTGTTATTTGCATAAGTACAAGGATAGTGATAAATCTTATAGGCTCGTTTAAATCTGCTTTTCTGGGATATCATGGGGCATCTTCAGGATGAATCTTATTTAGCCTCTCAGGGTTAAAATGTCAAGCCAAATATTTGCCATCAAGCATTTTCATGCAATACCTATAGATTTGGGTGAATTGATCAGGTGTTTTAGTTCCCAAAAAATGTCTTGGGGTTTTTCCTTTGGTAACTCACAGTAGAGCAACCTTTGTTCCTTACCTGGAAAGACTGATGTGAACCATGTTAAGCAAGGTACCAAGCTGTTTTTCCAAGGGGTTTTTATAGTCCTTCAAAGTCAATTCTAGAGCTTTCTTGTGACATCCTGAGTTTGTGCATGTCTGTTTGGAACATGACATTCCATAGCCAAGAGACATATGAAAATATGCTCAACATCACTAATTATCAGATAAATGCAAATTAGAATGACAATGAGGTACCAATTCACACCTGACAGAATGGCTATCATCAACAAATCAACAAACAATAAGTGTTGGCAAGGATGTGGAGAAAAGGGAACCCTAGTACAGTTGGTGGGAATGCAGACTGGTACAACCACTAAGGAAAACAGTGTGGAGTTTTCTCAAAAAATTAAAAAATGGACCTGCCATTTGACCCAGTGATCCCACTTCTAGGAATATATCCTAAAAAGCCTAAAACACCAATCAAAAAGAATATATGCACCCCTATTTTCATAGCAGTGTTGTTCACAATGGCTAAGTATCTTGTCCTATTGCTTTTTCTATTGAAAACTTCCCAAGTGCCCATAAGTAGATGAATGGATTAAATAACTGTGGTAAATTTACACAATGGAATACTGTGCAGCTATAAAAGAGAACAGCATTGATGGACCTGAGTGAAATAAGCAAGTCAGAGAAAGATAAGTACCCCATGTTATCACATATATGTGGGATCTAATGAACAAAATAAACTATTGAAAAAATAGATCCAGAGACATAGAAACATGGGACAGACTGACAAATTTCAGAGGGGAGGCGGGAATGGGGGTGTGGGTTGGGAGAGATTAACCAGGGAACTTTTATGGATGTATGCATAGTCCATGGACATTGAAAATAGTGTGGCAAAGGCCTGGGGGGGGCAGGTGGAGGGTGGAGGGGTTCAATGGGGAAAAACACAGAGGGAAGTCTGTAATACTTTCAACAATTAAGATAAATTAAATAACAAACAACAAAAAAAGTTTCCTAACCTGGATAAGGAAAAATTCACACAAGTACAGAGAATCCCAATCAAGATGAACCAAAAGAGACCCATACCAAGACACATCTTAAATACAATGGCAAATTTTAGAGATAGATGATAGAGATAGAGATAGAGATAGAAATAGAGATAGAGATAGAGATAGAGATAGAGATAGAGATAGAGATAGAGATAGAGATAGAGATAGATAGATAGAGATAGATAGATAGAGAGTTATCTACAACAAAATTCTCATATAACTGTCTTCTGATTTCTCCACAGAAATACTTCAGGCCAGAAGGTATTGGCCTGAAGTATTCAAAGGAATGAAAAACATGGACATGAATCCATGACTACTCTATCCAGAAAGGCTATCATTTAAAATTGAAGGCAAAGTAAGTTTCCCAGACAAAAAAAAAAAACACAAAAAAACACTAAGGGAGTTAAGTACCACTAAACCAGCATCCCAGGATGGGTTATAGGGTCTTCTATAAGAAGAAAAAGAAATAGAGACAGAGAGAAACACTGGTATAAAAAAGTGGCAATAAATAAGTACCTGTCAATAATAACCTTAAGTGTAAATGGATTAAATGCTCCAATGAAAAGACAAAAGGTAGCTGAATGGATACAAAACATGAGCCATATATGTGCTTTCTACAAAATACCCACCTCAGAGCAAAACATATACACAGACTGAAAGTGAAGGGATGGGAAAAAATATTGCATACAAATGGTGACAAATAACAGAGATGGAATAGCAGTATTTTTGTCTGACAAAATAGAATTCAAAAAACAGGCCAGAAAAGAGACAAATAAGTTCACTACATAATAGTAAAGGGATCAGTCCAACAAGGGGGCATTACCATGGTATACATAAATACACCCAATATAGGAGCACATAAATGAATATATTAACAAAACACCTCTTGGTGAACTATAAGGGAGAGATTGAGAGAAATATAGTCATAGTAGGAACTTTACTACCCCACTGTCATCATTGGATAGACCTTCTAGACAAAAATCAACAAGGAAACAGTGACCTTTAATGACATACCAGATTAGATGGATTTAATTGATGTTACCAGAACATTTCATCTCAAAGCAGCAGAATCTGCATTCTTTTGAAGTGCTCGTGGAACATTCATAAATATCGATTACAGGTTACTACATAAAATAAGTGTTAACAAATTTGAGAAGTTAGAAATCATACCAAGGATCTTCTCAGATCACCATGGTATGGAACTAGAAATAACCTACAATAAAAAAAAAACTCAAAAACATTCAAACACAAACAGTCTAAATTGCATGTAATTAAACAATTAATGGGTTACCAATGAGATCAAGGAAGAAATAAAAAATTAATTATCTGGAGACAAATGAAAATGAAGAAACAACAACCTGAAATTAATAGGACACAGTGAAAAGCAATCCTGAAAGTGAATTTCATAGAATTACTGGCCTACCACAAAAAGTAAGAAAAATCTCAAATAAAACAACCTCACCCTACACCTAGAAGTACTAGTAAAAACAACAAGAAAAGCCCAGAGTAAGTAGAAGGAAGGAAATACTGAAAGTAAGAGTGGAAATAAATGCCATAGAGACAAAAAAAAATCAATGAAACCAAGAGTTGGTCCTTCAAAAAGATATAAACAATATTAATGAGTCTTTAACCAGCCTCATCAAGGCAAAAATAGAAAGGGTCAAAATTAATAATATAAGAAATGAAAGAGAAGTAACAACGGACTCTACAGAAATAAACGGAATGTAAGAAACTACAATAAACAACTATATGTCAACAAATTGAAGAACTTGGACAAAGTATGACAATTCCTAGTCTGGCCAGCATGGCTCAGTGGTTGAATGTCAACCCATAAACCAGGAAGTCAGGGCACAAGCCTGGGTTGTGGGCTCTATCCTCATTGTGGGGTGGGCAGGGGGCAGCTGATCAATGATTCTCTCTCATCATTGATGTTTCTATATCTCTGTCCCTCTCCTTTCCTCTATGAAATCAATAAAGATATATTAAAAAAACTGACAATCCCTAGAAACATACAATATTCCAAAACTGAATCAGAAAGAATCAGACAATGGGAATAGACAAATAGAAAATAGAAAACAGAACCCTAGTGCACTGCAGGTGGAAATGCAGACTGGTGTAGCCACTGTGGAAAACAGTATGGCATTTCCTCAAAACATTAAAAATGGAGCTCCCACTTGACCCAATAATACCACTTGTAAGAATATATCCCAAGAAAACAGAAACACCAGTCAGAAAGGATATAGACACCCCTATGTTCATAGCAGCAAAATTTACAATAGCTAAGATTTGGAAACAGCCTAAATGCCCATCAGCAGATGAATGCATTAGAAAACTGTGGTACATCTACACAATGGAATACTACGCTGCTGTAAAAAAGAAGCAATTCTTACCATTTGCAACAGCATGGACGGAACTGAAGAGCATTATGCTAAGTGAAATAAGCCCGTCAGTGAAAGATGATATCACCACAAGATCTCACTCATTTATGGATAATAAAGAACATTATAAACTGTTGAGCAAAAATAGACAGAGGCAAAGAAGCATCGAACAGACTGTCAAACTACAACGGGAAGGTAGGGGAGGACTGGGGGGGTAAAATATCAACCAAAGGACTTGTATGCATGCATATAAGCACAACCAACAGATGCAAGACACTGGGGGGCAGGGGTGAGGGCAAGTGCTGAAGAGTAGGGGAGGCCGTGGAGAGGAAAATGAGGAAAAAAGGAGACATATGTACTACTATTTGTAATATCTTAAACAATAAAAAAAATAAAAATAAATTTAAAAAATTGACAACCAGAATAGACCAATAACAACTAATGAAACTGAAGTAGTAATAAAAATACATACATAAATAAATAAATAACCGAGTGTAAAAGAAAAATAGTAGAATTAAGTACAGGAAAACATCTTTGTGATTCAGAGAATCTCTTTTAAAACAAAATTTAAAAAGCATAAACATAAGGTAAAATTTTATGAGTTTGGTTACATAAAAAATAACGATTTCTAATCAACAAAAGATCCCATGGGCAAAATTAATGGATTGTTTGTGAAATAGGAGAAGCTACATGGCAGCATAGGTAAACATCTGTACTTGCTGCCTCTCACAACCACATCAAAATTACAACTAAAGGACAGAACAACTATCATCCAGAACCACGGGAAAGCTGGCTGAGTGGAAGTTCTACAACTAAAGAGGTAAAGAAGTGCACTGAGACTGATAGGAGGTGCGGAGGTGCGGAACAGGCTGGCACCTGGGTGCACTACTTTTTTAATCAGGAGGGAGTTACAAACTGCCGCTTGCTCTGAACTCCCGTTCGGGGTGAGATGGGGGGGGGGGGACCCAGACACATACGGGGAGAAACTGGACTGTCTGATATCAGGATAGGAACGTGAGGGCAGCTTTCTTTCAGATGGAGGTGCTTGCAGTGGTCATTGTTCCTGTGCTGGGAAATCTACAGTGCAGGGCTGACTGGCAGCCATTGCTGTTTGCTCTG
This sequence comes from Eptesicus fuscus, assembly GCF_027574615.1. Taxonomy (NCBI): domain Eukaryota; kingdom Metazoa; phylum Chordata; class Mammalia; order Chiroptera; family Vespertilionidae; genus Eptesicus; species Eptesicus fuscus. The sequence goes on from NC_072473.1 coordinate 46,750,043, forward strand.
CCCTGGTGATTGCCTGATACCCCACACCACCAATTTACAACACCACCCAAGCTGTGCCCAGTGGCTTTTGCATATGAATGGCCTGTCCTTTCTCAGTCTAAAACCTGTCAAACAGGCAGCAGCTGGGTCAGGGAGCCCCAAAGCAATCAATCCGGCAGCAGCAGCCTGCCTTGCTACACAGCTGTGCCTCACTACACAGCTGTGCCTCAACAGGGCACTTCCAAACCCGATACAAAGAGGAGGAATCTGCAGATCTCTCTGTAGCTCCTTCTGGGCGACTCCAGGCAGTGGCTGACTTTGCATCTCATTGGAGATCCAGGAGCCAGTCTATGCAGTGGTCAGTGAGAGACCATACCAGATTAAAACTCTTCACATCCATAAGTGACACACTCAGGGGAAGACTCAGTGAGCACCAAAGCCCCACTGAAGCAAGGCCTGCCCCATAAGGGTGTCTCCTGCACAACAGCTCTTTCACTGTAGACACAGCTGGTCCTCACAGCCAACTGGCCTGGAGGTCAATTTCTGCCAGTGATACCAACCGCAATCAAGGTTCAACTACAACAGACTGTGCACACTGTCCACAAAGGGGTGGACCAAGAGTGTCCTCCTCATGTGACTGGGGAGGCTGAGCCACTGTACTCTATAGGACACCTATCACACAAGGCCACTCTATCAACTCAAGGACACTTAGCAGCTTCCCAATACATAGAAAAAAAAACACAAGGAAACAGCCAAAATGTGGAAACAAAGAAACATGTCACAAATGAAAGAAATGGGAAAAAAAAAACTACTGGATATAGAGTCCAAAACCACAGTTATAAGGTTACTCAAGAATATTTTAGAATCCTCTGAAGAACATAGTGAGACCTTTAACTCTTTGCACTCGCTTGCTTTTTTCTCGATTCCTTTATTCTACTCGGGATTTAATTTTTTAAATACCCCAGATTTTACAAAGCGTGGCAATAGAATAAAAAACTGGAGTTTCTTTTCATACAAACTTATTTATTTGGATTTTTTTATATTTCAAATTATTGATACATTCAAAAAGTATAAAAAGAGCTGCTACTGATGCTAACCTGTCGAGTCACACTCGACATCCGAATGCAAAAGGTTAAGGATCTTAGTGAGAATGCCAAAAAAAAAAAAAAAAAAAAGGAAAAGGACCAGTCAGAAATTAAGCATACACTGACTGAAATAAAGAATAATATACAGAGATTCAACAGTAGACTAGAGGATCCCAAGAATAAAATCAAAGATTTGAAGTACGAGGAAGCAGAAAACACCCAATCAGAAGAGCAAAAAGAAAAAAAGAATCCAAAAATATGAAGATAGTGTAATGAATCTCTGGGACAACTTCACACATACCAACATCTGAATTATGGGGGTTCCACAAGAAGAGAGAGAGAAAGATATTGAAAACCTATTTGAAGAAATAATGACAGAAAACTTGCCCTATCTGGTGAAAGAAATAGACTTACAAGTCCAGGAAATGCAGAGAACCCCAAACAAGAGGAATCCAAAGAGGACCACACCAAGACACATCATAATTAAAATTCCAAGGGCAAAAGACAAAAAGAGAATCTTAAAATCAGCAAGAGAAAAAGTTAGTTACCTACAAGGGAGTACCCATATGACTGTCAGCTGATTTCTCAACAGAAACTACGCAGGTCAGAAGGGAGTGGCAAGAAATATTCAAAGTGATGAATAGCAAGAACCTACAACCAAGATTACTCTACCCAGCAAAGCTATCATTTAGAATTGAAGGTAAGATAAAGAGCTTCACAGACAATAACCTAAAGGAGTTCATCACCACCATACCAGTATTATATGGAATGCTGAAGGGTATTCTTTAAGAAGAGGAAGAAGAAAAAGGTAAAGGTAAAAAATTATGAACAACAAAGTAACAACAAATACATATCTATAAACAAGTCAATCTAAAAATCTGATGAAAAGGACAAACTGGTGAATGTAATATAATCAGGGGCATGGAAAGGGAGTGGACTGACAATTCTCGGTGGGGGAGGGGGTGTAGGGGTGTGGGAAGAGACTGGACAAAGAGCTTACACATATGGACAAGGACAGCAGTGGGGAGTAAACCAGGTGGAGGGCAGCTATGAGGGGGGGGGGGGGAAGAGGAACATTTGTAATAATCTGGACAATAAAGATTTAAAAAGGATGAACAAGAACAGACCCAGAAACAAGGAGGCATGGATCAGACTGTTGGGCCTCAGAGGGAGGGTAAGGGAGGGTGGGGGTTAAGGGGAGAGATCAACCACAAGACTTGTGTGCAAGCATATGAGCCTAACCAGTGGTTAAGGACAACAGGGGGGTGGGGGCATGTGTGGGGAGGAGTGTGGGATGGGGGTGGGGGGATGAGTACAAATATGTGATACCTTAATCAATAAAGAAATTAAAAAATTAAAAACAATGAAAGATTTCATATATACAGTGGAATATTACTCAGCCATAAAAAAGAAAATCTGGCCATTTTGACAACATGGATGGACCTACAGGGTATTGTACTAAGTTAAATAAGTCATACAGAGAAAGACAAATACTGTATGATTTCACTTGTATGTGGAATCTAAACAACAATATCAATAACCAAACAAAACAGAAACAAACTCATAGATACAGAGAACAAATTGATGGGAGGATGGTTTGAAGGATGGGTGAAAAAGGTGAAGTACAAATTGGCAGTTATAAAAAATAGCCACAGGGATGTAAAATATAGCATAAGGAATATAGTCAGTAATGTTGTAATAACTATGTATTGTGTCAGATGGGTAGTAGACTTAACAGTCTGATCACTTGGTAAGCTATATAAATGTCTAATCACTATGTTTTCTAATAACCTGAAACTAATATAATGTTGTATGTCAACTGTAATTGGCAAATAAATTAAAATACATAAATGAAAAACAAACAAACAAACAAACAAAAATTTAATAACAACCTCCCTGCAAACAATAGTTCTGAACCACATAGCTTCACAGGCAAATTTTACCAAACATTTAAAGAACTGACATCTATCCTACATTCAAAGAATAACTTGCACTTATCATCCCCAAACTATTCCAAAGGATTCAAGAGGATGGTAGACTTCCATGCACTTTTTACAAGGTCATTATTATCCTAACTTGAAAATCAGATAAAGACACTACAGAGAAAGAAAATTACATGCTATGACACTGATGAACATAGATGGATAAATTAACAACAAAATATTAACAAGTAGTAGAATCCCACAATACAATAAAAATATTGTACAGCATGATCAAGTGGGATTTATTCCACCAATGCAAGATGGCTACAGTGTTAGTAAATAAGCAAAATGAAAAATAAAAATCATGTGATTATATCAATAGATGTATAAAAAGCATTCAACAAAATCCATCATTCATTTATGATAAAAATATCAATAAAGTGGGAATAGAGTGGCCATACAGAAACATAAAAAAGGCTATATATGAAAAATCTAGAATCAATATCATTTTCAATGGGTGAATACTAATCAGAAAAAGAAACTAAGAAAACAATCCCACTTACTATTGCAACCAAAAAATTAATTATAAGGTACCTAGGTATAAGTTTTCCCAAGGAAATAAAAGACGTATACTCAGAAAACTATATTACATTGAAGAAAGAAATTGCAGAAGATACAATAAGTAGAAACGTGCCATTTTCATGGAATTAAAAAATTAACATTATTAAAATGCCTATACTATCGAAAGCAATTCACAGATTCAATGCAATTCCCATTAAAATACCAATGGCATATTTCAGAGACCTAGAATAAGTAGTTCAAAAACTTATATGAGATAACCAAAAACTTACAGAGGAGAGGCCACATTGAGATGGGTAGGAGGTGCTGGCATAAGAATGCAGGCTGGGAAGTCACGGGTAGCAGCTGAAGTTCTGGAGGGATATATCAGCTTCAGGTGGTACCCCTGAGAAGTGTGGGATTTAAATTCCAAGCTCAGCTTCTCAGCCCAGAGCAACAGAACCAGAAAAGGTGCCCACATAACATCTGGCTGTTAAAAGCAGCAGGGTTTCTGTTCACCAGGGAGAGATGGCTAGAAATGCAGGCATATTTTATTTATTTATTTATTTATTTATTTATTTATTTATTTTTTATTTATTTTTAAATTTCTTTATTGATTAAGGTATCACATATTTGTCCTCATCCCCCCATTCCCAGCCCACACCCCTCCCCACACATGCCCCCACCTCCTATTGTCCTTAACCGCTGGTTAGGCTCATATGCTTGTACACAAGCCCTTTGGTTGATCTCTCCCCTTTATCCCCACCCTCCCCTGCCCTCCCTCTGAGGCCCGACAGTCTGATCCATGCCTCCTTGTTTCTGGGTCTGTTCTTGTTCATCAGTCTATGTTGTTCATTATTTCCCCTAGATGAGTGAGATCATGTGCTATTAGAAATATACTTATAAGAACCGAAAATGAGACAAGCAATAATGGTTATGCTGACAGGAAAATAAATCTGTCTGTAGTGAGTTTCTTTCTGGGCCAACAGTTCTTTTGAGACCCAATTTCAATGTCACACAGTTCCTTATGTGTACATGTCAGCCATGACATTTCAGTTCTGGATGGTGGACAAATGGTGGTAATGCAGGTCTGACCCTCTCTGGTTTGGTCCTGGGCAACCTGCAGTGATGCACAGCTGTTAACTGCTAGTATGGCAAGGCGACGTCAGCGTCTTCCATCTCTGGACTGCTTCTCTTCTGTCTTGATGGCTGGAGTAGTCCTGTCGATTCCTCTCTGTTGCTGGAATCCAGATGGTCTCAGAGTTGTTTTCTGAAAATATACAAACATATTCTCAACCAAAAGTTAATAAAGGAATATTTTCTATAAATTTGACTTGGGATCCTATTTCATTTTTTGCCCAAATGATTTTCCTCTGGCTTGTTTTGACACCTTGTGTGTTTTTCATGGGTGTCTTGCTTTTAGCCTTACAATTAATTTTCTAAAGTATTAATTTTCTAGATGTAATTACTTACAGGATATTTTTTCCTTACATGATATTCTTCTCTAACCCCCCTTTTTTGATTTAAATATTAGGATGCTTTTGAAAAATTTATAATGTAGTCTTGATGGCTTTTAAATTTTAATTTTAGCACTATATATTACAGAAACAAATTCAGGATCAATGTGCTGAGTTATTCCCCATACTGCATACTGTTTTAGGTTCATTACATGGTACGCATTTTTATCATGAGATGAACTACCAATAAAAAATTTAGTTAACACTTTAGGAACACCTTTTTGTCCAGCACAATTAATTTTTCTAGAATATTCGTTTGTTTCAAATAGCCAATTTAAATTTGCTTGAAAACTTGACTACTATTTTACTGTCAAATTTATTACTCTAACAACAATCTTATTTTACCCTGTAAATATTAGTGGAAAGGATTATTTGCCTTCTTGAGTAGGTCCTGAGCATTCCTGGTGGTAGGCTGGATTTAGATATCATAAACCCACTTCCCCACACCATGGGTACAAGACAACTCAACCAATTCTTGTTGGAGTGAGAGGGCATCTGCTATCGACCAAGTCTCTGTAGGTCACCTGAGTCCTGATCTGGGATGGGCATGGGAAGAATGAGGCAGCCATGGGGGCAGGAGACCTCCCTCAGAAGGGGCTAGGGTTTAGGCCCCTGCAATGTTGGGGGGGTGAGGGTCTGTGCCCCACCTCTGTTGATCCCCAAATTCTCTCCTGATGGCCCCTCTGCGACTGTGCCTGTCTTAGGTTGTTCCTCCCTTGAGGAATCTTACCCATCTCTGGCTAACCAGCCATCCTCCGGGGCCAAGCAGGGTGATCTGAGATTCAATTTTGTCTCCTTGGTAACTTATGCCCCCATGGCCTCCATGCAGGCATATTCTTAAAGGGCCAACACACAAGATTTCATTTGCAGCCACTCAACCTGAGCTCTGGCACAGGGACAGCAGAGCGGACTAGACCTGAGTGAGGAACGTCTGGGTTTGGAGGTTCTGGAGAGAGAGCTGAGAGAACAGCCACTGGGATCAATGTGCTGAGTTATTCCCCATACTGCAGAAGCCATTTTTATCAGGGAGAGCATTTTCATCCATGTAGCATCATCCTGGGTGGAACTCATAGCCCACCCATTGGAATTCCTCTCACCTCACCCTGAGGAGCTTATACCCTGCTGATGAGGATAGCCAAAGGCCTTTTAAGTGACTGAGCATAACAGGCTGCAGGTAAAGGTGGATCTATGAGTGCTTTGAGACTTTTGCTGACATGCTCCTGGACCTGATGTTAGTAAAAGCAGACCTTGGTGCACAGGTTGGTCCTTTCCACACACACCCAGACCCAGCAGAGTGAGCCATAAGCTGTGGATCATTGGTAGCTTCACACAAATTCCCCAGGACCAATCACAGACAGTGACTGACATTGATCTGCACCAGAGTCCATCTGAAGAGGCCCAGAACCTATACACCAGTGGCCAGCTTCAGATAACAGAGCTGGATCCAATAAGCTTCAAAAGCAGCATATCCACAGGGAAATCTTGGCAGGCACCAAACCTTGCTGAATTGAATTCTGCTTCATGTGATCAGCACCTGCAAAGCAGCTTGCATAGAGTGTTTGCAGTGGAGCCTCACTGTCAGCAAGCCTGAGGGTAGATCCCACACACAAACAAGCCAATAGAAATCAAGCCTCAATTACCGCAGGGGGATCCAAATAATTATCACAAGAGACACTCTTAGAGCTTCTAGCTCAGGTGATTGGGGAGACTGTGCCACTGGGTATGACAGGTCAGCTACTACATAAGGCCACCTTATGAAGATTGGAAGGCATAGCAAATATACATAATACATAGAAAAAAAAACAACAACAACAAAGAGGCAGCCTAAATAGGGCATCTGAAAACAAGCCCCAAATGAAAGAACAAAGGAATTGTTCAGAAGAAGAGCTAAATAACATGGAGGCAAGCAATTTATCACATACAGAATTCACAGTAATGATTATAAGGTTGCTCAACCGCATGATAAAGTACATAGAATCCATAAGAAAAGGCCATTCAGAAATGAAGAATGCCATATCTGAAATAAAGCACACTCTCGAAGGCCCTGGATGGAGTTTCTCAGTGGTTAGAGTGTAGGTTCATGCAACAAATGGTCATGAGTTCAATTCCATATGAAAGGCATGTATCTGGGTTGAAGGTTCAATCCCTGGCCATGGTCAGAGTACGTAAGGGAGGCAAACAATGGATATGTCTCTCTCACATTAATCTCACTCTATCACTATACTCCTCCTTCCCTTTCACTCTGTCTAAAATAATAATGGAATAAATACCCTCGGGGAGGGTTAGCAACATAAAAATAATACACTGCAAGGAATAAAGTATAGGCTTGGTGAAGCAGAGAATCAAATCAGTGATTTGGAAGACAAGGTGTAAAAAAATACCCAGAGAAACAAAATAAATAATTTATTATTTAAAAATATTTTTATTGATTTCAGAGCAGAAGGGAGAGTGAGAGAGAGATAGAAACATCAAGGATGAGTGAGAATCATTGATCGGCTGCCTCCTGCACACCCAACACTGGGGATCCAGCCTGCAGTCTGGTGTTGTGCCCTGACTGAGAATTGAACCTTGACCTCCTGGTTCATAGGTCTATGCTCAACCACTGAGCCATGCCAGCCAGGCAAAAGGAAGAATATTTTTTTTAATGAGGATAAATTAAGGAGCCTTTGGGAGAAAATGAAGCATAACAACATCCACATCACATGGGTCCCAGAAGGAGAAGAGAAAGAGAGCAAAGGATTGAGAATCTATTTGCAGAAATAATGACTGAAAATTACCTAGCTTGGTGAATGAAAAAGACCAACAAGTCCAGGAAGCACAGAGAATCTCAAACAAATGGACCCAAAGAGGACCACACCAAGACACATCAGAATTAAAATGGCAAAAGTTAAAGACAAAGAGAGAATCTTAAAAGCCAACAAGAAAGGTAATCATTTACCTACATGGGAGCTTGAATAACACTGTCAGCTGATTTCTGAAGAGAAACTTTTCAGGCCAGAGGGATTTGCAGGAAATATTCAAAGTAATGAAAAGCAAGGACTTACAACCAAGGCTACTTGACCCAAAAGGGGTATCATTTAAAATTGAAGGATAAATAAAGATATTCCCAGACAAGTAAAAACTACAGAGGTTTGTTACAATCAAATTAGCATTACAAGAAATGTTAAAAGTCTTGCTTGAAGAAGATCCAAATAAGTAGAATCATATACAGTGCTCAAGGATAGGTAAAATGTGCATATTACCAAAGCAACCTACAAATTCAACACAAATCCTATCAAAATACCAATGGCGTATTTCAAAGAACTAGAACAAATATTCCAAAAACATATGGAACCACAAAAGACCCAAATGGCAGCAGCATTCTTGTAAAACAAGAACACCATTGGAAGAATCATGCTACATGATATCAAGCTATACAACAAGGCAATATTACTGGTAATAGAAATAGCATAGTACTGGAATAAAAACTGACACGTAGTACAATGGAAAGGAATAGAAAGTCTAGAAATAAACCCACACCTTTATAGTCGATCAATATTTGAGAATGGAGGCAAAAGCATACAATGGGGTAATTATAGTCTATTCAGTAAGTGGTGTTGGGAAAATTGAACAGATACATGAAAAATAAAAATAAAATAAAGCTTGACCACCTTCTTACACTGCACACAAAAATAAATATAAAATGGATTGAAGATTTAAATATTAGACTCAAAGCAATAAAAATCCTGGAATAAAACATAGACAGTAAAATACTAGACATTTCTTTTAGCAATATTTTTTCTGATATATATGTCCTCGGGCAAGGAAAAAAAATAAACAAATGTGACTACATCAAAACAAAAGATGTTTGCACAACAAAGGAAAACAACAATAAAATGGAAAGTCAGAGAAGGAACCAAGATGGCTGCAAAGTTAAACTACTAAACTGCCGCCGCGCACAACAATTTCAAAAATACAACTAAAAGACAAAGCGTCTACCACCCAGAACCACAGGAAAGCTGGCTGAATGGTAGATTTACAACTAAGAAGGAAAAAGAAAGAACAAACGTGGAAGGGCTGAGGTACAGAGGTGCGTGAATCGGGCTGGTGGTGGGCGACGGGACACGCAGCTTTTTTTCCAACCTGAAGGGAGATAAGCTCCCGATCACTCCGAAATCCAGTTTCTGGGGACACACGGGGGACCCAGACACCTACGGGGAGAAGCTGGACTCTCGGCCATCATGTCTGAAAGTGAGAGTGACTTTCTTGTAGAGGTGAGCTCAGCAATCAGTGTTTACTGCGCTGGAGCACGGGACGCAGGGACTTGGAAACAGGAAAGGCAGAAAAGGCAGACTAGCAGCCATTGCTGTTTGCCACGCCCTAGCCTAGTGACGCCCTGAAACCCCGCCCTGAGACCCGCCCCGCACATTCTACAAACCCGCCCAGCTCCAAACAGCAGCTTTTGCATATAAATGGCCTGCCCTGTGGCAGCTTAACCAAATAAACTGCAGCTCCAGTCAGACTGCTCCAAAACCACTCAAGCAAAGCGTAGAAAACTGCAGTTTTTGCTGTAACTTCTGTTGAGTGGCCTCAGACAGTAGCTGACCTGCACCCCATTGGAGATCCAAAAATGAGGGCATCTAGTGGTCGGTGTGAGACGACACCAGATTTCAACCACTCGCATAGGGGACACATTCAAGAGGCAGACTCAGTGAGCACCAAAGCCCTACTGCAACAAGTCCCAGCCCATAAACGTGTCTCCAGCACAGAAATTCTGCCTTTATAGACACAGCAGGTCCTCACAGCCAATTGGCCTGGAGGTCAATTCCTCCCAGTGACACCAACAACAATCAAGACTTAACTACAACAAGGCTGTACACACAGTCTAAAAAGGGGTGCACCGAGAGCGTCCACCTCAGGTAACTGGGAGGCTGACCCGTTGAACCAATAGGACACAATAGGATACAAAGCTACCCTACCAACTCAGGGAAACAGCAAAAATGAAAATGAGGAGGCAAGGAAACAGATCTCAAACAAAAGAAATGGAGGAGAACACACGACTGGACATAGAGTTCAAAACCACGGTTATAAGGTTTTTCAAGAATTTCATGGAAAAAGCCAATAAATTTAATGAGACCCTCGAGGATATGAAAAAGGTCCAACTAGAAATGAAACATACACTGACTGAAAAAAAAAATTATACAGAGACCCAGCAGCAGACTAGAGGAATGCAAGAATCAAGTCAAAGATTTGGAATACAAAGAGGCAAAGGACACGCCTCCAGAAAAGCAAGAAGAGAATTCAGAAAGTAGAAGATAGTGTAAGAAGCCTCTGGGACAACTTCAAGCGTACCAGCTCCGAATTTTTGGGGTGCCAGAAGAAGAGAGAGAGCAAGATGCTGAAAACCTATTTGAAGAAATAATGACCGAAAACTTCCCTCACCTGGTGAAAGAAATACACTTACAAGTCCAGGAAGCACACAGAACCACAAACAAAAGGAATCCAAAGAGGACCACACCAAGACACATCATAATTAAAATGCCAAGGGCAAAAGACAAAGAGAGAATCTTACAATCAGCAAGAGAAAAAAAGTTAGTTACTTACAAGGGAACACCCATACGATTATCAGCTGATTTCTCAACAGAAACTATGCAGGCCAGATGGGAATGGCAAGAAATATTCAAAGTGATGAATAGCAAGAACCTACAACCAAGACTACTCTACCCAGCAAAGTTATCATTCAGAATTGAAGGGCAGATAAAGAGCTTCACAGATAAGAAAAAGCTAAAGGAATTCATCACCACTAAACCAGTATTACATGAAATGCTGAAAGGTATTATTTAAAAGGAGGAAAAAGAAGGAAAAAGTAAAGATAAAAATTATGAACAACAAATACATACCTATCAACAAGTGAATCTAAAAGTCAAGTGAATTAAAAATCTGAAGAACAGAATAGATTGATGAACATAATAGAATCAGGGGCATAGAATGGGAGTGGATTGATAATTCTCAGGGGAAGGGGGTGTCTGTGTGGGGGGTACGGGAAGAGACTGGACAATATCATACACCTATGGTTAAGGATAGCAAGGGGGGGAGATAAGGGCAGAGGGAAGGGTGGGAACTGGGAGGAGGGGAGATATGGGGGGGGGAGGAGAAACAATTGTAATAATCTGAACAATAAAGATTTATTTTTAAAAAATGGAAAGACAACCAAGTGAATGGGAAAAAATGTTTGTTGATACATCTGAAAAGGGATTGGTATAAAAAAATGTATTAAGAACTTATAAAACTCCAGAGGAGAAGAAAATGGTGGCCGAATAGGCAGACGTGTCATCCATATCATCCCAGGGCCAGACTTGAAAAGCAACTAAATCAGAGAACATTCACCCACAATTAACAAAGTAGTCACAGCTGAGGAGACAATTATCAACAAGGAAGGGCAGAGGATGCCTAGAGAATGGTAGGAAGAGGGATCTTGGTGGGAGAGGGCCACTGGGCTGAGAGAGTGAGGTGGAAGTTGCAATGAACAAAGGCTGTTCCTGGGCGACAGGTGTAATACCCAACTGAGAAAAGAAAAACCCACAGGGCTACTGAATTCCGTGGACTCTAGACCTAAGACCACAGCCAAGAAAGGCTGCACCCTGACAGGTGCCCTGAAAAGCATTCCAAGCACTGCGGTGCTGGCAGGAGAGAAGCTGGCAGTTTTGTGGTTGTTTTGCTTTTGTTTTGTCTTTGTTTTTATTTGCTAAACTCAGAACATAGGACTATTCAGTTGCAAGAACTATCCTGAGGTTGTGGAACAGGGAGAGGCACATATTTGTGGAGCCTGAGGAGAGGCAGTGAGGGCAGCAGGGCAGGGTGATATGACCAGGACTCCAGCATCGGGAATTTCCTAACTATCCAAACATAAACAGCCATTTCTCTCCTGAAGAGCCAGCCCCTCCCAGGAACCTCAAGACAGGTAAAACAGACTGCCACACCCTGTCAGAATTTTTTGCTATATAAAAGGAAACAAAGAGTCTGAATAGCCCCAAAGCGCCATCAGTGACTGGGTTGGAAGAGGGGCCACTCCGCCCACTATTCTGGGAAGCAGATTGATAAAAACTCCAGGTTGCCAGCCAACTGCACTTGTCTCCATACAAGGACCTCTGACGAACAAAGGCCAGAATAATATCTTGGGCCACTCGCCCAGGAACAGATCTTAGTCATGGCAAGAACAACCAATTCCTGGAAAGTGAAACAGCACCACCCCCCACCCAAAGCCCTGTGAGAAACAGACACTTGAACGATTAAGATTGACAGCTGGCAGACAGTTAAAGCCAGCAGATCATCCTGCCTGCTTGAGACAAGGCCTGTGGAGACAGACACAAACAGAGGAGTGGTGGATCACTTGGGGCTTCAACAGGGTGCTAAATGCCAAAGACAGTGCCTGAGAGTGATCAACATCTATCTAACAGGAAGCCCAGAATTGTCATAAAGAAAACAAGAGTGGGGTCTTAAACTAGACCCTATGGGCCATTAAAATTCAGCTGAAGCAAAGGACACTTTTCTTTTTCTTTTTTTTTTTATTAAAAAAATTAGTATTATAACATTTTTAAAATATTTTTACTTTTTTCTTTCTCTTTTTTTTAATTTCTTTATTGATTAAGGTGTTACATATGTGTCCTTATTCCCCCATTATTTTTACTTTTTAATTGTTATTTTTTCCCTTTCACATTTTCTTCATCACTTCTCCCTTTTTCATCCCGTTTTTCTTTCTCTGCTTTAGCTTTTCTCTTTCTTTGTTTTTAACCCTTATTAAAATTTGACCTTATTTATCTGCTTTATTGATGTTTTATTATTATAGTGTCTGTTGGCTTATTCATATATAAAATTTCCACTTCACTGCTCCTTCCCATTTCCCCTTCTCTTTTCTTTTTCTTCACTACACATTTTTTTTCTTTTCCTCTCTTGCTCTTTTCTTGTCCTATTTTTTATTTAACTTCACTTTCTAAATGAAGGCCTATTGACTCTCTCCTCTATTTTCCTTTTCAATGAATAAATAAATAAATAATTTTATTTACTTATTTATTTCTTTTATTTTTTCTTTGCATCCACTCATTCTTTTTTTATTGATTAAGGTATTACAAATGTGTTTATCCCCCATTGCCCCCCTACCGTCCAATCCTGCCCTCACTCTCACCCTCTGTTGTCTGAATCCATTGGTTATACTTATATGCATGCATACAAGTCTCTTGGTTGATCTCTCCCTCTTACCCCCACCTTTCCCTACCTTCCCTCTGAGGTTTGAGCATCTGATCGATGTTTCTCTGTCTCTGGATCTGTTTTTGTTCGTCAGTTTATGTTGTTCATTATAATCCACAAATGAGTGAGATCACGTGATATTTATCTTTCTCTGACTGATTTATTTCACTTAGCATAATGCTCTCCAGCTCCATCCATGCTGTTGCAAATGGTAAGAGTTCCTTCTTTTTTATCCACTCATTCTTTTTCTCTCTCCTCTATATTAAACTGTGGTCCTTCCCCCATTCATCCAAATTCTTAATCTTATTTTCTGTATTTAAGCTCCACTTCTATAAATGCTGCCCCCTACTCTTTTGTTGGGTATTTTTTGGTTGGGTTTCTGGTTTAATTGTTTGTTTTGTTGTGTTATCTCCCCATATTCTTTCTTTTATTTATTTATTATTTATTTATTTATTTTGTTTTTTTGTTATTTCTTCACTATCACCTTTACTCTTATTTCTCCTTCCTAATTCTCAGGTGGTCACTCTTATTGGGGTTATAGGTGTCTTGCATACATTTGTGTCCTGTTCCATTTGTGTCATGTCATATTGTGTTGTATTTTGTGTTGTTTGGTAAGCACCTCCACAATGATTGGCACATAATAAAGAGCCAGCCACATAACCAGACATCCTGAGAGGAGACTTCATCCATGAAATAGACAATAACACTCAAAATCCAACTATATCAAGAAAACCAAAATATCTCAAGTAGGAGGCATCCCTAAAATATGCAGACCAGAAGACCTGAGAGATTGCACCAATTGGTGCCACAAAACATATAATACCTAAGACAAATACAAAATATATTGGTGGCATAGCAGTTTGATCTAATACATAGACACAATCATAAAGGAATACAAAAATGGGGAGACAAAGTAACAACCTGGATATAAAAGAAAATGAGTAATCACCAGAAAGGAAAATAAATGAAATGGAGGCAAGCAATCTGACAGAGAAAGAATTCAGAGTATCCTATATAATAAAGCCCTAATATGCTAAGTGTTCATTTGTCCAATCATCCATTCAACCAATCAAAGTGTAATAGGATAATGATATGTTAAGGCAGCTCAACCGCTTGCTATGATGTGCACTGACCACCAGGGGGCAGACATCAACCAGTTAAATAGTTGCTATGACATGCACTGACTACCAGGGGGCAGATGTTCTGACTGGTAGGTTAGCTTGCTGCTGGGGTCTGGCTGATTAGGACTGAGCAAGATGGGCCAGACATGCCCTGGAGCCCTTCCATGGCCCCTCCCCTTCTGGCCAACCTCCCATGTCCCTCCCCAGCTCTGATCATGTACCAGCGGGGTCCCTTAGCCTGGCCTGTGCCCTCTCACAATCCAGGCTGAGGGGACCCTGCCCCAGAGTGCACAGATTTCATGCACCGGGCCTCTAGTTGTTTATAAAGAAGGTCAAACATCTAAATGAGAAATTCACCAATATGTGTAAGAATCAAGAGGAAATGAAGAATAACATAGCTGCAATAAAGAACACAATAGAACGTTTCAACAGTAGGCTAGAAGAAGCTGAGGACCAAACCAGCGAGTTACAAGACAGGGTAGAAAAAACAGCCGAACAGAGAAACAAAACCCCCAAAAAGACTTAAAAAGCAGGAGGAGAGTCTAAGGACACTTTGGGACAACATGAGATGAAACAACATCTGCATAGTATGGATGCCAGAAGAAGAAGCTGAGTAAAGAAAACAAAAAGTGTTTGAAGAAATAATGAAACAAAACTGCCCTGATTTTAGGAAGAAAAAGGTCACATAAGTCCAAGAAGCACACAGAGTTCCAAACAAGATGAAACCAAAAAGACTGACACCAAGACACATTGTAATTAAATTGGAAAACATAAATGGCAAAGTAAGAATCTTAAAGGTTGCCAGAGAGAGACAGAAAGTTACCTACAAGGGATCTCCCATTAGACTATCAACTGATTTCTCAACAGAAATACATCAAGGCAGAAGGGATTGGAATCGAGTACACAAAGTGATGAAAAGCAATGGACTGAGTCCAAGAATACTCTATCGAGAAAGGCTATTATTCAAAATTGAAGGCAAAATAAGGATCTTTGCAGATAAAAAAAGGCTAAGGAATTTATCACCAACAAGCCAGCAATGCAAGAAATGCTAAAAGGACTACTGTAAAAAGAATAAATAGAAAGGGAAGAAGTAACACAGGCATAAAGAATAGATATGGCAGCAAACAAGTACCTATCAATAATAACATTAAATGTAAATTGATTAAATGCTCCAGTCAAAAGCCATAGGTTAGCTGAATGGATAAGAAAACATGACCCATATATATATGCTGTATACAAGAGAACAACCTCAGAACAAAGGACTCAAAAAAACAGAAAGTGAAGGGATGGAAAAATTTTCAGACAAATGAAAATGAAAAATAAAAGCTGTGGTAGCAATACATATATCTGACAAAATAGACCTCAAAATGAAAGCCATAACAAGAGACCAGGAAGGGCACTTATAATACTAAAAGGATTTATTCAACAAGAGGATATAACTCAGTGAACATACAGGCACCCAATACAAGAGCAGCTAAATACATAAAATATAACCTTCTGGTAGATATCAAGGGAGAGATAGACAACAACACAATCATAGTAGGGGACTTTAATACCCATTGACACCACTGGACAAATATTCCAGACAAAAAAAAAATCAGCATAGAAATAGCAATCCTAAATGGCTCACAAGATCAGATGCAATTAATTGAAATCTTCAAAATATTTGACCCCAAAGCTACAAAATATACATTTTACTCAAGTGCACATGGGACATTTTAAAGATAGATCACATATTAGAACACAGACTAAGTCTCTACACATTCAAGAAGATTGAAGTTATACCAAGCATCCTCTAAGATCAAAATGGCACAAAATTAGAAATAAACCATAATAAAAATAAGCAAAAACACATGGAGGATAAATAGCATCCTACTAAACAACTAGAGGCTCGGTGCATGAAATCCATGCACTCAGGGGGGTGACCCTCAGCTCAGATTGTGAGACGGTGCAGGCCAGGCCAAGGGACTCCACCAATGCATGATCGGGACCAGGGAAAGAACTGGGAAGTTGGCCAGCTGAGGAGGAACTGAGGGAGGGTTCCAGGGCATGTCTGGCCCATCTCACTCAGTCCCGATTGGCTGCAACCTACCACCAAGCTAACCTACCAGTTGGAGCATCTGCCCCCTGATGGTCAGTACATGTCATAGCTACTGGTCGACCAATTGACTGTCTGTCCTCTGGTAGTCAGTGCATGTCATAGGGAGCAGTTGAATGGCCTTAGCATATCATTAGCATATTACACTTTGATTAGTTGAATGGATGACAGGACAACCAGACACTTAGCATATTAGGCTTTTATTATATAGGATGAATGGGTTACCAAAGACATCAAAGAAGAAATTAAAAAAAAAAAACATTCAGGAAACAAATGAAATAGAAAACAAAACAATACAAAATCTATGGGACACAATGAAACAAGTCCTGAGAGGGAAGTTCATAGCAGTACAAGCCTACATAAAAAAACAAAACCAGAACAACAACAAAAAACTGGTAATAAGAAACCTAACCCTACAGTTGAAATAACTAGAAAGAGAGCAACAAGAAAATCCCAGCATAAGCAGAAGGAAGGCAATAATAAATATCTGGGCCGAAATAACACATAGAGACCAAAAAATACAATACAAAAGATCAATGAAACAAAGAGCTGGTTCTTTGAAAGGATAAACAAGATTGATGAACCACTAGCCAGGCTCACCAAGAAACAGAGAGAAGACCCAAATAAAATCAGAAATAAAAGAGGTGAAGTAACAACAGACCCCACAGGAATACAAAGGATTGTAAAAATATACTACAACCAACTCTACTCCAGCAAACTGCACAACCTAGACGAAATGGACATATTCTTGGAAAAATATGTTTCCAAACTCAATCAGGAAGAATAAAAAAAAAACTTGAATAGGCTGATAACTACCAATGAAATTGAAGCAGTAATAAAAAATCTTCCTGAAAACAAAAGTCCTCGTCTGGATGGCTTTACAGGGGAGTTCTACCAAACATTCAAAGAAGAACTAAACCTATCCTCCTGAAACTATTCAAAAAAATTCAAGAGGAAGGAACACTTAAAATCTCTTTCTAGGTAGCCAGCATTACCCTAATCCTCCAAACAGAAAAGGACACTGAAAAAAAATAGAATTATAGGCCAATATCCCTGATGAACATCCATGCTAAAATCCTCAATAAAATATTAGAAAATCTGATCTATCAATACATTAAAAAGTTCATACACCATGACCATGTGGGATTTATTCCAGGGATGCAAGGCCGGTACAAGAACCACAAATCAATAAACGTAATACATCATATAAAAAATGAAAGAAAAAAACACATGATCATATCAATTGATGCAGAAAAAGCATTTGACAAAATCCAACACCAATTTTTGATAAAAACTCTCAGCAAAGTGAGAATAAAGGGATCAAACCTGAACCAAAAAAAGCAATATGTGACAAACCTATAGCCAACATCATACTCAATGGGCAAATACTGAAATCATTTCTCCTAAGAACAGGAACAAGACAGGGATGCCCACTTTCACCACTCCTTTTTGACATAGTATTGGAATGACAGCTATAGTGATCAGACAGGAAGAAGAAATAAAAATGTTTCCAAATTGAAAAAGATGAACGAAAATTCTCATTATTTTCAGTTGACATGACATTGTACATAGAAAAGTCTGAAGACTCCATAAAAGACTACTAGATTTAATAAATGAATTTGGCAATGTAGCAGGATACAAAATTAATACCCAGAAATTTATCGAATTTTTATACACCAATAATGATCTCATAGAATGAGAAACTAATAAAATAATCCCATATTCCATTGCAACAAAAAAATTAAGATATCTAGGAATAAACTTAACTAAGGAAATAAAAAACCTGTACTCAGAAAACTACATGACACTGAAAAAAGAGACAGAGGAGTATATAAACAAGTGGAAGCATATAGTGTGTTCATGTATTGGTAGAATCAACATCATTAAAATTCACATACTACCCAAAGAAATCTATAGATTCAATGTAATCCCCATTAAAATACCAATATCATATTTAACATACTTAGAATAAACTCTCCAAAAATTTATATTTGGAGGTATTAAATAAAAAAAATACCCTGAATAGCCACAGCAATCCTGAGAAAGAAGAACAAAGTTGAAGGGATCACAATACCAGATATCAAGCTATATTACAAAGCCACAGTTCTCAAAACTGCTTGGTACTGGCACAAGAACAGACATATAGACCAATGGAACAGAACAGAGAACCCAGAAATTGACCCAAGCCATTATGTTCAACTTGAGTACCAATGCACAAAATTCGTGCAAGGAGCTTGGCCCCAGCCACCGTGGCAACCGCCCTGCCTCAGCCCTTACAGCCCCGGGCTTCTTCTGGAGGGTCATCAGGAAGGATCTCCGGAAGGACCTTCAGTCTAATTAGCATATTACACTTTTATTAATATAGATAATTATTTGACAAAAGAGGCAAGAGCATACAATGGAGCCAAGATAGTCTCTTCAATAAATGGTGTTGGGACAATTGGACAGATACAGAAAAAAAAATGAAACTAGAACACCAACTTACACCATAAAAAATAAATAAACTCAAAATGGATAAAAGAATTAAATGTATGAATTGTAAACCTTAAAAATCTTAGAAGAATACATAGGCAGCAAAATATCAGACATATCTCATAGCAATAGGTTTAATGACACATCTCTGAGGACAATGGAAACTTAGGAGAAAATAAACAAATGGGACTACATGAATATAAAAAGTTCTGCACTGCAAAAGAAACCACCAACAAAGTAACAAGAGAGCCCACTGCATGGGAGAACATATTTGCCAATGTTACATCTAATAAGTGTTTAATCTCCAAAATGTATAGGGAATTCATACAACTTTACAAAAGGAAGATAAAACATCCAATAAAAAATGGTCAAAGTACCTAACTAGACACTTCTCCAAAGTGGACATATAAAAGGCAAAGAGGCATATGAAAAAATGCCCACATTTAATCATCTGAGAGATGCAAATCAAAATTACAATGAGGTACCATATCACACTTGTCAGAATGGCTATCATCAACAAATCAACAAACAGTGAGTGCTGGCAAGGATGTGGAGAAAAAGGAACCCTCTGCTGTTGGGGATACAAACTGGTGCAGCCACTGTGGAAAACAGTAAGGAGTTTCCTCAAAAAATTAGAAATGGGATTCTCATTTGACCCAGTAATCCCACTTATAGAAATATATCCCAAGAAATAAGAAACACCAATCAGAAAAAAATATATGCACTCCTATGTTCATAGTAGCATCATTTACTATAGCTAAGATTTGGAAATCACCTAAGTGTCCATCAGTGTATGAGTGGATTAAAAATCACTGGACAAAGACCCAAGATGGCCGCTGAAGGGACAGCAGGCTGCAAGATAGTGTGTGAGTGAGAGACAGGTATATTCCAAGGGACTGTTGGGGACTGGTGGACTGCCCCCCCACATGCCCGGGCAACCTCTACTGTGGCTGAAATCTCTCCAGGAGCAGCCGGCTCTGCTGCAGAGGCGGGGCCATCTTGAAGGGGAGACTGGCTGTGATTGGGAGACTTAATGTGATCGGAACCCCAGCTTTACCTTCAACTAGGGAGACCTCGGATACTTCCTGGGTCCCTACAACCACAACGCCCAGGGACCAGTTACCACAGCTGCGAACCCACAAATGCCGGAACTCCAGCCTCCCTGACCACTGGCACATGGGACATCTGTTCAAGGGGAGACAAAGTGATGCAGAAAACACAGACAAGCCCTGTGCCTTCTCACAGAGCAGATAGAAGGAACAGCTGACTCAAACAGCACCCACCCAGAACTGGTGAATTAAACACAGCTGGTGAGGCAATCTGTGGATGGAAATGTCAGATATTGCCTAGAGGAAGGTGAGATTTGGGATCCAGGCTGGAGAGAGAAATGTGCACAGTGGGAACTAGAGTCTCAGAGAAAGACTCTGCCACACAAAATACGCAGCCTTTGGGGTCAGTGTAGCCCTTGACTGTGGAAGGGGGTCCACAGGGCTGCTGGCAGAAGGGGATTCTAGATATTAACCCACAGCTGGACTGGGCCCAGAAAGGCAGCCTGAAGTTCTGTACTTGCTGCTCAAAACCAGGGGGAAAAGACACACACAGTGCCAGGGTAGAGAGGCCCTTTAGCCCCGGATATTAATACAGAAACACTGCCACCCAGGGGTTGTATCAGAAATTGACTCTTGTATGTAAATACAACTAAAGGCATGCTGAGAACCAAAGAGAGCAGAGAGATACCGCCTGCTTGAAAACAGGGTTTTGGCTTATGACACAGAGGAGCAGTGGATCGCAGCAAACTTCAAAACTGTGCTGACTACCTAAAGGGAAACAGATATGCCAAGCAGAACAGTAGAGGAAGTGAATGACCTTCACTACTTCACATTTTTATTTTTTACTTAAGAAACTAATTTTTTTCTCTCACTTGGTTTTACCTTGTTTATTATTATATTTTTATTTTAAACTGTTATTATTAATACTATTATTTACCTTTTTAAAGTTTTATTTTATGTTATATTTTCTTTATTTTATTTTAGGATTAGTGTTCTACATTCTATTTTTATTTTCATATTAGCATTATTTTACACTATCTCAGTTTTTCCTTATGTCAACACTCTCTTCCTCACTTTTAACCTTTTTTTGTCCTGTTTCTCTTACCCTGTTCCTGCTTTAGTTTTTCTCTATCCTTTCTTTTTACTCCCTGTTAAAAATTGATCTTACTCATATATCTAATTTCCTTTCCCCTGCTCCAAGCCCATACATACTTCTCTCTTCTCTTTCTTCACTATCCAAATTTTTTTTGCCTTTTTCTTTCTTTCTGTCTTGTTGTTTGTTTCATTGTTGGTTAGTTTTTGTTTGTTTGTTTTTTGTTGTTGTTTGGGTTTTTTGTTTCGTTTTTCCTCTCCTTGCTTGTTCTCTTCTTCTACTAATAGCTTAACTAATTCCAATCACCAACTCAGGGTTATCTACTCTCTATTCTCCTTTTCCAATAGTTAACAAATACATAGACACAATCATAAAGGAATACAAAAATGGGGAGACAAAGTAACAACCCGGATATAAAAGAAAATGAGTAATCACCAGAAAGGAAAATAAATGAAATACATAGATAGTTTTTTCTTTTTTTGTATTTTGTTTTTTATTTTTATTCTTATAAACTCACTCTCTTTCTACCTCCTCTATACTGAATTGTGGCTATTTCCCCATTCATTCAATTCCTTGACCTTACATTCTGGAAATAAGCTCTGCCTCCTCAGATTCATCTTGGTGTTTGTTGTTTTGGATATTTGTTGTGTGCATTTTTTTTGGATTAGTTGTTGATTGTACTTTGCATTCATCTCTGGGTGTTTGTTGTTTGCATTTTTTGATTAGTTGTTGTTGTATTGGAGTTTTATCCCCATATACATATATTTTCCCCTTCTCTTTTCTTCTCTTTCTTTCCTCTCTTACATATTTTTCCTTTTCTCAATATCATTTTTGCACTCATTTCTATTCCCTAATTCTATTTTCTCTGGTGGTCACTTTTATTTGGGGGTATTCATACTGTGAATACATTTGTGTTTGGTGCCCTGAGCATTGTGTATTGTTGTGTTGTATTTTGTGCTTTTAAGTCAATGCAGGAGGGAGAGAGCTACATAACCAGTAACTCTGAGTGGAGTGATCATGGGGAGACAAAGAAAGAGTACGCATATGAAAGAAAAGGAGGGATCACCAGAAAAAGAAGTAAATGAAATGGAGGCAAGCAATATGACAGAGAAAGAATTCAGAGCAATGCTCATATGGTTGCTGAAAAGGATGGAAGACAAATTCAACAACTTGTGTAAGAACCAAGAGGAAATGAAGAAGAACCAAGAATAAATGAAAAAATGACACTGCTACATAAAAGAACTCAATAGAATGCATTAGGAGTAGACTAGAAGAAGAAGAGGACCACATCAGTGAGCAAGAAGACAAAGTAGGAATATATACCCAAGCACAACAAAATCTAGAAAAAAGATGTAAAAAACAGGAGGATAGCCTAAGGGAACTTTGGGACAACATGAAATGAAACAACATCCACAAAATAGGGGGTACAGAAGGAGAGGAAAGAGAGCAAGGAATGGAAAACCTGTTTGAAGAAATAATGACAGTAAACTTCCCTGATATTGGGAAGAAACAAATCACAGAATTCCAAGAAGCTCACAGAGTCCCAAAAAAGATGAACCCCAAAAGATTGACACCAAGACACAAAATTAAATTGGCCAACACCAACAACAAAGTAAGAATCTTAAAGGCTGCCAGAGAGAGACAGTAAGTTAACTACAAAGGATTTCCCATCATATTATTGACTGATTTCTTAACAGAAACACATCAGGCCAGAAGGGAAGGGAATGAAATATACAAAGTCATGCAAAGAAAGGGTCAGAATCCAAGAATACTGTAACAAGCAAGGCTATCAATAAAAATTGAGGGTGAACTCAGGAGCTTCAAAGACAAAAAAGGACTAAGAAAGTTTATTACCACCAAACCAGCAATGCAAGAGATGCTAAAGGGTCTGCTGTAAAGAGAAGAAATAGGAAGGGAAGCAGGAAAACAGGTATCAAGAATAAAAATGGCAACAAACAAGTACCTATCAATAATAATTTTAAATGTAAATGGATTAAATGCCCCAATCAAAGACATAGGGTAGCTGAGTGGTTAGGAAAACATGACCCATACATTTGCTGTCTACAGGAAACCCACCTTAGAACAAAGGACTCACACAGATTGATGGTGAAGGGATAGAAAAAGATTTTTCAGGCAAATGGAAATGAAAGAAAAGTTGGGGTAGCAATACTTATATCTGACAAATTAGACCTCAAAGTGCAGGCCATAACAAGAGATAAGGCCGCTTCATAATACTAAAGAGAGCAATTCAACTAGAATATATGACTCTGGTAAACATATATGCACCCAATACAGGAGCACCCAATTACATAAAAGACTTCTGTAGGATATCAAGGGAGAGATTGACAACAATACAGCTATAGTAGGGGATTTTAATACCCCACTAACACCACTGTATAAATCCTCTAAACAAAAAACCAGCAAAGCAACATCATCCTAAATGACTCACTGGATCAGAGGGAATTAATTGACATCTTCAAAACATTTCACCCCAAAGCCACAGAATATACATTATTTTCAAGTGCACAAGGGTCATTTTCAAAGATAGACCACATATTGGGTCACAGGCAAAATCTCTACAAATTCAAGAATATAGAAATCATATCAAGCATCTTCTCAGATCACAATGGCATAAAACTAGAAATCAACTACTATAAAAACAATAAATAATCAAACACCTGGAGGCTAAATATCATGCTGTTAAACAATGTTTGGGTTACCAAAGATATCCAAAGAGAAATAAAAAGCATCATGGCAACAAATGACAATGAAAACAACAATCCAAAATCTATGGGATACAGCGAAATTAATCTTGAGAGTTTAGTAAATAGCTCTAAAGGCCTATCTCAAAAAACAAGAAAAATTGGTAATAAATTATTGAACCCTACAACTCAAAGAGTTAGAAAGAGAGCAACAAGAAAAGCATTAGCAGAAGGAAGGAAATATTAAATAGCAGAGTGGAGGTAAGTGACATATAGGCAAAAACATACAAAAGATCAACAAAACCATGACCTGGTTCTTTGAAAGGATAAACAAGATTGATGAATCCCTAGCCAGGCTCACCAAGAAGTAAAGAGTGAGAACCCATATAAACAAAATCAGAAATGAAAGAAGTGAAGTAATAACTGATCCCACAGAAATACAAACGGTTATGAAAAAATACTATGAACAACTCTATTTCAACAAAATGGACAACCTAGATGAAATGGACAGATTCTTAGAAAAGTGGAATCTCCCAAAACTCAATCAAGAAGAATAAAAAAACCTGAATAGTCCGATAACTACCAAAGAAATTGGACCAGTGATCAAAAATCTTCCAGCAAACCAAAGCCCTGATCCGGTTGGATTTACAGAGGAGTTCTACCAAGCATTCAAAGAAGAACTAAAACCTATCCTCCTCAGACTGTTCCAAAACATTCAAGATAAAGGCACACTTCCAAGCTCCTTTTATGAAGCCAGCATTAACCTAATCCCAAAACCAGATAAAGACACCACAAAACAAGTCAACTACAGGCCAATATCCTTGATGAACATAGATGCTAAAAGCCTCAACAAAATTCTAGCAAATTGTATTCAGCATTACATTGGAAAGATCATAACAATGACCAAGTGGGATTTATTCTGGGTATGCAAGGATGGTACAATATCCATAAATCAATAAATGTGATATATCACATAAACAAATGAGAGACAAAAATCACATAATCATATCAATTGATGCAGAAAAAGCATTTGACAAAATCCAACACCCATTTTTGATAAAAACTCTCAGGGAAGAGGGAATAGAGGAACCATACCTCAACATAATAAAAACATGATATGACAAACTTACAGCCAAACTCATACTCAATGGACAAAAACTAATTTCATTTTCCCTAATAACAGAAACAAGACAGGAATGCCCACTTTCACCACTCCTGTTCTATATAGTACTGGATGTGCTAGCCATAGCGATCAGACAAGATGAAGAAATAAAAGGCATCCAAAATGGAAAAGAAGAAGTAAATCTGTCCTTATTTCCAGATTACATGATACTATACATAGAAAACACCAAAGACTCCATCAAAAAACTACCGGACCTAAAAATGAATTTGGCAATATAGTAGGATACAAAATTAACACCCAGAAATATATGGCCTTTTTATACACCAATAATGAACTCACAGAAAGAGAAGCAAAAAAAAAAAAAATCACATTTACCATTGCACCAGAAAAAAATTAAGATACCTAGGAATAAACTTAACTAAGGACATAAAAAACCTGTACTTGGAAAACTACAGGATATTGAAAAAAGAGATAGAGGAAGACATAAACAAATGGAAGAACATACCATGTTCATGGATTGGTAGGATCAACATCATTAAAATATCCATACTACCCAAAGCAATCTACAGATTCAATGTAATCCCCATTAAAATACCAATGGCATATTTCAAAGATCTAGAACAAAATATAAAAAATTCATCAGCAATAAAAATAGGTCCTTAATAGCCACAGCAATCCTGAGAAAGAAGAACAAGGTTGGACGGATCACAATACCAGATATCAAGCTATATTACCAAGCCATGGTTCTCAAAATTGCCTGGTACTGGCAGAAGAACATATATGTAGACCAATGGAACAGTCAGAGAACTCAGAAATTGACCCAAGCTATTATTCTCAATGAATATTTGACAAAGGAGGCAAGAGAATACAATGGAGTCAAGACAGTCTCTTCAATAAATAGTGGTGGGAAATTTGCTTAGAAACATGCAAAAAAATGAATCTAGATCACCAACTTACACCATACACAAAAACAAACTCA
Source organism: Eptesicus fuscus (assembly GCF_027574615.1). Classification (NCBI taxonomy): domain Eukaryota; kingdom Metazoa; phylum Chordata; class Mammalia; order Chiroptera; family Vespertilionidae; genus Eptesicus; species Eptesicus fuscus. The sequence continues at coordinate 46,775,964 of NC_072473.1, forward strand.
AAATGGATAAAGGAATTAAATTTAAGATGGGAAACCATAAATATCCTACAAGACTCCATAGACAGCAAAATAGCAGACCTATGTCAGAGCAATATCTTTACAGACACAGTTCCTAAGGCAATGGAGCCTAAGGAGAAAATAAACAAATGAGACTACATTAAAATAAAAAACTTCTGTACAGCAAAAGAAACCATCAACAAAACAAGAAAGCCCACTGCATGGGAGAACATATTTGCCAATGATATTTCTGATAAGCGTTTAATCTCCAAAATTTACAGAGAACTCATACAACTTAACAAAAGGAAGATAAATGATCCAAGGTAAAGGATCTAAATAGACAGTTTTTGAAAGAGGACATACAGAAGGCCCAGAGACATATGAAAATATCATCAAAGTCACTAATCACCTGAGAGATGCAAAATAAAACAACAGTGAGATACTATCTAATACCTGGCAGAATGGCTAGCATGGACAAATCAACAAAGGACAAGTGCTGGCAAGGATGTGGAAAAAAAGGAACCATCCTGCACTGCTGGTGGGAATGCAGACTGGAGCAGCCACTTTCTATGACAGTATGGAATTTCCTCAAAAAGTTAAAAATGGAGCTCCAATTTGACCCAGTAATCACACTTCTAGGACTATATCCCATGAAACCAGAAACACCAATCAGAAAGGACACATGCACCCCTATGTTCATAGCAGCACAATTTACAATAGCTAAGATTTGGAAATAGCCTAAGGGCCCATCAGCAGATGAGTGGATTAGAAAACTGTGGTACATCTTTGCAATGGAATACTATGTCATTATAAAAAAGAACAAACTTTTACCATTTGCAACAGCATGGATGGAACTGGAGAGCATTATGTTAAGCGAAATAAGCCACTCAGAGAAAGATAAATATCACATGATCTCACTCATATGTGGGATATAATGATCAACATAATTTGATGAACAAGAATAGACCCAGAGACAAATGGTAGGGGAGTGGTGTGTGTGTGTGTGTGTGGGGGGGGGAATTTAGAGAGCAATCTAAGGACTTGTATACATGCATATATGCATAACCAATAGAAATGGACAGTCTGGAGGTGAGACTAATTTGTGGGGGGCAGGTCCAGGTGAGGTTAGTTTAATGGTGGTAAAAGGTGATACATGTAACACTTTAAACAATAAAGAATTGAAATTTTAAAATAACTTATAAAACTCAACTCCAAAACAGCAAACAATACAACTAAAATATGGGCTAAAGACCTGTATAGACACTTCTTCAAAGATTGCATAGAGATGGCCAATATACATATTAAAAGATGCTCCACATCACTATCCATCAGAGAAAAACAAATTAAAACCAAAATAAGATATCTCCTCACACCTGTCAGAATTGCTACCATCAGCAAATCAGCAAACAACAAGTCCTTGCTAGGATGTGGTGAAAAGCAAACATTTGTGCACTATTGGTGGGAATGCAGACTGGTGCAGCCACTGTATAGATTTTCCTCAAAAAATTAAAAAAATGGAACTTTCTTTTGACCTAGCAATCCCACTTCTGGGAATATATCTTAAGAATTCTGAAACACCAGCTAGGAATAATATACACACACTTATGTTTATAACAGCATTATTTACAATAGCTAAGATTTGGAAGCAGCCCAGGTGCCCTTCAGTATATGAGTGAATAAAAAAGCTGTGGTACATTGACATGAGGGAATAGTACACAGCTGTAAAAATGAGGGAAGTCTTACCTTTGTGACAGCATGGATGGATCTGGAGATTTTTATGATTATTGAAATAAGCCATAAGGGAATGACAAAGAACATATGATATCACTTATATGTTGAATATAATGTATAAAATAATCTGAAAAACAATATAGAACCACAGTATGGATACATGGAACAGATGGACAGGGTTCAGGGGAGATGGAGGAGACTGTAGGAAATTAGGTGAGGAAATTAGCCAAAGAACATATATGCATAGCTCATGGACACAGAGAACAATGTGGTGATGACCAGAGGGAGGAGTGATGGCTAGGTCAAGGTGGATAAAAGGGGGGGGGGGAATGAGGGATATCTGTAATAGTGTAAACTGTAGAGAGTACCTGGGAAGGCCCATGAGCTGATTGTCGGCTGAGTCCAGTGATGTCCTCAGAGCCATGTCCTGGAAACATACCTTGCCAGAGGCAGGTATATTGTCAGCCTGACCTTTAGTTCAGGTGCCAGGGGTTGGGTTTCACTATCTAAGTTCAGCCAGGCACCAGGAATCGGACACAATTATCTGGGCTCAGCCAGGAGTGAAATTACAAAGAAGCCACAAGAATGAAGAATTGCAGCTTGATCTTTAACCATGATTTCACATAATTTCCTTTGTCTTAAACTCTAGTAAAACTTCTTGGTATCATGCTGTATATAATAAATGTGCTTCACTAGCTTTGGGTCACTGTCTCTCCATCTGAGGACTGTGTCCCACCTGGCCCCAGATTTACTTACAGTATCTGTGTCTGTCTCTTTTTTTTTCCTTTTTCAATCCCCAGCTGCCCCTACTCAGGACTCATCTACTCTCTAGTCGTGCTGGTCACGGTCAAGAGAGAAAACTTACAGTAAACAATAAAATAACATTCTTCACCTGATATCTTGGTTGCTTTCATTTTATTTAATTATTTTTCTGGGTATTTCTCTTTTTCTTTCATTTGGGGGTATTTCTTTGTATCTCCATTTTGTCTGTCTTTTTTTTTTTTTTGACTCTTTTTATTAGGTAGATCTGCTATTACTCCCAAGCTTGTTATGATGGTTTTCTGATATAGGTGTGTTTTGGACCTTTATGGTGCAATTTTCTATATCCCCTGATCTAGGTGCTCCAGAATTGTTTCTTATGTGGTTTATGTGCCCTCTCCTCCTGCAGTTGAGTCTTGAATGTTGTTTACATATTTGTTGTTGCAGTTGACCCTCAAGATGACTTTAAGGATAGACCTTGTTCACAGTGTATCAGTCACTGTATTGGGGCTGCCCCCAAAGGCAGAACTGTTCACTTGTTTTGGTGCCTGTTAGGGTCCTCCTTTGGCTCTTTCTTTTGTGTGGCTATTTGGGTCGAACTCTGATAATGTTTTAAGCCCACCACTGGTTGTGTTTGTTCTGATCCCATTTGGACAGGAGTCAGTGTAAGACATTGTTTTAAACCGGCCTTGGACTAGCTACCATGTTATTCACTGATTTTGTCTGTCCACTGGGTCTGTGTGTGCATAGGAGGAGCTAAGCTGTGTACAAGGGTTGGCTTCCTGAAGCTTTGAGCTGGGGGAAGATTAATAAATGGTCCTAGGCCCCCTAAGGTCAGTGCCCACCTTTCAACTACTTCACCACCCCATGATGTTGTCTGGACTTCCTCCAGAACCTTTTGAAGAAAGATTGTAGTGTGGGTCCAAGATGGTTGCACCTACTGCCTCTTTCCACACAACACCAACTCAGTAGGTCAAGGTGACTCAGGTGAGAGGATGGGCTAGTGGGCCCCCTATTTGGGGGTAGTGTCTTCAGGTACTCAATGGGTAGACTACCTGAAGTCTCTACTCTAGAGCCATACCACGCAGTCTCTGCTAGAATCTCCAACTTTAGCTTCCCCAGGAGGAGTGCATCACTGGTTCAGGTTGGGTGAAACCAGCTTTCCTAACTACACACACAGTTTCAGCATGTCAGGGCCACTGTACTTGGGAAAACAAATTAAGATAGTCTTACATTGGTGGTGGCACCTGCTGAGCCCAGCAGGAGAGAAGTTGGCTTTATGCCTCCCCTTAGCTACCTAGCTGTGCTCAGGACCAGAGCCTTTGATGTAGATGTGCTCTGAAGGTCTCAGCTGTGAGAGGTGTTTTCTTCCTCCCACTTAGTTGAGCTCAACAGGCCAGGTCAAGGTAACTTGGGAAAACAAGACCTTTCTTCCTTTGAAATTTAGATGTAGATAAAAATTTCCTTTGGAGAACTACTCTTATCTCGCTATTTTCAGACTGGGTCATCTCTATTTTCAAGGTTTCTAATTATTTATTAAACCTAATCTAATATACATTTAAGCAACTCTAGTGAGTTCTTCATTTAATTATTTTTTTTCAATTCCAGAATTTCCATTTTGTTATTTAAAAAAAGTTTTTAATAGCTTTATAGAGATATAATTCACGTGCCCTACATTTTATGCATTTAAAGTGGAGGGATTTAAGTGTATTATTAGATATGTCCAACTATCACCACAGTCAATTTTAAAACGTTTCATCTGCTCAAAAGAAACCTAGAAACTTTAGCTACGACCCACCTAACACATTGCTGCCTCTACCCACCCAACAGAGAACTAAGCAAACACCAATCTGCTTCCTGTTTCTATGAATTACCTATTCTGTATATTTAATATAAGGAAAACAATATTTTTTAAATGACTGGCTTCCTTCACTTATTGTATTTTTGAAGGTTCAACTGTGTTGTAGCATGACTCAGTACTTCATTGATTTTTATGTATAAACTAGAGGCCTAGGGCATGAATTCGTGCACCGGTGGGGTCCTTCGGCTTGGCCTGCACCCTCTTACAATCCGAGACCTCTTAGGGGATGTCAGAGAGCCAGTTTTGGCCCGATCCTTACAGGCCAGGTCGAGAGACCCCACCAGTGCACGGCCTCTAGTATGCATATAAGATCTTTGGTTAATCTCTTCCCCCCTTCCCTCTGAGATTCATCAGTCTGTTCCAAGTTTCCATGCCTGTGGTTTCCACTCCTGCATTGAGTGTCTGCCCTCTGGTGGTCAGTGTGCATCATAGCTACCAGTTGACTGGTCGGTTGCTTAGGCTTTTATATATATAGATAATATTACATTGTATGCATATACTCCATTGTGTTTATACATTGGTTCATTGATAGAAATTTGTTTTTTTCTATCTTTTGGCTATTATGTATAAAATTTCTATGAACATTCCTATACAAGTGTTAATGTGAACCTAATTTTATTGGATATATACTTTGTAGAAAAGCTACTGGAACACATGATAATTTTATATTTACTTCATTGAAAAAAATCTCAGCTATTATCCTCACTGGCTGCACTATTTGCATTCCAACAAGCAGTGTAAGAGAGTTCTAATTTTTTCACTTCCTCACAAGCACTTGCTATTGCTCCTCTTTTTGATTAGTCATGACAGTGGTTGTGAAGTGGTATTTCATTGTGATTTTGAATTGCACTTCCTTGATGACTAATAATGTCAAGTATTTTTTCATGTACTTGTTGGCTATTTGTATTTCTTACTTGGAGGAATGTCTATTCAGATCTCTTGCCCATTTTTAAATGGATTATTTTTATGTTTAATATTAAGTTGTATGAATTTCTTCTATATTACATACTCAAGTCTTTTATAAGATTTATGATTTGTAAATATTTTTTTCTCAATCCATGGGTTGTCTTTTAACATTTTGGTGACATCCTTTAAAGCACATTTTTTAAAAATGATTACATTCAATTTATTTAGTTATTTATTGTTGTTCATACATTTTTTTCATAGATAAGAATAACTTTCCAAACAAAAAGTATTAAAGATTTATTGCTAGTATCATCACTCTTAGCCAGGGACATGCTGGAAATACAACTGAATTGGGGAACATTCACCCTGGAATTACCAACTGAGTTCCAGCTGAAGAGGAGACATATCAAGGAAGGACAGAAAACACCTGGAGACCCCCAGTAAGGGTGAGGTCGCAAGAGGGGATGAACTAGCTTTCACGGGCAGCAGAGCAAGAGTGAGGAGGGATATATTGGCTATGGGAGGGTTATTTTCCTGAAAAGATCAAGGCCCATTACCCAGGCTGGGATCCACAGCCTTGAGCACTAGAGCTGAGACCAGTGGATCACATAACATCCAGCCATGAAAATCAGCAGGGCTTCTGGCTGCCTGGTAGTCTGAAGCCAATAAGAGGTAAATCTACAGTTGTTTGTTTATTTTACCCCAGCATACAGGATATTCCTTTGCAGCTATTCACCTGAAGCTTCAGTGTAAGGAAGGTGATGTGGACTTAAGGTGCCTGAGGAGAGAGTGGGGTAGGAAGCATTGGGGAAAGACATGTAAAAGAGGTGGCTGGGAGACCTGCATTCGGTCACACCCACCCACAACCTAAATGGCCATTGTTCTTGAGATGTACTGGCCCCTTCCAGAAGCCAAAGCTCAGGAAAAGAACTCTCCCTAGGTCAGTGGTCGGCAAACTCATTAGTCAACAGAGCCAAATATCAACAGTACAACAATTGAAATTTCTTTGAGAGCCAAATTTTTTAAACTTAAACTTCTTCTAATGCCACTTCTTCAAAATAGACCCGCCCAGGCCATGGTATTTTGTGGAAGAGCCACACTCAAGGGGCCAAAGAGCCGCATGTGGCTCGTGATCCACAGTTTGCTGACCACGGCCCTAGGTAATATTGCTCTCCCCACCTTCAGGAGTCCAGTTTGCCACACCCTGCATCTCAAACTTTTCAGAGTAAACAGCAACAGAGGCAAAGCCTACTGGTTTGAATAGTCTCAGGGAGCTTCAGTCACTGGATTGGGGATAGAGCCATCCACCCCATTATCCTGGGAACCTGACTGGTGCTTTCCCCACATGGGAGAGCTGATAGAAACTCCTGGTATACAGCTGATCCCACTAGACTTCATACCAAAATCTCTGCCCAGTTGAAGGCAGGGAAATATTCTCAGACCCTATCAGAGAAGTGGCTCTTGGATGGGGAAACACACCCACAACTTTCCCTTAAATCTGAACAGCACCTTTCTACTTAATGGGAGACCCAGGGGTTTATAACCCCAATTACACCTAAAGTGCTTTCAGAAACAGACTTTTGATTGATTAAGATTGACAGCTGGCTGGCAGGTGAAGGCACTTTAAGGTGTAGCCTGGGGAAACTGGGAAAGGTTGCTGACCCATCACTGGGCCCAATGAGTACAAACTGGCCTTAGAGTACAACTTGGCCCTTCCCACAGGCAGACAAGTTCTGTGGAGAAGGACACAAACTGTGGATTTATTGAAGCTTTAAACAGGTTGCTGAGAGTCAAAACAGGACAGTTTCTGACAATGGTTAGCATCTATGTACCTCCCAGAAGTCCAGAAGTGGGAGACAAAATAGCCTCTGTCATCAGAAAAGCAGGATTCAAAGGGAGCCCCCAGGAGGCATGAAACTCTACTGAGATGAACTCCAATTTACTTTTTTCTTTTTATCTTCTTCATTGTTCTTGTTTAATGATTTGTTAATATTTTAGTCTCTCTTTTTTCTTTCATAGATCTAATTTTCCCTACCCCTTTCTTACTGTTTTTCTTCTCTCTTCTGCTTTATCTTCTATTTCCCTTTTCATAATTATTTTCTTCCTCTTTTCTTTTATACTATCTTCCTTCCCCTACTCTTTATTCTTATTTTCTTTCTTTCATCTCTGACCTTTCATATTCTATTTTATTCCCTTTTTTTCTCTCTTCATCTTTTATTTTCTTTTCTTCTATTATTATTCTCGTTTCTCCTTCCTAATTCGCTATTCTTTTATGGTTTTCTTTGTTGTTCTTGTAAGGGGTGTGTACATGTTTTTGTTTTGTTTCTTGTCTTGTTTTGCTCTGCCAGCACCCGCACAACAACTCACACAATGTGGTTGGGGCTGAGCCTCATAGTCACCCAGCTTGAGAAGAGATTATTCCCATGAACAGGACAACAGCATTCAAGACACAATTACAACAAGAGAAACCAAATAACTTATGCAAGGGACATTGCTAGAGCACCCAGCTCAGGAGTTCTAAGAGAGTATATCACTGGGTCCCACAAACTACTTACTACATAAGGCAATCCCATGAAGACTGGGAGGCATAGCTCTAATACATAGAAACAAATACAAAGAAACAGCAAAAATGGGAACACAAAGAAACAACTGTCAAATGAAAGAAAACTCCAGAAAGAGAGCTAAACAAAATGGAGGCAAGCAATTTATCAGATATAGAGTTCAAAGTCATGATTGTAAGGATGCTCAAAGAACTTAGCAGAATTTCAAGCAACTTAAGAGAACTATAACAACATCAAACAAAAAATAGAAACCATAAAAAAGAATCATTTGGAAATGAAGAACAACCTATCTGACAATAGGAATACACTGGAAGGAATCAAAAGTAGATTAAATGAGGCAGATCGAATCAGTGACTTGGACTACAAGGTAGAAAAAAATTCCAACTAGAAGAGCTAACAAAAAGAAAGATTAAAAGCGCAGGAGGATAGTTTAAGGGAAATTTGGGACAACATGAAATATAACAGGGTTCCAAAAGAAAAAGAAAGTGAGCAAGGAATAGAGAACCTGTTGAAAGAAATACTGACAGAAAACTTCCCCAACCTGGTAAAGGAAAAAGTTATACAAATTCAGGAAGCACAGAGAGTTTCAATCTAGATGAACCCAAAGAAACTCACTCCAAGACACATTATAATCAAAATGACAAACATTAAAGACAAAGAAATAATCTTAAAGTCAGTGAGAGACAGAAAGTTATCTATAATGGAGTACCCATTAGAATATCAGCTTATTTCTCAACATAAATACATCAGGGAAGAAGAGATTGGCATGAACTATTCAAAGTAATTAAGAACAAGGAGCTGAACCAAAGACTACTCTATCCTGCAAAGCTATCATTTAAATTAGAAGGGGAAATAAAAGAGCTTCCCAGACAAAAATGGATAAAGAAATACATTATTACCAAACTGGCATTGCAAGATATGATAAAGGGAGTGCTTTAAGAACAAGAATAAATTGCGAGAGAGAGGAACATAAGTGTAAAGAAAAAATGGCAATAAATAAATACTATCAACAATAACTTTAAATGCAAATGGATTAGATGCTCCTTTAAAAAGACACAGGGTACGACAAGAGAAGATGGCAACCAGCAGGAAGGTAGGGAGGGAGAGAGTGTGAGAGAATGAGGGAGCGATAGAGGAGTGTGTGGAAGTGTGAGGTGTGTGTGTGCATGAGCTAGGGACAGTTAGATTCTGCAGGTCTTCCAAGGGGCTGCCAAACCAGGCAGTCTTAGATGGTGGAGCCTTGCTCCCAACGTGGACACTCCAGGGTGGCCAGCGTGGGCACAGAGACAACGCCATCTTGAGAAACAGAGCTGCTTGAGACTAGGATCCTGGCCTCAGCAACACCCAGTCTGATCTCAGACGCAAACCAGGACCCTGCAGCCACTGGAGACAGAGAACTGCGACCACAGCTGCAGACCCACAGACACCAAGAATCTAGACATCCTGGTGGCAGATTTTTGTGAGTCACAGTGCCTATCCCCCTCCCCACAGGCTTGTGGGCAGCACCACAGTAACTGATAGATCCACCCCTTGCACAGACCTCAGCGCCACTATAGGAATTTGAGCCTGGGAGCACGCAGACACTGGGAATCTGTTCCCCGCAATGCAATCGGGTGACCAAACCCAAAGCCCATGCAGGGCGGCAGTGCAAATTGACTTCGATTCTGGGCAAGCACACATGGAAGTCTGTTTTCCACAGCACAGGAACAGACCTCCTGCTGACACAGTGCTACTGTGCAACCCAGTCCCCCAAGCTGACCAGGACCCTGATTCTCCAGGCGGGAGGCAGCACTAAGCACCAGTGACTTGACTCTGTTTCTTATTGCATGCACCTGGGACCCCTGACTCCCAGTGCATTCACACTAAGAGCCAGTGACTCCAATTCTTTGTGCATGCACAACCAGGGACCCTAATTCTCAGAGAGAGACTGCACGGAGCAACAGAGACTCTAATACTCGATTCTTGGTGTAGGCACAAGGGAACTCTGACTCCTGGGACATGCTAGGGGGCCCTGATTGTCAGCACATGCCAGCAGGGTCTCTATTTTAGCATGGTGCAGGCGGGGTCCCTGATTCTAGGTGCACACACGAGGCCACACTGAATGCTGGAAACACTGACTCTGGGCAAGGCTGGTTCCCACCAACCCACGCAGCCACACATCTGAGTGTTGGAGCTCTTCAGTGACACTCGGGTGGTGTGAAGCTGCCAATGCACATAGCCCAGGTCCACGCAACTCGATGTTTGAACCTTCTGGTGATAGTAAGAATGGGGAGACAACACAATCCCCAGAGGAAAGAAAATGAGGAGTCACCAAGAAATGAAATTAGTTAGATTGAAGAATGCACCATGACAGAAAAAGAATTCAGAGTAATGGTTGTACAATTCATTCACCGGATGGATGGGAAAATCAACAACCAATCCAAGAATCAGGAAGAAATGAAAAGTAATATAGCTACAATCAAAAACACCATGGAAGGTTTCAACAGTAGACTAGAAGAAGCAGAGGACCGAATTAGTGAGTTAGAAGATAAGGTAGAGAAACAAGCTCTATCTGAATAGCAACTGGAGAAAAAAATAAAAAAGCAAGAGGAGAGCCTAAGGGATCTTTGGGACAACACAAAATGAAGTAGCATACATATAATATGGCTGCCAGAAGGACAAGAAGAGCAGCAAGGATTAGAAAATCTATTTGAAGAAATAATGAGAGAAAACTTCCTTGATATTGGGAAGAAAAAAGTTATACAAGTACAGAGAGTCCCAAGCAAGATGAATCCCAAAAGACCCACATGAAGACACACCATAATTACAATGGCAAATGAATGGAATGGAAATGGAAGGGAATGGAAAGAGGTATACAAAGTGTTGCAAAGCAAAGGATGAATCCAAGAATACTCTATCAGCAAGACTATGAATCAAAATTGAAGGAGAAAACAGGAGCTTCACAGACAAAAAAAGGCTAAGGGAGTTTATCACTACAAAGCCAGTGATGCAAGAAATGCTAAAGGGAATGCTGTAAAAAGAAGAAATAAAAAGGTAAGAAGGAACACATGCTCAAAAAATAGAAATGGCTACAAACAAGTACCTTTCAATAATAACTTTAAACATAAATGGACTAAATGCTTCAATCAAAAGACATCGAGTGGCTGAATGGATAAAAAAAACACGACCCATATATATGCTGTCTACAAGAGACCCACCTTAGAACAAGGGACTCACACAAACTGAAAGTGAAGGGATGGAAAAATATCTTTCAGGCAAATGGAAATGAAAATAAAGCTGGGGTAACAATATTTATATCTGACAAAATAGACCTCAAAGTAAAGGCCATAACAAGAGATAAGGAAGGCCACTTCATAATACTATAGGAATCAATACAATAAGAAGATATAACCCTGATAAACATATATGCACCCAATGCAGGAGCACCCAAATACATAAAAAAACACACACACACACACACAAAAAAAAAAACTCCTAGAAGATATCAAGTGAAAGATCGACAACAATACAATCATAGTAGGGGACTTTAATACACCACTGACATCACTGGATAAATCCTCTAGAGTAGACAAAAAATCAGCAAAGAAACAGCAATCCTAAATGACTCACTAGATCAGATGGACTTAATTGACATCTTCAGAACATTTCATTCCAAAGCCATGAAATATACGTTCTTCTCAAGTGCACATGGAACATTATCAAAAATAGACCACATATTGGGTCACAAGAAAAGTCTCCTCAAATTCAAGAAGATTCAAATTATACCAAACATCTTCTCAGACCACAATGGCATAATATTAGAAATAAACTACAATAAAAACAATCCAAAAAACTCAAACACTTGGAAGCTAAATAGCATGCTATTAAATATTCATTGGGTTACCAATGAAATCAAAGAAGAAATTAAAAACATCCTGGAAACTAATGACAATCAAAACACAACAATCCAAAATCTATGGGATACAATGAAAGCAGTCCTGAGAGGGAATTTTATAGCTCTACAGGCCTACCTCAAAAAACACGAAAAATGGTAGTAAATCATCTAACTCTACAACTGAAAGAATTAGAAACAGAGCAACAAGAAAAGCCCAGAGTGAGCAGAAGGAAGGAGATAGTGACGATCAGAGCATAAATGAATGACATAGAGACAAAATAAAAACAAAAAACAATATAATAGATCAATGAATCCAAGGGCTGGTTCTCTGAAAGGATAAATAGGATTGATGAACGTCTAGTCAGGCTCACCAAGAAGGAAAGAGAGAGGACCCAAATAAACAAAATCAGAAATTAAAGAGGTGAAATAAAAACCGTCCCCACAGAAATACAAAGGATTGTTAAAAATACTATGAACAACTATACTCCAACAAACTAGACAACTTGGAGGAAATGGACATATTCCTAGAAAAATACAACCTTCCAAAACTCAATCGGGAAGATTCTAAAAATCTCAATAGGCCAATAACTATGGAAGAAATTGAAGCAGTCATCAAAAAGCTCCCAGCAAACAAAACCCAGGTCCAGACGTCTTCACAGGGGAGTTATACCAAACATTCAAGAAAGAACTAAAGCCTATCCTCCTCAGACTATTCCAAAAAATTCAAGAGGAAGGAACACTTCCAAGCTCATTCTATGAAGCCAGCATCACCCTAATATAAGGTGACCAGATTTTAACATTGGTAAAGCGGGACACCATTGACCGGGGGGGCGGGGGGTTTCTTCTTTTTTTATAAATATATTTTATTGATTTTTTACAGAGAGGAAGAGAGAGGGATAGAGTTAGAAACATTGATGAGAGAGAAACATCGATCAGCTGCCTCTTGCACACCCCCTACTGGGGATGTGCCCGCAACCAAGGTACATGCCCTTGACCAGAATCAAACCTGGGACCCTTGAGTCCTGAGGCTGACGCTCTATCCACTGAGCCAAACCGGTTTCGGCCCGGGGGGTGGGGAGGGGTTCTTGATTAAAAATTTGGTCTATATTGTAATCGCTTTTGTTTTTTTTAATAAAAGGAAATTCACTTCTTAGATCATCGTTGAATTTTCATCCTCTTTTCTTACTCATTATGTTAAAAATCTATAAAAATGATTTAAAATTATATTATAAATTATTATATACATATTGCTTAAAAACACAGTAAGTAGGTACATAATTACATGAACATATTTTATTGTTAGTTTATAAATTAAATTAATTTGATTGTTATAAAGTAACTATATTTTAAAAATTATTTTAATCCTATATTTCTTTCTAAATAATAACAATACTAACTTGTATTATTTTTCCTCTGAATTTGCTGTAACGTAAGTCATAAGTGTCACTTTCAAGGCCGGCGCTAGACTTTTTGCCACCGCTATAAAATATAAATAATACGAGTACTATCTGCTAAATTCAAGAAAATTTATGTATTTATGAAATAAATAAATTACTTACCTAAATTATCTGAATAGCTGATTTGTAATGACATCACTTGTTTAACTAGCTCACTAGCACGCAGTACGATGTGTATCATCTGAGAGACAGTTACAAAATGTTTTCGTCGTTGCCAATCCCAAAAAATGCCATTGTTCATTAAGTCCAAACAATGGTGGTCGAATTCTAACAACTGATCAACAATGCGAACTTTGATAAGCAGTTCTCGATAATCAGTGCTCAACAATTATTTGTTATTATTAAAGTTTAACATTATAAAATTAACAAAAATAATATAAAAATCATATCCTGGCTAAATAGCCACATGGCCGCCGAAAACCGTATGTTCCCTTCCCGTTCTCCCGCCGTTCCCTAGCTTGTCGTACATTCTTTCCAAAAATCGGGACTTTTTTAAAACTCCGCGGGATGCGGGACAAATTGTTAAAAATAGGGACTGTCCCGCCTAAAGCGGGATGTCTGGTCACCTTACCCTAATACCAAAACCAGATAAAGACAACACAATGAAAGTGAATTATAGGCCAATATTCCTCATGAACATAGATGCCAAAATCCTCAACAAAATTCTAGCAAATTGGATCCAGCAATACATCAGAAAGATCATACACCATGACCAAGTGGGATTTATCCCAGGGATTCAAGGATGGTACAATATCCACAAATCAATAAACGTGATACATCACTTAAACAAATTGAGAGATAAAAATCACATAGTCATATCAATTGACGCAGAAAAAGCATTTGACAAAATCCAACACCCATTTTTGATAAAAACTCTCAGCAAGGTGGGAATAGAAGGATCATACCTCAACATAATAAAAGCCATATATGAAAAACCCACAGCCAACATCATACTCAATGGACAAAAACTAAAACCATTTCCCCTAAGAACAGGCACAAGACAGGGATGCCCACTCTCACCACTCCTGTTCAACATAGTACTGGAAGTACTAACTATTGTGATCAGACAAAAAAAAAAAAAAAAAAGAAAAGAAAAAAGGCATCCAAATTGGAAAAGAAGAAGTAAAACTGTCCTTATTTGCACATGACATGATATTGTACGTAAAAAACCCTAAAGACTCCATCAAAAAAATTATTAGACTTAATAAATGAATTTGGCAATGTAGCAGGATACAAAATTAATGCCAAAAAATCTATGGCATTTCTTTGCACCAATTGTGAACTTACAGAGAGACTAAAAAAGCAATCCCATTTACCATTGCACCAAAAAAATCAAGATACCTAGGAATAAACTTAACTGAGGAAGTAAAAGACCTATATGTGTAAAACTACAGGACACTGAAAAAAGAGATAGAGGAAGACATAAACAGATGGAAGAACATAACCGTGTTTATGGATTCGCAGAATCAACATCATCAAAATGTCCATACTACCCAAAGCAATCTATAGATTCAATGCACTCCCCATTAAAATACCAAGGGCATATTTCACAGACCTAAAACGAACATTCCAAAAATTCATCTGGAATAAAAAAAAAAAACCCTAAATAGCTGCAGCAATCCTGAGAAACAAAGTAGGGGGGGATCTCAATATCAGATATCAAGCTGTATTACAAGGCTACTGCTCTCAAAACAGCCTGGTACTGGCACAAGAACAGACATATAGATCAATGGAATAGAATAGAGAACCCAGAAATCGACCCAAACCACTATGCCCAATTAATATTTGACAAAGGAGGCAGGAGCGTACAATGAAGTCAAGACAGTCTCTTCAATAAATAGTGTTGGGACAATTGGACAGATACATGCATAAAGATGAAACTAGACCACCAACTTATACCATACACAAAAATAAACTCAAAATGGATAAAGGACTTAAACATAAGATGGGAAACCATAAAAATACTAGAGGAATCCACAGGCAGCGAAATCTCAGATATATGCTGAAGCAATTTCTTTACTGATACTGCTCCTAGGGCAGTGGTCAGCAAACCGTGGCTCAGGAGCCACATGCAGCTCTTTGGCTCTTCCACAAAATACCACATGCGGGTGCACAGGTACAGTGCGATTGAAACTTCGTGGCCCATGCACAGAAGTCGGTTTTCGGCCTGGGCGAGTCTATTTTGAAGAAGTGGCGTTAGAAGAAGTGGGTGTGTTTGTCGGTTGGGCTATGGGAGATGTGGCACAGGGGGGCCACAGGATACCCTGCGCTGGGTAGGCACACGCGATTCATGCATGAGTTGAGTGAGCCAGTCAGTCAGCAGTCTCATCGTGCAGTGGTTAGTGCTAGTTGCGTCCACAAATCGCACGCAGGTGACAAAAGTACCTACTTGAAGCATAAAGTTACCTGTATTTTTCCAACCAGCTGCAAATCCTACAGGTATTTTTGTCATCAATTTAAGAATTGTAATTATTTTGTGTTGGTAGCTTTATTAATATAAAATGAAACTTTTTTTTAGGTGCACTGTTTGACATGGCTACAAAGAAGAAGCAAAGAAAAACGGAAGACGAAAACCGTGAATTTAAAGCTGAATGGACCGAGACTTTCGTGTTTATTCAAAACTTAAATGGCCTTCTGACCTGTCTTATTTGTCAGGAAAAATTGGCGCATAACAAGAAATCAAATTTGGAGAGACACTTTACAACTAAACACGTGTCATTTATTTTTATTTTATTTTTTAAATATATTTTATTGACTTTTTACAGTGAGGAAGGGAGAGGGACAGAGAGTCAGAAACATCAATGAGAGAGAAACATCAATCAGCTGCTTCCTGCACACCTCTTGCTGGGGATGTGCCCGCAACCAAGGTACATGCCCTTGACCGGAATCGAACCTGGGACCCTTCAATCCACAGGCCGATGCTCTATCCACTGAGCCAAACCGGTTAGGGCAACACGTGTCATTTAGTACTAAATATCCTGTCGGTGATTCAAGGAAGAAAGCAGTTGAAGAACTTCAGAAGAGTCAAAAAAATCAAGTTCTGTATTTAATTAATGGATGCAATCTTCCAACAATGTTAATATTGCAAGTTTTGTGGTTAGTCAAGAGATTGCTAAGAGAGGAAAACCATATACAGACTGTGAATACATAAAAAGTTGTTTTATAAATGCATCCGAAGAGCTATTTCGGGATTTTAAGAACAAAGCAGATATTCTAAAAAAGAATTAAAGAGTTACCATTGTCTGCTAAAACAATGAAAGATAGAACAGTCAAAATGTCTTCGAATATAACCGACCAGCAAGTCGAAGATCTTAAATTGGCTTCAGCTTTATCAATAGCAGTTGACAAGTCTTGTGACATAAATGATACAATGCAAGTTTCACTTTTTGTATGATTTATTTCATCTATAGGTCCTAAAGAAGAACTTTTACGATTATTGCCACTCAAAGGTCAAACACGTGGAGAGGATATAGCAAATGCTGTAATTGAGTGCATTGAAAAACATCATATTCCACTCGATTAAATTGTCTCAATTTCAACAGACAGGGCGAAGAGTATGACCAGCATAAGAAACGGGTTTGTTGCTATTTTGAAAGAAAAAATTAATCACGAGATACTTACTTACCATTGCATCATTCATCAAGAAGCGCTTTGTGCGCAGCCATTTCCAGAAGAAATTTGCAAAGTTATGGAATTGGTGATTAACATTATCAACTCCATTATAGCTAAAGCTCTTAATCATCGCCAATTTAAAGAATTTTTAGTTGAAATGGAGAGTGAGTATGCAGATCTTCTGCTGCATAACAAGGTACGTTGCTTATCAAGAGGAAACATTTTGAAATGTTTCGCTTCCTTATTAACAGAAATTAAAGCATTTTTCCTTGAGAAGGGTGTTCACTATCCAGATTTATCGAACGATCAGTGGATCCAAAAATTTTATTTAATGGTAGACGTTACGTCTCATCTAAATCAGCTTAATCATAAACTACAGAGGAAAAGAAACACAATTTTTTCAATGTTAGAAGAAGTTATTTCATTCGAAAACAAATTATCTCTTTTTGCTTAAGATTTTAAAAGAGAAACTTTGATTCACTTTCCAAGCCTGTTGAAACATCGCCAAGAAAACAATTCTGATATTGACATTTGCTATTTCAAAATAACACTTTTAAATATGAGGGAAGCTTTTCTCAACAGGTTTCAGGAATTCAGAAATAGCAAAGCGACGTTAGCCTTTGTTAAAAAACCTCTTAATGCTACTGTAACAGAATTAAATTTTTCTCCCTTTAATATTGACATTGGCAACTTTGAAATGCAATTGCTGGATTTTTAAAAAAAGAATTGTGGAGCTCAAAAATTTGAACATCTTTATGCTGATATAGAAATATTGGAGAAAAACAAATGTGAACTTAGTTCACAGCGCAAGTGGTCTGCTTTGAAAGACCTGGAGAAGGAAGATATGTTGATTTTTAACACCTGGAATAGTATTCCTGACTCATATAATTAACTGAAAAAACTAGCATTTGCTGTTCTTTCCTTATTCGGGTCTACATATTTATGCGAACAATCATTTTCAAGCATGAACCTTTTCAAAAGTAAATTGAGAAGTCGTCTTATTGATGAGAACCTGGAATCGTGCCTAAAATTAAAAACAACAATATACAAACCTGACTTACCCAAACTTTCCAAGGAGATGCAAAGCCATTGTTCACATTAGTGTTTGTCAGTCATTGTCATGATTTAATTTTATGGATATTGTAAGGTAAATTGTAAGGAATTTAATTTTATCAATAAATAATATCATTATTAAGTATGATATCAAGTTATATTCAATTTACCTATAGTTTAACTAAGACTTAAAACTTTAAGTAAAGTTTATTAAGTTAATTTTAGGGAACGTTGTGGAGTAAAAGAAGATGTAGTGTCGAGGATTGAGAAAGGTATGTTGAGATGGTTTGGACATATAGAGAGGATGAACGAAATGAGATAGACGAAACAAGTATACAAGACGAGTGTGGATGGGAGAGTTGGAAGGGGTCGACCTCAGTGAACGTACCTCAATCAGATTGAGGATGTTTTTAGCAAAGGCCAGCTTAGGAGTACCCTAATTAAGTTAATAACAATGTACCTACCTATATAGTTTAAGTTTAAAAAATTTGGCTCTCAAAAGAAATTTCAATCGTTGTACTGTTGATATTTGGCTCTGTTGACTAATGAGTTTGCCGACTACTGTCCTAGGGCAATGGAAACTAAAGAGAACATAATCAAATGGGACTACATCAAAATAAAAAGCTTTTGCACAGCAAAGGAAACCATCAACAAAACAACAAGAAAGCCCACTGCATGGGAGAACATATTTGCCAATGTTATCACTGATAAGGGTTTAATCTCCAACATTTACAGGGAACTCGTACAACTTAACAAAAGGAAGATAAACAATCCAATCAAAAAATGGGCAATGGGCCTAAATAGACACTTTTCGAAAGAAGACAGAAGGAAGGCCAAGAGACATATGAAAATATGCTCGAAGTCACTAATTATCTGAGAGATGCAAATCAAAACGATAATGCAGTATCATCTCACACCTGTCAGAATGGCTCTCATCAACAAATCATCAAATGACAAGTGTTGGCGAGAATGCGGAGAAAAAGGAACCCTTTTGCCCTGCTGGTGGGAATGCAGATTGGTGCAGCCACTGTGTAGAACAGTGTGGCATTTCCTCAAAAAAGTAAAAATGGAACTCCCATTTGACCCTAAGATCCCACTTCTGGGAATATATCCCAAGAAGCTAGAAACACCAATCAGAAAGGATATATGCATCCTTATGTTCATAGCAGCACAATTCACCATAGCTAAGATTTGGAAACAGCCTAAGTGCCCATCAGCTGATGAGTGGATTAAAAAACTGTGGTACATCTATACAATGGAATACTATGCTGCTTTAAAAAAGAAGGAATTATTACCATTTGCAACAGCATGGATGGAACTGGAGAGCATTATGCTAAGTGAAATAAGACAGTCAGAGAAAGATAAATATCATGTGATCTCACTCATTTATGTAATATAATGAACAACATAAACTGATGAACAAAAGCAGATCCAGAGACAGAGAAGCAGCGATCAGACTCTTAAACATTAGAGGGAAGGTAAGGGAGTGTGGGAGTAAGGGGGAGAGATCAACCAAAGGACTTGTATGCATGCATATAAGTCGAACCAATGACACAGACACCAGGGGGTGAGGACATGAATGGGGGGCATTGGGGGGTTAATGGGGGGATGAGGACACATATGTAATACCTTAATCAATAAAGAAATTAAAGATTGGAAAAAAATACACAGTGTAGCTGATTGGATAAGAAAACATGACCCATATATATTCAAGAGACCCACCTCAGAACAAAAGATTCACACTGACTGATAGTGAAGGCATGGAAGAAACTTTCCATACAAATGGACACGGGAAAAAATGCAGGATAACATTTATATATGACAAAATAGACTTTAACCCTTTGCACTCGCTTGCTTTTTTCTCGATTCCTTTATTCTACTCGGGATTTAATTTTTTAAATACCCCAGATTTTAGAAAGCGTGGCAGTAGAATAAAAAACTGGAGTTTCTTTTCATACAAACTTATTTATTTAATGTAAGAAAAGCCCAAATAAAGGAGGAGGGATGGAGGGAGGGAAGGGATGGGCTACCGATGCTAACCGTGTTGAGTCACACTCGACATCCGAGTGCAAAAGTTAAAGCAAAGGCCATAAGAAGAGACAATGAAAGCTACTTCATAATACTGAAGAGATCAATACAAGAGGATAAAACCCTGGTAAACATATGTGTGACCTATATAGGAGCACCTAAATATATAAAAAAAAGCTCTTGGGGGACTTTAAATGAGAGATTGACAGCAATACTACATAGTAGTAGGCTTAACACCCCACAGACATCACTGGATAGATCTTCCAGACCCCCAAAAAAATCAACAAGGAAAGAGAAATCTTAACACACTAGATTAGATGGATTTAATATCACCCCAAAGCTGTAGAATATAATTTTTTTCAAGTGCATATGGGTAATTCTCAATGATAATCCACATGTTAGGACACAAAATAAGTATCTACTAGTCCAAGAAGATTGAAGTCATATCAAGCATCTTCACAGATTGCAGTGACAGGAAGCTAGAAATCAATTACAATCAAAACAGTAAAAAATATTCAAACACATAAAGCATGTTATTAAACAATGAAGGGTTACCAATGAAATCTAGGAAGAAATAAAAAAAACAACCTTCTGGAAACAAATTAAAATGAACACAACAAACCAAAATCTATGGAACACAGCAAAAGCAGTACTGAGAGGGAAGTGCATAGCATTACATGCCTGCTTCAAGAAACAAGAAAAAGCTTTAATAAACTATCTGACACTACAACTAAAACATTAGAAAGAGAATAAAGAATGAAAGCTTAGAATAAGTAGAAGGAAGGAAATAATAAAGATTAGAGCAGATTTAAATAATATAGAAACTAACAAATAAAACACAAAATATCAGTTAACCCAAGAGTTGGTTCTTTGAAAACATAAAATAAAAATTGATAAATCTTTAGCCAGATTCATCAAGAAACACAGAGAGAGGGGACCTAAATAAATGAAATCAGAAACAAAAGTGGTGAAGTATCAACTGACACCACAGAAATACAAAGGATTATAAGAAAATAGTATAAACAACCATATGCCAACAAACTAGACAACATGGATGAAATGAACAAATTCTCTGAAAAATACAATCTTCCAAAAATTAGTTGGGAAGAATAAAAAAAAAACCTGAATAGGTCAATAACAACTGATAAAATTGCAGCAGCAGTAATAATAATAATAATAATAATAATAATAATAATAATAACTCTCAGCAAATAAAAGCCCTAGTCCGGATGGCTACAAAGGGGAGCTTTACCAAACATTCAAAGAACTAACACCTATCCTCCTACAACTATTACACAAAATCCAGGAAGAAGAAACACTTCCAAGCTCTTTTTTTTTGAGGTCAGCATTATCATAATTCCAAAACCAGATAAAGACAATACAGAAAAAAAAAATTGCAGACCAATATCCCTGATGAAGATAGATACTAACATCCTCAACAAAATATTAACAAATTGGATCCAGCAATATATTAAAAAGACCACATTCCATGAACAAGTAGGACTTATTCCAGGGATGCAAGGCTGGTACAATATTCAAAGATCAAAAAATATGATACATCAGATAAACAAATTGAAAGGCAAAAATCACATGATCATATTAAGAGGCAGAGAACAAGCACTCGACAAAATTCAACACCCATTTTTGATAAGAACTCTCACTAAAGTGGAAAAAAAAGGGATCATACCTCAACATAATAAAGACCACATATGATATACCTATAGCCAACAACATACTCAATGTGCAAACCTAAAAGCATTCCCCCTAAGTACAAGAAAAAAAATGGATATCCACTTTTACCACTTTTATTCAACACAGTATGGGAGATCCTAGCCATGGTTATCAGACAAGAAGAAAAAATAAAAGACATCCAAATAAGAAAGAAGTAAAACTATCATTATTCACAGATGACGCTTTATCATACATAGAAAACCCTAAAGACTTCATAAAAAAACTACTAAATTTAATAAATGAATTTGGCAGTGTAGCAGGATACAAAATAAACATCTAGATATTGATGGCATTTTTATACACAAATAATGATCTCTTAGAAAAACTAAAAAAATCCCATGTACCATTGTAACTAAAAAAAACATTAAGATACTTAAGAATAAACATAACCAAGGTAAAAGACCTGTACTCAGAAAACTACAGGGTATTGAAAAAAGAGATAGAAAAAGATATAAACTAGGGTGCTGGGTAAGGCACAGTGGGTCAGGATGTAAGGTTGTGTGTTTGGAGGCGTTGGGTCATGTTGACAGGTCACAGATTGCAGTGACAGGAAGCTAGAAATCAATTACAATCAAAACAGTAAAAAATATTCAAACACATAAAGCATGTTATTAAACAATGAAGGGTTACCAATGAAATCTAGGAAGAAATAAAAAAAAAACCAACCTTCTGGAAACAAATTAAAATGAACACAACAAACCAAAATCTATGGAACACAGCAAAAGCAGTACTGAGAGGGAAGTGCATAGCATTACATGCCTGCTTCAAGAAGGCATGGGGTGGGGTATACATTGTCAAGGCAGTGGGGCCAGTTGTCCAGGGACACTGGGTCCGGCATGCTGGTTCATGGTTTGCAGGTCCCTGTGTCCAGGCTTGGCCCATATCTGGGTGGTGGTGCAGGCCAGGTGCTCAGCTCAGTGAGAGGTTGGGGCAGGCTGAGTGCCCTGCTGCTGATGAGGTGGGGTAGCCTGTCTCTTCCAGATGGAGGAGGTGGGGCTGGCCGATCCCTGGCTCTGCTCACTGAGTTGTTGGGGCTGGCCCAGCATTCTGCTGATGATGAGGCAGGGAAGCCTGTCTTAGAACCTGGACATGTGCCCTGACTGGGAATCAAACCAGCAACCCTCTGGTGCACCAGATGAGGCCCAACCAACTGATCCACACCGGCCAGGGCTACTAGCCTCTTAATTGTTCTTCACCAAGATCTCCATTGTTTTTAAAATTGCCCTTAGTCATGGAGTTCTCTACTCTGTTTCAAATACAGTCAGTTGCTTCAGTTAACCCTTTGCACTCGCTTGCTTTTTTCTCGATTCCTTTATTCTAATGCTAACTGTGTCGAGTCACACTCGACATCCGAGTGCAAATTAAAGCAGTGGTCGGCAAACTCATTAGTCAACAGAGCCAAATATCAACAGTACAACGATTGAAATTTCTTTTGATAGCCGAAAACCGACTTCTGTGCATGGGCCACGAAGTTTCAATCACACTGTACATGGTTAAGTTTATTCCTAGGTATCTTAATTTTTTTGTTGCAATGGTAAAAGCCATTGCTTTTTAAATTATAACACTCTATTTTAAACTGATAAGAACTTCAACAGAATTTCTAAACTTTACATTTTTACTTCACCCCCTCATATTTTAGGTTATTTTGTTACTAGAGGCCTGGTGCACGAATGTGTGCATGGGAGGGGGTGTGTCTCTCACTCAGCCCAGCCTGCACCCTCTAGAAATCAGGGACTGTTGATCCCTGCGGGATTGGGCCTAAACCTACAGTCAGACATCCCTCTCACAATCTGATACCGCTGGCCCCTAACTGCTCGCCTGCCTGCCTGATCACCCCTAACCACTCTCCTGCCTGCCTGATCACTCCTAAGTACTCTGACTGCCTGCCTGTTCGCTCCTAACTGCATCTGCCTGCCTGATTGCCCCTAACCACTCTGCCTGCCTGCCTGATTGCTCCTAACCACTCACCTGCCTTCCTGATTGCCTATAACCGCCTCTGCCTCAGCCCCTGCCACCGTGGCTTCGTCCGCAAGGATGTCCGGAATGACGTCCGAAACGTCATTCAGCTGTCTGGTCTAATTAGCATATTACACTTTTATTATTATAGATAGTTTACATATTTATATATTTCTGGTTGTTGCAAGCCCCTTCCTCATTCTCTATAACAATAATATTTCTAGTGATCAAGCCTTACTTATATACTCAGAATCTCCCTGGTGTAAGACTTGAGTGTGGGGCTCCAAAAAAAAGTGAACCACAATGCTGGGAGAGCTGGATATTTACCCTAGGATTTTTTTTTTTTTTTTTACCAGTGGAGGAACCATAGGCTCAAGTGAGATCTCCTGTGTGGTGCTACACTAACATTGGGGAAGGGTGATGCAGTAAGCATGTAGCTATACTTTCTCCCCTTCTGATGCAATCTCTTGGTCTTTGGAGAGTGCTTTAGCTTCAACCCTGTGGTTCTAGGATTTTATCCATGGTGACTTGGCCATGAACAGTTGTATGTTGCTATTGCTTTGTGAGGGGAAGAAAAGTCAGAAATTACCTTTGTTGCCATCTTTCTCAACTATGTTTATAAGGATCCGACATACTCTCTTCCAAAATTGTACCATTTTGTATTACCTCTTGTTTCTCCATATCTTTGCCACCATTTGGTGTTGTTAGTGTTCTATACCTTGGCCTTATAATAAGTGGGGCAGAACCAAGATGGCGGCATTGCTAAATGCTAGTACCAAGCCTTCCCACAAACACATAAAAATTATAACTAAAAGACCGAACAACCATCACTCAGAATCTTCTGAAATCTGGCTGAATGGAAGTTCTACAACTAGAGAAATAAAGAAAGTACATTGAGACTGATAGAAGGTGCAGAAGTGTGGAACTGGCTGGTCCTATACCCATGTGTGGCTTTTTTTTTAATTGGGAGGGATATCTCAGGTGTGGAAGCCTCCCATGAAGATCAGGGGACCCTGACCCCATACCAAACACCCAGCCCAGGGTTCCAGAGCTGGGAAGAGAAGTCCCCATAACTTTAGGCTGTAAAAACCAGCAGTGATTGTGGCTGAGTGACACATATGTTGCTGGAGACCCAGGAAGTTATTCTTAAAAGGCCGGCACACAAACTTACAAGGTCCAGCTCACTCTGAGCTCCAGTGCTGGGGCAGAGCCTTGGTGTGCGGGGATCCAGGGACATATGGGGAGAACTAGATTGTCTGGAATCAGAGCAGGAACTTGAGGGCAGTTTTTTCCCAGGCAGGGGGTCTCTCAGGGGTCATTGTTCCTGTGCTGAGACCTCCCCCCTCACAGAGCTGACAGCCATATCTGAGTTTGCATTAGCTTGGATCACTGTTCACTTTGCCCTAGTGATTCCCTGAGACTCTGAAGTATCCAATTTTCAGCCTCATCCAAGTTGTTTGCACCAGCTTTTTCATATGAATGGCCTGTCCTGGCTCAGGCTTCAGATATTTCTAAAATCTCTCAAGCAAGCATCAGCTGGCATCCACTATCAATAAGGGGCCCAAGAGAGCTTGGCCTCATCTGGGCACTTCTGTTGGCCATATGCAAGTTGCTCTGTGGCACCTGCTAGGTGGCCCAAGGCAGTGACTGACTGCACTTTCTGGGAGGCCCTAGAGACAATGCACAATGTTGATGGCTTCAGACCATACCAGATTAAAACTCTACACATCCACAAGCAACACACTTAACGGGCAGACTCAATAAGCACCAAAGCCACACTGAAGCAAGTTCTGCTCCATATGGGTGTCTCCTACTCAGCAACTCTTCCACTGTATTTTCAGCTTGTCATCACAGCCAATTTGCCTATAGGTCAAGAGCAATACAGGCTCAACTACAACAAGACTGTGCACACAGCCCACACAGGGGTGTACCTAGAATGCCCAGCTCAAGTGATTTGGAAGGCTGAGCCACTGGACACCTAATACACAAGGCCATTCTATTAATTCCAGGAGATATAGCAGCAATACATAATACATAGAAAGAAACACAGGGAAGTAGCCAATGTGGAGACAAAGAAACATGTCACAAATGAAAGAACAGAAGAAATCTCCAGAAAAAAGAATTAAATGAAATGGAAGCAAGCAACCTATTAGATACAGAGTTCAAAATTGGTTATAAGGTTGCTCACAGATCTATTTTTAAATACTTTTCTTATTTAATTTTTTAAAGATATATTTTTATTGTGTTTAGAGAGGAAGGGAGAGGGAGAGAGAGATAAACATCAATGATGAGAGAGAATCATTGATTAGCTGCCTCCTGCATACCCCCACTGGGGATCAAACCCACAATCCAGGCATGTGCCCTTGACTGAAATTGAACCCAGGACCCTTCAGTCCGCAGGTGGATGCTCTATCCACTGAGCAAAACTAGCTAAGAGATAATATTGCTCAAGGATCTTAATGGGAGTTTCAACGGACTCAATGAGAGCTTCAAGGCAATTAGTGAGACTTTCAAGGATCTTAGTGAGAATGTCAAAGTTATGAAAAAGGACCAATCAGAAATTAAGCATACACTAACTAAAGTAAAATATAATATACAGGGATTCAATGGTAGAGGATATGGAGAACCAAATCAATGATTTGGAATATACATATGGCAAATAAGTAAATGAAAATATGCCTCGCAGAGAATGCATTAGAAAGTATTCTCTCTGCTCTGTTTTCTGAAATAGAATACAGAGTACTAGTTATTTTTTTCATAAAGAATTCAAAAGTTAACACAGCTTGGTGCTTTCTGTTTTATAAGGCTATTAATTATTAATTCAAATTTTGAGAGATATAAGCCTATTCAGATTTTCTATTTCCTCTTTTGTGACTTTCAGAAAATTGTTCAATTGATCCGTTTAATCTAGGTTATTTAATCTGTGACTATAAAGTCCTATATAGTATTTCTTTATTAGTCTATTAATGTTGATAGAATTTGTAGTTATATCGCCTCTATTATTTCTGATGTTAGTAATTTGCCCTCTTTTTTTTTTTTAGTTAGCCAAGCTAATCAATGTTATTGATATTTTTAAAGAATCAATTTTTCTGTTTTTTTTTCTAATTTCTTTTTTTTAAATTTCTTTATTGATTAAGGTGTCACATATTTGTCCTCATCCCCCAATTCCTATCCCCCACTCCTCCCCACAGATGCCCCCACCCCCTGTTGTCCTTAACCATTGGTTAGGCTCGTATGCATGCACACAAGTCCTTTGGTTGATCTCTCCCCCTACCCCCACCCTTTCCTACCCTCCCTCTGAGGCCTGACAGTCCGATTGATGCCTCCTTGTTTCTGGGTCTGTTCTTGTTCATCAGTCTATGTTGTTCATCATTTCCCCTAGATGAGTGAGATCATGTGTTACTAGAAATATACTTATAAGAACCGAATGTGAGACGAGCAATAATAGTTATACTGACAGGCAAATGAATCAGTCTGTAGTAAGTTTCTTTCTGGACCAACAGTTCTTTTGAGACCCAATTTCAATGTCCACCAGTTCCTTATGTGTACATGTCGGCACTGACTTTTCAGCTCTGGATGGTGGACAAATGGTGGTAATGCAGGTCCGACTCCCTCTGGTTTGGTCTCACCCAGACGCAGGGGCGCAGCTTCACCCGGACTCAGGGGCGAGCGGCCTCACCCGGACCTGGGACCCAGCATCACCCAGGCCCTGGGGCATGTGGCCTCACCCGGACCCAGGTGTGCTCGGCCTCACCCGGTCCCGGGATCCAGCCTCACCTGGACCCAGGGGCACGTGGCCTCACCTGGACCTGGGGGTGCGTGGCCTCTCCCGGACCCAGGGGCGCAGCCTCACCTGGACCCGGGACCCAGCCTCACCTGGACCCAGGACCCAGCCTCACCTGGATCCAGGGGTGCACGGCCTCACCCGGACCCGGGATCCAGCTTCACCCGGACCCAGGGGCACGTGGCCTCACCTGGACCCAGTGGTGCGTGGCCTCACCTGGACCCAGGGGCGCAGCCTCACCTGGACCCGGGACCCAGCCTCACCCGGATCCATGAGCACATGGCCTCACCTGGACCCTGGATCCAGCTACACCCAGACGCGGTGGCATGTGGCCTCACCCGGACCCAGGACCCAGCCTCACCTGGATCCAGGGGCACACGGCCTCACCCGGACCCAGGATCCAGCTACACCCGGACCCAGGGGCGCATGTCCTCACCCAGACCCAGGGGCTCGTGGCCTCTCCCGGACCCAGGGGCGCGGCCTCACGCGGACCTGGGATCCAGCCTCTCCCGGACCCAGGGGCGCATGGCCTCACCCGGACCTGGGGGCGTGCGGCCTCACCCAGACCCGGGACCCAGCCTCAACCAGATCCAGGGGCGAACGGCCTCACCCGGGCCCAGGATCCAGCTTCACCCGGACCCCGGTGCGCATGGCCTCTCTCGGACTCAGGGTCGCATGGCCTCGCCCGGACCCGGGGGCGTGCAGCTTCACCCAGACCCTGGACCCTGCCTCACCCGGATCCAGGGACGCATGGCCTCACCCGGACCCGGGATCCAGCTACACCCGGACCCAGGGGCGCGTGGCCTCACCCAGACCCAGGGGCTCATGGCCTCTCCCGGACCCAGGGGCGCGGCCTCACGCAGACTCAGGATCCAGCCTCACCCAGATCCAGGGGCGCATGGCCTCACCCAGACTCTGGGGTGCGTGGCCTCTCCAGGACCCAGGGGCGTGGCCTCACCCGGACCCAGGACCCAGCCTCACCTGGATCCAGGGCCACACAGCCTCACCCGGACCTGGGATCCAGCTTCACCCAAACCCAGGGGCGTGTGGCCTCACCCGGACCCCGGGGCGTGTGGCCTCTCCCGGACCCAGGGGCGCACGGCCTCACCCAGGCCCGGGATCCAGCTTCACCCGGACCCAGGCGCGCGTGGCCTCACCCAGACCCGGGACCCAGCGGGGCTTCATCTTCTTGATCCCAATTCCTGTGGGTCAATTCCCTCTCAGCAATTCCTTCGGCCATTTTCTCAAAGCTCCAGGGCAGCTGCCGCGGAACTCATTGGGCGGCGGGCTCGGCGAAGCTCCAGTGCGCCCGGTGCGCTGCGGCGGGCTGTTCCTAGGTCGCTGCAGTGGCACTCGGGTCTGCAGCAGCGACCAGCAGCGATCCAGGGCAAGCGCACCTGGATCCGGGACCCAGCAGGGCCTCGTCTTCCTGATCCCAACTCATATCAGTCAATTCCTTCTCAGCAATTCCTCCGGCCATTTTTCTGGATGGTGTCTGCTCTGTTTTCCAGTTGTAGTTTCAAAATTGTTGTGGTAGGCAACAATCAGGCATCTGCCCTATGCTGCCATCTTGGTCCTCCAGAAGATTCTTAAGTAACCTTATAAATGTGGTTCTGAACACTGTGTCGTCCATTAGTTTACTTTCCTTCATCCATTCTATCCGTGACCTGCTTCGGTGTCTTCACCTTTTGGCTGCCTCCCTATAGCTCAGCTTCCCCAATCTCCCTAGGTGGTCGCTCTTGATACCCCTCTTTGTGGGCTGTGTGCAAAGTCTTAGTGTTGTTAAGCCTTGATTGCTGTTGGTACACTGGGAGGATTTGACCTCCAGTCCAATTGGCTGTGAGGATCAGCTGTGTCTATGCCGGGAGACAGCCTTATTCAACTAGCCTTGCAAAATTGTAAAATCCTCTGTGCTCAGCTTGGATGGGGTGGAGTTTCAGGGTGGAGCCTACAGCCTTGGCTTCCCGTCAGCCCCGCCCTACGTGGTTCCTGTGTCTCAGTGTCCCTCTGTACTCCCTGCAAACACCTCTGAGGGAAAAGCGCCCTGTAGTTTCGCCCGCTGCCAAACAGTCTAGTCTCTCCCCCAATGAATCTGGATTCCCAGATTCTCGCCTGGAACTGGGTTTCAGTGTAGTCGGAACTGGGGCTCAGCACAGTCTGGTGCTTTTGTCTCCTTCCCACCAGGGCAATTCAGTGGCACAGTCAACAGACCATCTTCTGCGCGAATTCCTGTGCATGCCTCCGGTGCTCTGCCTTTCGCCGTGTCTCTGTGTTTCCTCCCCACAGCCCAGATTCCCCCAGCATGAGCCTGGCTTCCCAGGGTTTTGCCCGGAACTGGGGTTCAGTGCAGTCGGAGCTGGGGTTCAGCGCAATCTGGAGCTTTTATCTCCTTCCTGCTAGAGAACGCCGGCCAGGCCGTCAGCCACCCCTTCCTCTCCAGCTCCATCCTCCCCGCACCTGCGCATGCTCGTGTCTCCGCCCATGTCTCCATACCTCAGGCTTTTACGGCTCCTCTGATTTTCCTTGTGGTTTTCTCTTTCCTTCTAGTTGTGGGCATTTCAGCCAGCCAGCTTTCCTGTGGTTCTGGATGATGTCCGTTTTGACTTTTAGTTGTATTTTTGAAATTGTTGTGCCAGGCTGTAGGTTAGGTGTTTAACCTATGCCGCCATCTTGGTTTCTCCCTCTAATTTCTTATTTTAAAATTTATTGATTTATGCCCTAATTCTTATTATTTTTCTTCTACTTAATTTAGATTTAATTTGTCCTTTTAAAAATATTTTTATTGATTTTTTTAAAAAAGGAAGAAGGGAGAAGGAGAGAGAAACATCAATATGAGAGCTCAACATTGATTGGCTGCCTCTTGCACACACCCCACCAGGGGTTGAGTCTGCAACATAGGCATGTGCCCTGATGGGGAATCAAATCAGCAACCCTCAGTGTACAGGATGATGCCCAAGAAACTGAGCCATACTGGCCAGGATGAGTACTATCAATTCTATAGGTGATATTTTAAATTCAGAGTTATG
Organism: Eptesicus fuscus; assembly: GCF_027574615.1. NCBI lineage: Eukaryota > Metazoa > Chordata > Mammalia > Chiroptera > Vespertilionidae > Eptesicus > Eptesicus fuscus. The sequence goes on from NC_072473.1 coordinate 46,806,300, forward strand.
ATGTCACTCCCTTGCCTAAAATCCTCTAATATTTCTTTCTAATACCCTTTCACAGAATCTGGCCTCCCTCTAAGTATCAAACATTATTTTGTGCCTCTCTCCTGCTCACTCTACATCCTAGCCTTCCTCACAGTCATGAACATGTCATGCTTTCTCTGATTTCTGGCTTTAACATGCTATTCACTCAACCGAAAGTACCCATTGCCACTAGACCAATTCCTTCTGCAAACTTTGTCCTTCAAGTTTCATTAAATTTCTTTTTTAAATACTTATTGTTGAGAGTATTACAGATGTCCCCCTTTTTCCCACACATTGCCCCTCCACCCAGTTCCCTCCATGCCCCGGGCCTTCACCACTTTATTATCTGTGTCTAGAGGTAATGCATATATGGGTATAATATTTTTGGTTAATCTCTTCCCATGCCTCCCTCCACCCTTCTCTCTGAGATCTGTCAGTCTGTCCCATAATTCCATGACTCTGGTTCTATTTTATACATCAGTTTATTTTGTTCATTAGATGTTTTGCTTGCTTATTTTTATTTTTAAATTCAATTTTTGCTAGATATCTCTTTATTGCCAATTTTGTTCATATATTTTATCTTTCTTCCTCCTATTCCCACCTTTTCTCTCTTTCCCTTTCCTGTTCCATGCTCCTCCTCCACTTCCTCCTCCTCCTTTAAAAACTACCCTTCAATATTTCATCTAATATTGGTTTGGTGGTGATGAACTCCTTTAACTTATTTTGTTTGTGAAGCCCTTTATCCCACCTTCAATTCTAAATGATAGCTTCGCTGGGTAGAGTAATTGTGGTGATAGGTGCTTGCTATTCACCACTTTGAATATTTCTTGCCACTCCCTTCTGGCCTGCCAAGTTTCTGTTGAGAAATCAGCTGACAGTCATAAGGGCTGTAGGTAACTTACTTGCTTTTTATTGCTTCTGTTAAGATTCTCAATTTGTCTTGAACCTTTGGCATTTTATTTATTTTTAATGTCTAAAAAATTGTTATTATTGAAAGTATTACATATGTCCCTTTTTCAGCTCATTGACCTGTCCCAACTCACCACCAACCTCCACCCCAGGCCTTCATCACCCAGTTGTCTGTGTCCACTGGTTATGCATATATGCATACAAGTTTATTATTTGATATCTTCCCAACCATCTACCCTCCCCTACCTTCCCTCTGAGGTTTGACAGACTGTTCAATGCATCTATATCTCTTGATCAATTTGTGTTCATCAGTTTATGTTGTTCATTAGATTTCACATATGAGTGAGATCATATGATACTTCCGTTTTTCTAACTGGCTTATTTTGATTAGCATAATAATTTTCAGGTACATCCATGCTGTTGCAAATGATAAGAGTTCTTTCTTTTTTACAGCAGCATAGTATTCCATTGTGTAGAAGTATCACTGTTTCCTAATCCAGTCATCTGCTGATGGGCACTTACGCTGTTTCCCAATCTTATCTATAGTAAATTGTGCTGCTATGAACATAGGGGTGCATATATTCTTTCTGATTGGTGTTACTGATTCTTGGGATATATTTCTAGAAATGGGATAACTGGGTCAAATAGGAGTTCCATTTTTAATTTTTTGAGAAAACTCCATACTGTTTTCCCCAAAGAGTGCACCAGTCTGCATTCCCACCGGCAGGATATGAGAGTTCCCTTTTCTCCACATCCTTACCAACACTTGCCATTTGTTCATTTGTTGATGATAGCCATTATGACAGGTGTGAGGTGGTATCTTTTTGTCATTTTTATTTGAATCTCTCAGATGATTAGTGACTTTAAGCATTTCTTCATATGCCTTTTGGCCTCCTGTATGTCCACTTTGGGAAAAAGTGTCTATTTAGGTCTTTTGCCTATGTCTTAATTGGACTTTCTTCCATTTGTTAAGTTGTATGAGCTCCCGATACATTTTGTTTTTTTCTTCTTTATTACAAATAGTAGTATATATGTCTCCTTTTTTTCCCAATTGACTTTCCCCAGCCTCCCCTACTCCCTGGCACATGCCCTCACCACCCTCCCAGTGTCTTGGGTCCACGGGTTATGCTTATATGCATGCATACAAGTCCTTTGGATGATCTCTTACCTACCCCTGCCCCCCAACCCTCCTCAGCCTTCCGGCAGTCATTTGACAGTCTGTTCAATGCTTCTCTGCCTCTGTATCTATTTTTCTTCATCAATTTATAATGTTATTTATTATCCATAAATGAGTGAAATCATATGGTATTTTTCTTTCACTGACTGGCTTATTTCACGTAGCATAATGCTCTCCAGTTCCATCCATGCTGTAGCAAATGGTAAGAATTCCTTCTTTTTTATAGAAATGTAGTATTCCATTGTGTAGATGTACCACAGTTTTCTAATACACTCATTTGCTGATGGGCATTTAGCTGTTTCCAAATCATAGCTATTGTAAATTGTGCTACTATGAACATAGGGGTGTATATATCCTTTCTGATTCATGTTTCTGTTTTCTTCGGATATATTCCCAGAAGTGGGATTACTGGGTCAAATGGCAGTTCCATTTTTAATTTTTTGAGGAAACACCATATTGTTTTACACAGTGGCTGCACCAGTCTGCATTCCCACCAACAGTACCCAAGGGTTCCTTTTTCTCTGCATCCTTGCCAGCATTTGTCATTTGTTGATTTGTTGATGATAGCCATTCTGACAGGTGTGAGGTGGCATCTCATTGATGTTTCAATTTGCATCTCTCAGATGATTAGTGTCTTTGAGCATGTTTTCATATGTCGATTGGCTTTCTGAAAGTCCTCTTTCGAAAAGTGTCTATTTAGGTCATTTGCCCATTTTTTTTTATTGGGTTGTTTATCTTCCTTTGGTTAAGTTGTATGAGTTCCCTATAAATGTTGGAGATTAAACCCTTATCGGAGATAACATTGGCAAATATGTTCTCCCATGCAGTGGGTTTTTTTTTTTTTCTTTTTGATGGTTTCTTTTGCTGTGCAGAAACTTTTTATTTTGATGTAGTCCCATTTGGTTATTTTCTCCTTAGTTTCCAATGCCCTATTAGCTGTATTGTTAAATATATTGCTACGACAAATGCCTGCTATTTTGCTGCCTATGGCTTCTAATAAGGTTTTTTTTTAAATTTCTTTATTGATTAAGGTATCACATATTTGTCCTCATGCCCCCATTCCCAGACCACACCCCTCCCCACACATGCCCCCAGCCCCCTGTTGTCCTTAACCGCTGGTTAGGCTCATATGCTTGCACACAAGTTCTTTGTTGATATCTCCCCTTTACCCCCACCCTTCCCTACCCTCCCTCTGAGGCCCGACAGTCTGATCCATTCCTCCTTGTTTCTGGATCTGTTCTTGTTCATCAGTCTATGTTGTTGATTATTTCCCCTAGATGAGTGAGATCATGTGCTATTAGAAATGCACTTATAAGAACCAAAAATGAGACAAGCAATAATGGTTATGGTGACAGGCAAATGAATCAGTGTGTAGTGAGTTTCTTTCTGGGCTAGCAGTTCTTTTGAGACCCAATTTCAATATCCAACAGTTCCTTATGTGTACATGTCAGCACTGACATTACAGTTCTGGATGGTGGACAAATGCTGGTAATGCAGGTCCGACTCTCTCTGGTTTGGTCCTGGGCAACCTGCAGTGATGCACAGCTGCTAACTTCTAGTATGGGAAGGCCACATCAGCATCTTCCATCTCTGGACTGCTTCTCTTCTGTCTTGATGGCTGGAGTAGTCCTGTCGATTCCTCTCTGTTGCTGGAATCCACATGGTCTCAGAGTTGTTTTCTGAAAATATACAAACATATTTTCGACCAAAAGTTAATAAAGGAATACTTTCTATAAATTTGACTTGGGATCCTATTTCATTTTTTGCCCAAATAATTTTCCTCTGGCTTGTTTTGACACCTTGTGTGTTTTTCATGGGTGTCTTGCTTTTAGCCTTACAATTAATTTTCTGAAGTATCAATTTTCTAGATGTAATTTACTTACAGGATATTTTTCCTTACATGATATTCTTATACTGCCCCCTCCTTTTTTTATTTAAATGTTAGGAGGCTTTTGAAAATTTTATAATGTAGTCTTGATGGCTTTTAAATTTTAATTTTTTGCACTATAATATTACTGTTTTAGGTTCATTACATGGTGCACAATTTTATCTAATAAGGTTTTTATGGTGTCCTATTGTATGTTTAAGTCCTTTATCCATTTTGAGGTTGTTGTTTTTTTTTTTTGTGTGTGTGTGTGTGTATGGTGTAAGTGGCTGGTCTAGTTTCATTTTTTTTTTTTTTGCAAGTATCTGTCCTGTTTTCCCAACACCATTTATTGAAGAGACTGTCTTGACTCCATTGTATGGACTTGACTCCTTTGTCAAATATTAATTGCGCATAATGGCTTGTGTCAATTTCTGGGTTCTCTGTTCTGTTCCACTGGTCTATGTGTCTGTTCTTGTGCCAGTACCAGGCAGTTCTGAGAACAAGATCTATTCTTTGTAGAATAGCTTCATATCTGGTATTGTGATCCCTCCAATATTGTTATTCTTTCTGAAGATTGTTGCATCTATTCAGGGTCTTTTTTTATTCCAGATGAATTTTTGGAGAATTTATTCTAGGTCTTTGAAGTATGCTGTTGATATTTTAATGGGGATTGCATTGAATTTATAGATTGCTTTGGGTAGTATGGACATTATAATGATGTTGATTCTACCAATCCATGAACATGGTATATTCCTCCATTTGTACATGTCTTCCTCTATCTCTTTTTTAAATGTTCTGAAATTTTCTGAGTACACATCCTTTATTTCCTTAGATAAGTTTATTCCTAGGTATCTTAAATTTTTTGTTGCAATGGTAAAAGCCATTGCTTTTTAAATTTCTTTTTCTGTGAGTTAATTATTGGTGTATAGAAAAGCCATACACTTCTGGGTGTTAATTTTGTATCCTGCTACATTGCCAAATTCATTTATTAAGTCTAGTAGTTTTTTGATGGAGTATTTGGGATTTTCAATGTACAATATCATGTTATCTGAGAATAAGGACAGTTTTACTTCTTCCTTTGCAATTTTGATGCTTTTTATTTCTTCTTCTTTTCTGATCTCAATGGCTAGTACTTCTAGTACTATGTTGAACAGGAGTGATGAGAGTGGGCATCCCTGTCTTGTTCCTGTTTTTAGTGGAAATGGATTTAGTTTTTGCCCATTGAGTATGTTGTTGGCTATGGGTTTGTCATATATGGCTTTTATTATGTTGAGATATGATCCTTCTATTCCCAACTTGCTGAGGGTTTTTATCATAAAAGGGTGTTGGATTTTGTCAAATGCCTTTTATGCATCAATGGATATGATTATATGGTTTTATCTCTCAGTTTGTTTATATGGTGTATCACATTTATTGATTTGTGGATATTGTACCATCCTTGCATCTCCGGAATAAGTCCCACTTGGTCATGGTGTATGATCTTTCTAATGTATTGCTGAATTTGATTTGCTAGAATTTTGTTGAGGATTTTGGCTTCTATGTTCATGAGGGATATTGACCTGTATTTCTCTTTCTTCGTATTGTCTTTATCTGGTTTTGGGATTAGGGTAATGCTGGCTTCGTAGAAAGAGCTAGTAAGTGCTCCTTCCTCTTGAATTTTTTTTTTTGAATCATCTGAGAAAGATAAGTTTTATTTCTTCTTTGAATGTTTTATAAAACTCCCCTGTGAAGCCTTCTGGTTCAGGGCTTTTGTTTGTTGGAAGATTTTTTTATTACTGCTTCAATTTCCTCCATAGTTATTGGCCTATTCAGATTTTTTGATTCTCCTCCTGGCTGAGTTTTGGAAAGTCGTATTTTTTTTAGGAATATATCCATTTCTTCTGGGTTGACCAGTTTGTTGGAGTAGAGGTGCTCATAGTATTTTTATATGATTCTTCACATTTCTGTGGTCTCTTGTTATTTCACCTCTTTCATTTCTGATTTTGTTTATTTGGGTCCTCTCTCTTTGCTTCTTGGTCAACCTGGCTATAGGTTCATCAATCTTGTTTATCCTTTCAAAGAACCAGCTCTTGGATTCATTGATCCTTTGTATTGTGTTTTTTTGTTTGTTTGTTTGTTGTTGTTGTTGTTTTTTTGTCTCTATGTCATTTATTCCCGCTCTGATCTTTATTATTTCCTTCCATCTGCTCACTCTGGGCTTTTCTTGTTGCTCTCTTTCTAATTCTTCAAGTTGCAGAGTTAGATGGTTTATTATCAGTTTTTTTTTTTGTTTGTTTTTGAGGTAGGCCTGTAATGCTATGAACTTCCCTCTCAGTATTGCTTACATTGTGTCCCAATGATTTTGGATTGTTGTGTTTTCATTGTTGTTTGTTTCCAGGATGTGTTTTATTTCTTCTTTGATCTCTTTGGTAACCCATTCATTGTTTAATAGTATGCTATTCAGCCTCCAAGTGTTTGAATTTTGGGGATTGTTTTTACTGTAATTGATTTCTAATTTTATGCCATTGTGATCTGAGAAGATGCTTGATATGATTTTAATCCTCTTGTATTTGGAGACGTTGCCTGTGTCCCAATATGTGTTCTATCTTTGAAAATTTGCCATGTGCACTTGAGAAGAGCGTATATTCTGTAGTCTTGGGGTGGAATGATCTAAAGATGTCAATTAAGTCCATCTGATGTAGTGAGTCATTCAGGATTGATATTTCTTTGCTAATTTTTTGTCTAGAGTATTTATCCAGTGATGTTAATGGGGTATTAAAGTCTCCTACTTTGATTGTGTTGCTGTCAATCTCACCCCTGATATCTTCCACAAGTTTTTTTTTTTTTTTTTTTTTTTTAGGTATTTGGATGCTCCTGTATTGGGTGCATCAATATTTACCAGAGTCATATCATTTCTTGTATCGATACCTTTAGAATTATGAAGTGGCCCTTCTTGGCTCTTGTTATGGTCTTCACTTTGAGGTCTATTTTGTCAGATATAAGTATTCCTATCCCAGTTTTTTTCACTTCCATTTGCCCAATAGATATTTTTCCTTCCCTTCAATTTCAGTCTGTGTGAGTCCCTTGTTCTGAGGTGGGTCTCCTGTAGACATCATACATATGGGTCATGTCTTCTTATCAATTCATTCACTCGATGTCTATTGATTGGAGCATTTAATCCATTTATGTTTAATGTTATTATTGATAGGTACTTGCTTGTAGCCTTTTCTGTATTTTCTGCCTGTGTTCCTTCCTTTTCTTTCAATTTCTTCTTTTTACAGTATTCCCTTTAGCATTTCTTGCATTGCAGGCTTGGTAGTGATAAACGCCTTTAGGCTTTTTTGTATGCAAAGCTCCTGATTTCCCCTTAAATTTTTTTTTTTTGGTTTAGAAGTGATTTAGTTTAAGAAAATCAAGAAATAATCTTATTTATTTATTTATTTATTTATTTATTTATTTATTTATTGTTTAAATTTCTTTATTGATTAAGGTATCACATATTTGTCTTCATCCCAAAACCCTCCCCACACATGCCCCCACCCCCCTGTTGTCCTTGACCACTGGTTAGGCTCATATGGATGCACACAATTCCTTTGGTTTATCTCTCCCCTTTATCCCCACCCTCCTTTACCCTCCCTCTGAGGTCTGACAGTCTGATCCATTCCTCTTTGTCTCTAGGTCTGTTCTTGTTCATCAGTCTATGTTGTTTATCACTTCCCCTAGATGAGTGAGATCATGTGCTACTAGAAATATACTTATAAAACCGATAATGAGATAAGCAATAATGGTTATGCTGAAAGGCAAATGAATCAGTCTGTAAAGAGTTTCTTTCTGGCCAACAGTTCTTTTGAGTCCCAATTTCAATGTCCAACAGTTCCTTATGTATACATGTCAGCAATTATATTTCAGTTCTAGATGGTGGACAAATGGTGGTAATGCAGGTCCGACCCTCTCTGGTTTGATCCTGGGCAACCTGCAGTGACACACAGCAGCTGACTGCAAGTATGGCAAGGCGACGTCAGCGTCTTCCATCTCTGGACTGCTTCTCTTCTGTCTTGATGGCTGGAGTAGTCCTGTCAATTCCTCTCTGTTGCAGGAATCCACATGGTCTCAGAGTTGTTTTCTGAAAATATATAAACATATTCTCGACCAAAAGTTAATAAAGGAATATTTTCTATAAATTTGACTTATGATCCTTTTTCATTTTTTGCTCAAATGATTTCCCTCTGGCTTGTTTTGACACCATGTGTGTTTTTCATGGGTGTCTTGCTGTTAGCATCACAATTAATTTTCTAAAGTAAAAATTTTCTAGATGTAATTTACTTACAGGATATTTTTCCTTACACAATATTCTTCTACTATCCCCCCTTTTTATTTAAATATTTGGAGGCTTTTGAAAATTTTATAATGTAGTCTTGATAGCTTTTAACTTTCAATTTTTTGCACTATAATATGACTGCTTTTGGTTCATTACATGTTACTCAATTTTACCATGAGATGAACTACCAATAAAAATTTTAGTTAACACTTTAGGAACAGCTTTTTGTCCAGTACAATTAATTTTTCTAGAATATTTGCTTCTTTCTATTGGCCAATTTAAATTAGTCTGAAAACTTGACACTATTTTACTGTCAAATTTAATACTCTAAAAGCAATCTTATTTTACCCTGTAAATATTAGTGGAAAGGATTATTTGCCTTTTTGAGTAGGCCCTGAGCATTACTGGTGGTAGGCTGGATTTAGATATCAAAAACCCACTTTCCCACACCATGAGTACAAGACAACTCAAACAAGTCTTGTTGAAGTGAGAGGGCAGCCGCTGTCGGCCAAGTCTCTGTCTGTTACTCGGGCCCCTATTTGAGATGGGCATGGGAAGTTAAGCAGCCATGGGGTCAGGAGACCTCCCTCAGAAGGGGTGAGGGTTCAGGCCCCTGCAAAGTTGGGGGGTGAGTGTCTTTGCCCCCCCCCCCGTCTGTTGACCACCAAGTTCTCTCCTGATGGCCCCTCTGTGACTGTGCCTGTCTTAGGTTGTTCCTTTCATGAGGAATCTTCCCTGTCCCTGGCTAACCAGCCATCCTCTGGGGCCAAGTAGGGTGATGTGAGGTTCAGTTCTGTCTCCTTGGTAGCCTATGCTCCCATGGCCTCCACGCCCAGCACCTGCCTTGGGATCCCCTTGCCTGCTGGCAGGGCCCCAGCACTGATCACGTATCTTGGGGAACCCGGGTTTCTTCTCCAGCGAGGGCCCAGCTTGCCCCACTGGACGAGAGACAGATCCATGGTACCAGTCATCACGAGGCTTCAACCTTGACATGAACAGAAAGCTCAGGCAACAGCTGTGGGCAGTTGGATTGTGAGAAGAGGGTCTCTCTTGGCCAAAAGGGCAAGAGGGACCAATTTATAATGCTCAGGTGCCTTCCCAGTGGGCCCTCTACACAGTGGAAGCGATTAAATCCTTTCATGTCCTTTTTAAATTGCTGCCAGACATTCAAAGAATTAGTTTGTAAATTTGCTTGGGATAATTGTATATTATGCTGTTGTACTTCTAAAATATCAAGAGATGTGTTACCTAGTCTCCAAGCACCAAAAAGATGATTTTTTTATTGATCCCCATGGGTGCGAGGTACTATAATAGGTAATGGGGGTAACACAAATCTGGGAAAAATTATAATGACATTGTAGAATAATATCATGTAAGGATATTCTTTGCTCTAGGTCATGGAAATTCCATTTCAAACTGGCTGTCAATTTCTTTTTGTATAGACAAGGTCTTAGTTACATTTTCTGCACCTCTCTCAGGGGCATGTAGTGATAGTAGTGACACCCTTTCTTTGGTGTCCACACCAGCCAGAAACCTCTCTTTAATTTTACACTCAAAGGAGCAGTGGTTTGATTTTGTGTCATACAAAAGGGAAGCTGGGTGGAGACCCCTTTTATACTCTCTTTCCCACCCATGGTCCTCCTGGATGACCAAGGTGTTTGGTATTATTGGTGACTACATTAAGCGGGGGATCAGCCCAAGTAAGGGGTCTTACCCATGAAGGGTCAGAAGCATAAGTCCAAAATACTTCCTCATTTGCCCCAGGTAATATTACCGTACAGCTGATGATTGCTAGCATGGCTAGAAATACGTTCTCAGACATTCTTGGGTTTCTCGTTACCTCACAATTTCTTCCCTGAGGTTTGACGTTCTGATTGATGTTTCTCTGTCTCTGGAACTATTTTTTTTTTCTCCATCAGTTTATGTTGTTCATTATATTCCACAAATGAGTGAGATTATGTGATACTTATCTTTCTCTGCCTGGCTTATTTCACTAAGCATAATGTTCTCCATCTCCATCTATGTTGTTGCAAATGGCAAGAGCTCCTTCTTTTTTAACGCAGCATAGTATTCCATTGTGTATATGTACCACAGTTTTTTAATCCACTCATCTGCTGATGGGCACTTAGGCTGTTTCCCAATCTTAGCTATGGTGAATTGTGCTGCAATGAACATAGGGGTGCATATATCCTTTCTGTTTGATGTTTCTTATTTCTGGGGATATATTCCTAGGAGTGGGATCACTGGGTCAAATGGGAGTTCCATTTTTAGTTTTTTGAGGAAACTCCATGTTGTTCTCCACAGTGGCTGCACCAGTCTGCATTCCCACCAGCAGTGCCCGAGGGTTCCTTTTTCTCTGCATCCTCGCCAGCACTTGTCATTTGTTGACTTGTTGATAATAGCCATTCTGACAGGTGTGAGATGGTACCGCATTATTGTTTTGATTTGCATCTCTCTGATGATTAGTGAATTTGAGCATGTTTTCATATGTCTCTTGGCCTTCCTTCTGTCTTTTTTCAAAAAGTGTCTATTTATATCAGTTGCCCATTTTTTGATTGGTTTGTTTATCTTTTTTTTGTTGGGAAAAAATATAAAAGTGAAAAGAAAGAGAAGAAAAAAGAAGGGGGGAAATATATGTATATGGGGATAAAACTCCAAAAAACACAACTAATTGAAAAATGCAAACATCAAACACCCAGGGATGAATGTAGACAACAAACAACTACTAATCTAAAAATGCAAATGACAAACACCCAGTTGAATCTGAGGAGGCAGAGCTTTCTCTAAGCATTATCTGACCTTTCTGTCCATGGATAGCCTTATCAGCTGTGTTTAATTTGCCAATCTGTGTGGTGATGTTCGATTCAGCTGTTCCTTCTATCTGCTCTGTGAGAAAGCACAGGGCCTGTCCACGTATTCAGCACTGCTTTGTCTCCCCCTGGACAAATGTTTTAGGCACCCGCAGTTGGGGAGGCTGGAGTCTTGGTGTTTGCGGGTTTGCAGCTGAGGCAGCTGATCCCTGGGAGTTATAGTTGGAGGGTCCCGGGAGGTATCAGATGTCTCCCTAGGTGAAGTAAGGCTGGGCTTCCAATCATAGCTTGTCTTGCCTTTATGATTACCTGGTCTCTGCAGCAGAACCGGCCTCTCCAGGAGAGATTTTAGCAATAGTAAAGGCTTCCCGGCCATGGGAGCCAGGTCCTCAGGTCCCCAACAGTCCTGTGGAATATAGCTGTCTCTCACTCACAAACACAGACACTCCCCATATTCCCATGCACATTGCTTTCATTCTCACTCACACATTATCCAGCAGCCTGCTGTTCCATCAGCAGTCATTTTCTGGTCCCAAAGTACATTAGTTTTTAAAATGTACTTTAGGAGTGAGGGGGTGAAAGGGGAGTGGGTGCATGTGGCATGTGTGTGTGTGTGTGTCTGAGGGAGGGACATCTAGACCTCTCAGGACATTCAGGGGCTGGCAGAAGACTGGACTCATATAACAGGGAAGCCTCTACTACTGCTGTAATTTCTCCCAGAACAGGAGCTCTGCCACAACAGAGACTGCACCATCTTGAAGGAGAGAGCCAGCAGCTGCTGCCCGCAAACTCTCTGAGCCAGTAGACACTTCCTGAGACTGCACACATGTGTGGGGAGCCATCAAATGCCACCTGTGACCTCACAGAGAGCCAGCAGCCACTGCCCAAGACTGTACACATGTGTGGGGAGCCAGCAGCCACTGTCTGCGACCATGTGTACTCTGAGAGCCAGGGGAGGCCACCCGTGACTGCACACATAAGGGGATCCAACAGACACTGCCTGTGAACACACATGTGAGGAGAGCCATAAGTCACTTCCCCCAACTGAGTAGGGAGGCAGCAGCCACACCACAAGCCCCGGGGATCAGCTGGTGACTGTGTGGAGTGCAGCCACCGACCACAGGTTCCTAAGGAGCAGCTGCCACCCACAATAGCCCAATGAGCAGCCACTGTCTGCAACTGTGAGAGGAGTTTCTGCCACCTGCATCCATAAGAGGAGCAGCTTCCAAGAACTGCTGCATGACCCACCACCAGGCCTTCCACTTCAGCCTCCAGCTCTGTGCAATTCAACACCTAGATCCTTCAGTGAGAACAAAAATGGGGAGACAGAAGAACAATCCCAAAAGGAAAGTAGGAATCTCCAGAAGAGGAACTCAATGAAATGGAGGCATGCAATATGTCAGAGAAAGAATTCAGACTAAGAATCATTCTGTTCATAAACTGGATGGATCAGAAAAATCAACAACCTATGTAAGAACCAAGAATAAATAAAAAGTGATATAGCTACTATAAAAAACACTATGGAAGATTTCAACACAGACTAGGGGAAGTGGAGAACTACTTAGTGAATTAGAAGATAGGGAAGCCTAAAGCACACACAGTCTGAACTGCAATTAGAGAAAAAAATCAAAAGGAGATTTTGAAAAACATCAAAAGGAGGAGAGCCTGAAGGTGCTTTTGGACAACATGAAATGAAGCAACATATGCAGGAGCACCCAAATACATAAAAAACCTTCTGGAAGATATATAGGGGGATATTGACAGCAATACAATCATAGTTGGGGACTTTAATACCCTAATGACATCACTGAATAAATACTCTAGACAAAAAAATCATCAAAGAAACAACAATCTTAAATGACTCACTAGATCAGATGGACTTAATTGGCATCTTTAGAACATTTCATCCAAAGCTAGAGACTATATATTCTTTTCAAGTGCATATGGGACATTTTCAAATATAGATCACATATTGGTTCACAGGCAAAGTCTCTCCAAATGCAAGAAGATTGAAATCATATCAAGCATCTTCTCAGACCACAATGGCATAATATTAGAAATCAACTACAATAAAAACAATAAAAAATGCAAAAAATTTGAAGGATGAATAGCATGCTATTAAACAATGATTGAGTTACCAAAGAGATCAAAGAATAACCTAAAAACATCATGGAAATGAATGACAATGATAACACAACAATCCAAAACCTATGTGACACAGTGAAAGCAGGCCTGAGAGGTAAGTTCATAGCATTAAAGGCCTACCTCAGAAAATAAGGAAAAGTGGTAATTAATTATCTAACTCTACAACTTAAAGAATTAGAAAGAGAACAACAAGAAAAGCCTAGAGTGTTCAGAAGGAAGGAAATAATAAAGATCAGAGCAGAAATAAATGACATAGAGACAAAAAATCAATACACAAGATCAATGACATCAAAAGCTGGTTCTTTTAAAGGATAAACAACATTGATGAACCTCTAGCCAGGCTCACCAAGAAGCAAAGACAGAAGACCCAAATAAACAAAATCAGAAATGAAAGAGGCAAAATAACAACAGACCTTACAGAAATACAAAGGATTGTAAAAAAAATACTATGAACAACTCTATTCCAATAAACTTAACAACCTAGAAGAAATGGACATATTTATAAACAATTAAGACCTTCTAAAACTCAATCAAGAAGAATAAAAAAATCTCAACAGGCCAATAACTAAGGAGGAAATTGAAGCAGTCATCAAAAAACTTCCAGAAAACAAAAGGCCTGATCTGGATTACTTCACAGGGAAGTTTTACCAAACATTCAAGGAAGAACTAAAATCTGTCCTTCTCAGAATACTCCAAAAAATTCAAGAGGAAGGCACACTTTCTATGAATCCAGAATTATCCTAATCACAAAACCAGATAAAGACACTTCAAATAAAGAGAATTACAGGCCAATATCACTCATGAACATATATGCTATAATCCTCAAAAAAATCCTAGCAAATTGGATCCAGCATTACATTAGAAAGATCATACACCATGACCAAGTGGGATTTATTATTCTGAGGATGCAAGGCTGGTACAATATCTGCAAATCAACAAATGGGATACATCACATAAACAAATTGAATGAGACAAATCACATATTCATATCAATTGATGCAGAAAAGGATTATGACAAAGTCCAACCCCTTTACTGATAAAAACTCTCAGGAAAATGGTAATAGAAGGATCATAAATCAACATAATAAAAGCCTTATATGACAAACTTACAGCAAACATCTTATTCAATGGGCAAAATATAAAATAATTTCTCCGAAGAACAGGAATGAGACAGGGATGCCCACTTTCACCACTCCTGTTTGACATACTACTGGAAATGCTAGCCATAGGGATCAGACAAGAGGAAGAAATAAAAGGCATGCAAATTGGAAAACAAGAGGTAATATAGTCATTATATGCAGATGACATGATATTGTACTTAAAAAAAACCCAAGCACTCCATCATAAGTCTACTAGACTTAATAAATGAATTTAGCAATGTAGCATCATACAAAATTAATACAACAATAATGAACTCTCAGAGAAACTACAAAAATGATCCCATTTACCATTGCAACACAAACATTAAGGTACCAAGGAATAAATTTAACTGAGGTAAAAGAACTGTACTCAGCATCCTTCAAAGATCTAGAAAAAACTCTCCAAAAATTCATCTGGAACAAAAAAAGACCCCGAATAGGTGCAGCAATCTTGAGAAAGAAGAACAAAGTTGGAGGGATCACAATACCAGATATCAAGCTATATAACAAAACCACTGTTCTCAAAACTGTCTGGTACTGGCATAAGAACACACATATAGACCAATGGATCAGAACAAAGAACCCAGAAATCGACCTAAGCCATTATGATCAATTAATAATATGACAAAGGAGGCAAGAGCATACTCTGGAGTCAAAACAGTCTTTTCAATGAACGGTGTTGGGAAAATTGGACAGATACATGAAAAAAATGAAACTGGACCACCAACTTACACCATTCACAAAAATAGACTTAAACATAAGATGGAAAACCATAAAAATAATAGAAGATATCATCAGCAAAATAGCAGACATTTGTTGTAGCAATATCTTTACTGATACAGCTCCTATTTTTAATCAGTATTATTACTACTACTATTTTACCTTTTTTCTTGTGTCATTTTATTTTCTCTTTATTTTATTTTATTTTATTTTTGGATTAGTATTGTACATTCTATTTTCATCTTTCCTTTGGCATCATTTTACTCTATCTCAACTTTACCTTTATGCCAACACTCTCTTCCTCACTTTTCCCCTTTTGTTGTCCTGTTTCTCTTACCCTATTCCTACTTTGGATTTTCCCTATTCCTTCTTTTTACCCTACTTATATATCTAACTTCCATTCCCCTGCACTAAGTCCATAAACAACTCTCTGTTCTCTTTCTTCACTATCCAAATTGTTTTTCTCTCTGTCTTTTGTTGTTGTTTGCTTGATTGTTGATTATATTTGTCCTTTTATGCTTGTTTGTGAGATTGTTTTGCTTTTTTTTTTTCTGCTGTTTTCTCTCGCCTCACTTGATATTAGTTGTTGTTTGTACTTTGCATTAATCTCTAGGTATTTGTTGCTGGCATTTGTTAGGATTAGTGGCTGTTGTTTTGGAGTTTTCTTCCCATATAAATAGTTTATCCCCCTGTTCTTTTTTACTCTCTTTCTTACTTTTCTTTCATTTCCCAATTTCATATTTGCACTTCTTTTTTACTCTCTCTTTTTGTTTTTTCTTCTTTCTTTCTTATCCCTTAATACTATTTTCTCTGGTGGTCACCTTTATTAGGAGTTATTAGTATTGTGTACACGTTTGTGTTCAGTGCCTTGTGCCTTGTGCCTTATTGTGTTGTATTTTGTGCCTTTAAATCAATGCAGGAGAGAGAGAACTACATAAACAGGCACCCGAAGAAGAGAGATCATGGGGAGACAAAGAAAAAGCATGCATATGAAAGAAAAGCAGGAATCACCAGAAAAGGAAGTAAACAAAATAGAGGCAAGCAACTTGTCAGAGAAAAAATTCAGAGAAATGGTCATAAGGTGGGTGAAAAGAATGGAAGAAAAATTCAACAATATGTGTAAGAACCAAGAGGAAATGAAGAAGAACCAAGAAGAAATGAAAAATGACATATCTGCTATAAAACACTGAACAGAAAGCATCAACAGTAGAATAGAAGAAGCAGAGGACCACATCAGTGAGCTAGAAGACAAGGTAGGAAAAAAATATCCAAGCAGAGAAGCTTCTAGAAAAAAAATTAAAAAGCAGGAGGAGAGCCTAAGATAACTTTGGGACAACACAAAACAAAACAACATCCACATAATAGGGGTGCCAGAAGGAGAGGAAACTGAGCAAGCAATAGAAAACCTGTTTGAAGAAATAATGACAGAAAACCCCCCTGATATAGGGAAGAAAATACTCACAGAAATCCAAGAAGCTCACAGAATCCCAAACAAAATGAACCCCAAAAGACAGCCGCCAAGGCACATTATAAATAAATTGGCAAAAACCAACTACAAAGTAAAAATCTTAAAAGCGTCCAGAAAGAGAAAGGAAGTTACCTACAAAGGATCCCCCATCAGACTAGTGACTGATTTCTCAACAGAAACACATCAGGCAAGAAGGGAATGGAATGAAATATACAAAGTCATGCAAAGGAAGGGTCTGAATCCAAGAATACTGTACCCAAAAAGGCTATCAATCAAAATTGAGGGTGAAATCAGGAGCTTTGCAGACAAAAAAAGAACTAAGGGAGTTTATTACCACGAAACCATCAAGGAAAGAAATGCTAAAGGGTCTGCTGTAAAAAGAAGAAATAGGAAGGGAAGAAGGAACACAGGGGTAAAGAATAACAATGGCAACAAATAAGTACCTATCAACAATAACTTCATTTGTAAATGGATTAAATGCCCAATCAAAAGACATAGGGTAACTGAGTGGATAAGATAACATGACCCATATATCTACTGTCTACAGGAAACCCACCTCAGAAAAAAAAAAAAAGATGCACACAGACTGATGGTGAAGGAATGGAAAAAGGTTTTTCATGCTAATGGAAATGAAATAAAGCTGCGGTAGCAATACTTTTATCTGACAAGTTAGATGTCAAAGTGAAGGACCTAAAAAGAGATAGGAAGGCCACTTCATAATGCTAAAGGGAGCAATCCAACAAGAAGAAATAACTCTGGTAAGCATATACACACCCAATACAGGAGCACACAAATACATTAAAAAAAAAAAAACTTCTGGAGAATATCAAGGGAGAGATTGACAGCAATACAATCATAGAGGGGAACTTTAATATCCCACTATCACCATTGGACAAATCCTCTAAACAAATCAGCAAAGAAACATCAATCCTAAATGACTCACTAGATCATGGAATTAATTGACATCTTCAGGACATTTCACCCAAAGTCACAGAATATACATTCTTCTCAAGTGCTCATGGATCATTTTCAAAGATAGACCATATATTGGGTCACAGACAAAGTCTCTACAAATTCAAGAAGATAGAAATCATATCAAGTATCTTCTCAGATCACAATGGCATAAAACTGGAAATCAACTGCAATAAAAACAATCCCCAAAATTCAAACACCTGGAGACTAAATATCATGCTATGCAACAATGACTGGGTTACCAGAGAGATCAAAGAAGAAAGAAAAAACTTCATGGCAACAAACGACAATGAAAACACAACAATCCAAAATGAAGTGGCCTTCATTATCTCTTGTTATGTCCTTCACTTTGAGATCTAATTTGTAAGATATAAGTATTGCTACCCCAGCTTTTTTTTCATTTCCATTCGCCTGGAAAACCTTTTTCCAGCCCTTTACTCTCAGTCTGTATGCGTCCTTTTTTTTGAGGTGGGTTTCCTGTACACAGCAGATATATGGGTTTTGTTTTCTTATCCAATCTGTTACCCTGTGTCTTTTGATTGGAACATTCAATCCATTTACATTTAAAGTTATTATTGATAGGTACTTATTTGACGCCATTTTTATTCTATACCCCTGTGTTCCTTCTTTGCTTCCTATTTCTTTCTTTCTTTTTTTTTTTTTTTTTTACAGCAGACCCTTTAGCATTTCTTTCATTGCTGGTTTGGTGGTGATAAACTCCCTTAGTCCTTTTTTGTCTGTGAAGCTCCTGATTTCATCTTCAATTTTGATTGATAGCCTTGCTGGGTACAGTATTCTTGGATTTAGACCCTTCCTTTGCATGACTTTGTATATTTCATTCCATTCCCTTCTGGCCTGATGAGTTTCTGTTGAGAAATCAGTTGCTAGTCTGATGGGGGTTCCTTTGTATGTAACTGTCTGTCTCTCTCTGGCCACTTTTAAGATTCTTATTTTGTCATTGGTTTTTGCCAACTTAATTATAATGTGCCTTGGCGTCGGTCTTTTGGGGTTCATTTTGCTTGGAACTCTGTGAGCTTCTTGGATTTGTGTGGGTTTTTCTTCCCTATATCAGGGAAGTTTTCTGTTATTATTTCTTCAAACAGGTTTTCTATTCCTTGCTCAGTTTCCTTTTGTGTTGTCCCGAAGTTCCCTCAAGCTCTCCTCAATCTTTCTAATTTTTGTTTCTAGAAGCTGTTGTAATTGGGTATTTTTTCCATCTTGTCTTCTAGCTCACTTATGCGGTCCTCTGCTTCTTCTAGTCTACTCTTGATGCTTTCTATTGAGTTCTTTACAGCAGCGATGTCATTTTTCATTTCTTCTTGGTTCTTCTTCATTTATTCTTGGTTCTTACTCATATTGTCGAATTTGTCTTCCATCCTTTTCAGCCACCTTATGACCATTTCTCTGAATTCTTTCTCTGATAGGTTGTTTGCCTCTAAATCGTTTACTTCCTTTTCTGGTGATGCCTGCTTCTCTTTCCTGTGGGGGCTATTTCTTTGTCTCCCCATG
This sequence comes from Eptesicus fuscus, assembly GCF_027574615.1. NCBI lineage: Eukaryota > Metazoa > Chordata > Mammalia > Chiroptera > Vespertilionidae > Eptesicus > Eptesicus fuscus. The sequence goes on from NC_072473.1 coordinate 46,825,331, forward strand.
GTCTCTCTTCTCCGGATGTCTGGTTGTATAGATCTCTCTCTCCGGCGTTGATTTAAAGGTACAAAATACAACACAACCAGGCACAACAGACAAGGCACTGAACAGAATTGTATTCACGATATTAATAACCTCAAATAACGGTAACCACCAGAGAAAGACAAATTAGGGAATAGGAGTGGAAGAGGGAGAGTAAAAAGAAAGAACAACAACAAAAAAAAGAGTGTGAATCTGAACTTGGGATAAGAGCAGAATGAAAAAAAAAAGAAAAGAAAAAGAAAAGAAAAAAGTAAGAGAGACAAGAACGACACTAAGAGAGAAAAGGGGAACAAACTATATATATGGGGAGTAAACTCCACTAGAACAACCACTATTCCCAGCAAATTCCAGCAACACGAGCCTGGAGATTAATACAAACTGCAACACCAGCTAATATCAAGTGAGGCAAGGGAAAACAAAAGTAAAAAACAAACAAAAACAAAGCAAACAAAAGAACCAACCAAACCAACAAAAAGAATAATCAAAACAATCTCATAAAAAAGCATAAAAATTCAATCTAATCAACATTCAAGCAAACAACAACAAAAGGCCAGAGAGAAAAATAATTTTTTTAAGGTAGTGTAGAGAGAGATTTGTATGGATTTGGGGCGGGGGGTTGGGAATTAGATATATAAGTAGGGTCAACTTTTAGCAGAGAGTAAACTGAAAAAGTAGGGAAAATCTAAAGCCAGAAAGGGTTAAGATAAACAGGAGACCAAAAGGGGAAAGGTTAGGAGGAGAGTGATGGCATAATGTTAGCTTTGAGATAGGGTAAAACGATTGTAAGGGAAAGATGGAAACAGAATGTAGGACACTAATCCCAAAATAAAAGAAAGAGAAAATCAAATGACATTTTAAAAAAAAAGTAAAATAATAGTAATAATAATGCTGATTGAAAATAAAAATGTAATAATTAAAAAGGTGAAAATCGAGTGAGGAAAAAGACAAAAATTAGTTTCTTAAGTAAAAGATGCAAAAAATGAAAATAAAAAAATGAGAATAAAAAATTAAAAAAATTGGAAAAAGAATTTAAAATAAAAAAATAGGAGGACTAAAATGTGCAGTAGCGGCTGTCATTCACTTCCTCTATTATTCTGTTTGGTATGCCTGTTTCCCAGTCTGGGCGGTATTTCAGTTCAGCTTCATTCCACAGCTCCTCAGTGTTGTAAGCCAGTCCTGCTTTTTAAGCCGGCTGTGTCTTAATTTCTCGTATTTTTTTTTTATTACACCAGAGACAATTAGCGTTTCAGCCCCTGGGTGGCAGTGTTTCTGAATTGACTTCTGGGCCTCTCTAGCTTTTTTTTTTCCCCCTCTATGGCACTCACTACCGGTTTGTGGAGGTGTGCGCCTCAGAGATGCCTCTCCGATGGTCACACCCAGCTCTGCTCCAGAGGTTCCAAAAAAACAACTTCCCCCTGCAGTCTTTCAGGGCCTTTCCACCTGGGTTTTCCTATGTATTGGGCTTAGCAATCAGAGTTGGAAAGAGCCCAAGTGTGCAGACAGTGGGTCTGTGCGCCAGACCAAGGATCCTGCACTCCTTTGAAAATTTATAGTCTGACCCTCCTCGTCAGATTAAAATGAGTTGCTTTCAAGAGGTCACTTCTGTTTGCAGCTCAGAGGATCCCCCTCCACATTCAGGGATCACGGCAGTTCCAACTGCTGCCGATTTTTCTAGGCACAGACCTCCCGGCTCCTGCCGGTCCTACAGCTCGTGCGCTTCCCTCACCCAGCGCTTCCCTTACCCACCGCGGGGATTAGAAACCACACCTTATTTCAGGCGAAATCTGACCTTTCTGTGGTGCAGTGAAGAGTTCCTTTGAATCCAAATGTTTGCGCTGATAGGGGACCGGTGATCTGGTGCTCGCAGCCGTTCAGTGTTTGCAGTTGTTGCGGAAAGTCAGGTTTCCACTAAAATCCTCCTTTCCTTGCAAGATGGCGAGGCGCCCGGTGAGCCCGCAGCTCCGGGAGGGGACCCAGCCCCTGTGGGTGCTTCATGGTCAGGGGAACACCGCCCAGCACTCCCCCGCCTTCTCCTGGAGTTTAGCTGTCCCTTGGCTTGCCCACATACACTCCCTCTGCGAGCCTCTGCTGCTCCTATTCTCCACCCCAGGACCAGCCTCCAAACACGATCATATTCCGTCGCCATTTTTCTCCAGTCTCACAACAATCCAAAATGTATGGGACACAGTGAAGGCAGTCTTGAGAGGGAAGTTCATAGCTATACAAGCCTACTGCAAATAAACAAGAAACAATGGTAATAAATTACCTAACCCTCCAACTCAAATAGTTAGAAAGAGAGCAACACAAAAGCCCAGCAAAAGCAGAAGGAAGGAAATAATAAAGATCAAAGCAGAGATAAATGGCATAGAGACAAAAAAAAATACAAAAGATCAACAAACAGAAGAGCTGGTTCTTTCAAAGGATTAACAAGATTGATGAACCTCTAGCCAGGCTCACCAAGAAGCAAAGAGAGAGGACCCAAATAAACAAAATCAGAAATGAAAGAGGAGAAATAACAACAGACCGCACAGAAATACAAACATTGTTTAAAAAAATAATATGAACAACTCTATTCCAACAAACTGAACAACTGGAGGAAATGGACATATTCCTAGAAAAATACAACCTGGAGGAAATGAACATATTCCCAGAAAAATACAAACTGGAGGAAATGGACATATTCCTAGAAAAATATAACCTTCCAAAACTCAATCAGGAAGAATCTAAACATCTCAATATGCCAATAACTATGGAATAAATTGAAGCAGTTATCAAAAAGCTTCCAGCAAAAAAAAAAAAAAAAAAAAAAAAAAAAAGCCCAAGGCCAGATGGCTTCACAGGGGAGTTTTACCAAAATTCAAGGAAAAACTAAAACCTATCCTCCTCAGATTATTAAAAAAAAAAATCAAGAAGAAAGAACACTTCCAAGCTCATTCTATGAAGCCAGCATCACCCTAATCCTAATACCAAAACCAGATAAAGACAACACAATGAAAGAGAATTACAGGCCAATATCCCTCATGAACATAGATGCCAAAATCCTCAGCAAAATTCTAGCAAATTGGATCCAACAGTACATTAGAAACATCATACACCATGACCAAGTAGGATTTATCCCAGGTATGCAAAGATGTTACAATATCCACAACTCAATAAATGTGATACATCACATAAACAATCTGAGAAATAAAAAACACATAGTCATATCAATTGATGCAGAAAAAGCATTTGACAAAACCAACACCCATTTTTGATAAAAACTCTCAGCAAGGTGGGAATAGAAGGATCATACCTCAACATAATAAAAGCCATATATGACAAACACACAGCCAACATCATACTTAATAGGCAAGAACTAAAACAATTTCCCTTAAGAACAGGAACAAGACAGGGATGCCCACTCTCACCACTCCTGTTTGACATAGTACTGGTAGTATTAGCCATTGCGATTAGACAAAAAGAAGACATAAAAGGTATCCAAATTGGAAAAGAAGGAGTAAAACTCTCCCTATTTGAAGAAGACATGATGTTGTACATTAAAAACCCTAAAGACTCCATCAAAAAACTATTAGTCTTAATAAATGAATTTGGCAATGTAGCAGGATACAAAATTAATGCCAAGAAATCTATGGCATTTCTTTACATCAATAGTGAACTTTCAGAAAGAGAGACTAAAAAAGCAATACCACTTACCATCGCACCAAAAAAACTAAGATACCTAGGAATAAACTTAACTAAGGAGGTAAAAGACCTATACTCAGAAAACTACAGGACACTGAAAAAAGAGATAGAGGAAGACGTAAACAGATGGAAGAACATACCATGTTCATGGATTGGTAGAATCAACATCATTAAAATGTCCATACTACCCAAAGCAATCTATAGATTCAATGCACTCCCCATTAAAATACCAATGGCAGATTTCACAGACATAGAAAGAAATCTCTAAAAATTCATTTAGAATTAAAATAGACCCTGAATAACTGCAGCAATCCTGAGAAAGAAGATCAAAGTAGGTGGGATCTCAATACCAGATATCAAGCCGTATTACAAGGCCACTGGTCTCAAAACAGCCTGGTACTGGCACAAAAACAGAAATATAGACCCATGGAATAGAATAGAGAACCCAGATACCAACCCAAACTACTATGCTCAATTAATATTTGACAATGGAGGAATGAACATACAACAGTGTCAAGACAGTCTCTTCAATAAATTGTGTTGAGAAAATTGGACAGATTCATGCAAAAACTGAATGAAAACTGAAAACTGAAAATGAAACTAGGTCACCAACTTACCATACACGAAAATAAACTCAAAATGAATAAAGGACTTAAACATAAGATGGGAAACCATAAAAATACTAGAGGAATCCACAGGCAACGAAATCTCAGACATATGCCTAAACAATTTCTTCACTGATACCCCTCCTAGGACAATAGAAACTAAAGAGAAAATAAACAAATGGAACTACATCAAAATAAAAACTTTCGCATAGCAAAAGAAAGCATCAACAAAACAACAAGAAAGCCCACTTTATGGGAGAACATATTTACAAATGTTATCACTGATAAATGTTTAATCCCCAACATTTACAGGAAACTCATACAACTCAATAAAAGGAAGATAAATGATCCAATCAATAAATGGGCAACAGACCTAAATAGATACTTTTCAAAAGAAGACAGAAGGAAGGCCAAGAGACATATGAAAACATGCTCAAAGTCATTAATTATCTGAGAGATGCAAATCAAAACAACAATGCGTTACCATCTCACTCCTGTCAGAATGGCAATCATCAAAAAATCAACAAATGATAAGTGCTGGAAAGAATATGGAGAAAAAGGAACGCTTTTGCTCTGCTGGTGGGAATGCAGACTGATGCAGCCACTGTGGAGAACAGTATGGAGTTTCCTCAAAAAACTAAAAATGGAACTCTAATTTTACCCTGTAATCCAACTTCTAGGAATATATCCCAAGAAGCTAGAAACACCAATAAGAAAGGCTATATGCACCCCTATGTTCATAGTTGCACAATTCACCATAGCTAAGATTTGGAAACATCCTAAATGTCCATCAGCAGATGAGTGGATTAGAAAACTATGGTACATCTACACAATGGAATACTATGCTGCTATAGAAAAGAAGGAATTCTTACCATTTGCAGCAGCATGGATGGAACCTGAGAACATTATGCTAAGCGAAATAAGCCAGCCAATGAAAGAAAAATACCACATGATCTCACTCATTTATGGAAAATAAAGAACATTATAACCTGATGAACAAAAAGATAGATACAGTAGCAGTAAAGCATCAAACAGACTGTCAAATTACAGTGGGAAGACTGCGGAGTGTTGGGAAGCAGGGGATGGAGATCAACCGAAGTACTTTTATACATGCATATATGCACAACCAATGGACACAAGACACTGTGGGGGTGGGACGAGGGCAATCGACAGGGGTGAGGGGAGGCTGGGGGAAGGTCAATGGGGAAAAAAGGAGATATATGTAGTACTATGTGTAATACTATAAACAGTAAAATAAAATTTAAAAAAAGAAAAAAATAAGAGTTTAACCTTAAAAATCTTCAGGGAACTCTTACAATTTAACAAAAGGAAGATAAACAATCCAATAAAAAATGGGCAGAGGACCTAAATAGACACCTTTCGAAAGAAGACAGAAGGAAGGCCAAGAGACATTTGAAAACATGCTCCAAGTCACTAATCATCTGAGAGATGCATATCAAAACAATGATGTACTATCTCCCACCTATCAGAATGGTTTTCATCAACAAATCAACAAACAACAAATGCTGGAGAGGATGCGGAGAAAAAGGAACCCTCTTGTACTGCTGGTGGGAATGCAGACTGGTGCAGCCTTTGTGGAAAACAGTATGGAGTTTCCTGAAAAAATTAAAAATGGAACTCCCATTCGACCCAGTGATCCCACTTCTAGAAATATATCCCAATAAAACAGAAACACCAATTAGAAAGGATATATGCACCCCTATGTTCATAGCAGCACAATTTACAATAGCTAACATTTGGAAACAGCCTAAGTGCCCATCCGCAGATGAGTTGATTAGAACACTGTGGTTCATCTATACAATGGAATACTATGCTGCAGTAAAAAAGCAATTCTTACCATTTGCAACAGCATAGATGGAACTGGAGAGCATTTTGCTAAGCGAAATAAGGCAGTCAGAGAAAAATAAATATCATATGATTCATTCATTTGTAGAATGTAATGAACAACATAAACTGATTAACAAAAACAGAACCAGATTCATGGAAGCATCAAATAGACTGTCCAACCTATGATGGAAAGCAGTGGTGGATGGTGGTATGGGGGTAATTGAGTATGTATATGAGCATTGCCATTTGATACATATTTTGGGGGGTTGAGGGCATGTGCTTGGGGTTGCGAGCGACTGGGGAGATGTCAATGGGGGGAAAAAGGAAACTTATGTAATACATTAAGCAATAGAGAACTTAAATTAAATAAATAAATGCAATGTACTTTAATCCCATCAAACTAATGTATTCCTTTTGGCTTTTACCCTAGCTGTTCCCTGTTTGGACTCCTTTTATATTGCCACTTAAAGTTGTATATGTTGCATTTGATTTTTTTGTCAGTCACTCCCAGTAGAGCGTGCAGTTCATAGTTATTCAGACTTGTCTTAGTTGTTTAATTCAGTGCCTGGAACACAGTAGGTATTCAACAAATATATTAGGCATAAATATGAATCTTGGTATATTTTTCCAGCATAAAACTGTAATGCGGAAGGAGATGTAGGGACAGTGATTCTATTCCAAGAGCCCTGCTGGAAATTAACATTTCCATTCTCTGGCCTTTTTTCTAATCCCTTTTCCACACAGTAGCCAAAGTGAACTTTTAAACATAATTTTTTTCATTTCTCTCCCCTACTTTAACTGTTTAATGATTTCCCATTATCCTCAAAATAAATATATTATTATTGTACAAAAATTTACTGAAAGCTATTAGTTTTCTCTCCTATATAATAAAATGGTAATATGCAAATCAACCATACAGTGGAACGACTGGTCGCTAAGATGCGCACTGACCACCAGAGGGCAGACGCTCAACACAGGAGCTGCCCCCAGCCCATAGGCCCCCATCACCTGATGGGGAATGGGGAACTCGGGGTGGGTGGTGGTGGATGCACGTGGCACCAGGCCAAGGGCCCTGCACTGCTGGTTGCCCCACACACAGAGGGCAACCGGTGACGGGGGGCAGGGCTGGCAAACGGGTGGAAACGGCCAACCTCTCGGTCCTTTCCCTTGGCCTGCTGGCATTGCCCAATAGTGAATGGGGAACCGTGGGTGGGTGGCAGTGGGGGGGCGTGGCCAGCTGCTGACAGCCTGAGTAGATGGCCCTGATTGCTGGCCAGGCCTAGGGACTGTACCCGTGCATGAATTTCATGTGCCAGTCCTCCAGTTTGTGTATAATAAATTATCACAAACTTAGAGACTTAAAACCACATCCATTTATTAGCTCAGAGTTCTTTAGGTTACAAGTCTGGGCACTGAGCAGCTGGGTTCTCTGTTCAGAGTATCAGAAAGCTGAATTCAAAGTGGCAGCTAAAATGAGTTCACATCTGAAGTTTCCGTGGAAAATTTTCTTTCCAAGCTTATTCTTGTTGGAATAATTTAGTTTCTGTGGTTGGAAAACTACTGTAGAACTGTCTTCTTCCTGTCTGTCAGCTAGGGCTCACTCTTAGCTCCCTTCACTTTATACCAGCAGTATCACATAAAAGAATTAGAGTGCTTTGAGTCTTTGTATTTACCTTACCACAAGTTGGAGAAAACTACCCTTAAAGGTTCATATCAAACCCACCTATATAATCTTCCTAACTTAATGTAAACTGATCTAATGATATACTTACATCTATGACAATCCCTTCACAGGAATATCTAAATTAGTGTTTTATTGAATAACTGCACACAGAGGATGAGAAATTCTGTGAGTTCATTTTAGAATCTTTACTATAAACCTTCATTCTCGTAGGCACTTAGACAATGGGTCTACAGCATTGAACCAAACAAAAATAATGGCCCTCACAAATTTTATATTCTAGTACAAGTAGATATGCAGTAAGCAAATAAATAAGCAAAATGTATCATATGCCAGATGATGATAAATAGTCAAGAAAAAAATAAAGCAGAGCAGAAGGATTAGAATTGCTAGGCAAAATTGCTATTTAAATTATAAATAGGGTGGTCAAGAAAATCCTCACTAAGAAGTTGATATTTGAGGAGATCTTAAGGACATGAAGAGTTAAGCCTGCATGTATCTTGGGGAAGGGCATTCCAGGAAGAAAGAACAATAAGTATAAAGGCCCTGAGGAAAAAAAATGAAATCCTTATTCTACCCCCAACTCTAGTTCCTGACCCCCTCCCCTGCTTCATCTCAGCTGTGATTTTTCTATTGACAGGGTGTGTTGCTGGGCAAAAGGAAAACATTCCTTCTTTCTGTTAGAGAAGTTAAAGTAGCTGCACTTCCTGCTTGGGAGTGCAAGGTACTCTTTTACTGTTGTCATCTATAATTGATGTCTCTTCCTATTGAGGTCTGTAATTGATGTCTTTCTGTTTAGGGTAATTGAATTTAAGTGGTAGGGTGTGAGAGCTCCCTCTAAAGGCCTTGCTGGCTCCAATTTTAGTTGAGGTTTTCTTTTTTAAAACATTAAAAAGGAATGTCTTAATTTTTTCAATTATAGATTACATTCAATATTTTTGTGTTTGTTTTAGGTGTACAGCATAGAGGTTAGATAGTAATATACTTTACAAAAAGTGTTCCCCCTGATATTTCCAGTATCTAACTGGCAGCATACATAGTTATTACAATACTAGAGGCCTGGTGCACAAAATCATGCATGGGTGGGGTCCCTCGGCCTGGCTGGCAATCAAGGCCTATTGGGGGGCCAGAGGCTGGGGGGAGGACTCCAGGAGGTTGCCCAGCTGGCCCCTTGATTGGGCCTATCAGGGGGCCAGCCAGCAGGGGGAAGGGACCACGGGTGGTTGGCCAGCCAGGGGGAGGTACTGCACTGATCAGGGCTGATGGGGGGGCCAGCCGGCCACGGGGAGGGGCTGCAAGAGATTGGCTGTGAGAGCTCACTGACCACCAGGGGCAGCTTCTGCATTGAGCATCTGCCCCCTGGTGATCAGTGTGCATCATAGTGACTGGTCAACCAGTCATTCTGGTCGCTTCGGTCGTTTGGTCGTAATGGTCGCTTAGGCTTTTATATATATAGAATATTGGCTATATTTCCTATGCTGTAATTTACATCCCCATGACTATTCTGTAACTACCAAACTGTACTTCTCAATACCTTTACCTTTTTCACCTAGTCCACCAACTCCCCTCCTTTCTGGTGACTCAGTCTGTTTTCTGTATCTATAAGTCTATTTCAATTTTGCTTGTTCATTTATTTTGTATTTTAGATTCCAAAGATAAGTGAAATCATTTGGTATTTGTCTTTTCCATGTTCCCATCAATAGATGAGTGGATTAAAATGCCTTGGTACATATATACAATGGAATATTACTCAACCAGAAAAAGAATGAAATTTTAATTTGCGACAGCATGGATGGATCTAGAGGATATTACGCTAAATGGAGTTTCCTTTTTATTTTTCACAGTTACTCCCTTTTGATCAAGATCTTTTGCAAGAGCATCACTGATTAATGGATATATTGTCCTAATTCAATAGCCTTTGTCCCTCAGTGCCAGGAAGGACCTTACTTGGGTATCAAGGCCCATGTCAGAAGGAAAATGCATGAACTGGCAACTTCTTGAAGTAACATTTGGGTAACAAAGAAGGGTAGTAGAAACAACTCTCAGGCACTTAAAAATTTTGTTAAAATATAGTTCGCATACAATAATATATATATTTTTAAATTTAATTTTTGGGGTGACATTGGGTAATAAAATTAAATAGGTTTAAGGTGATAATTCTATAATACATAATCTGTGTTTTGTATTGTGTTCACCAACCCAAGCCAAGTCTCCTTCCATCACTATTTATCTCCCCTTTACTTTTTTCTACTTCTCCTACTCTCCTTTCCCACTGATAATCACCATATTGTTGTCTGTATCAATGATTTTTGTGTGTTTTTTTTTTGTGTGTGGGGGGTGGTGTTTTTGTTTAAATCTTCACCTTTTTTACCCAGCCCAACAACACCCCTCCCTTCTGACAGCTGTCAGTCTGTTCTCTATCTATGAGTCTGTTTCTATTTTGCTTATCAGTTTATTTTGTTCATTAGATTCCACTTATGAGTGAAATCATATGTCATTTCTTTTTCAAAGTCTGCATTTAATTAACGTCATAAACATTGGAGATCATCTCAAAATACCAAGCTAACATCACCTTATTGCAACCTAGATAATCATTAGAATGGCACAGTGGAGTGGGAGTTTAATCTTTCCAGGACGATTCAGAGGGCAAAAAGCAGAAGCAGAAGCAGGAGGAGGAAGAGGGGGAGGGGGAGGAGGAGGGGGAAGGGAGGAGGAGAAGAAGGTGAAGAATAAATGGTTTCTTGTTTAGCTAGAGTAGGAAGTTTCATTTGCATCTTCTGCAGAAGCAGTCAATCTTTTTTTTAATTTAATAAATCTTTATTTTTCAGATTATTACAATTGTTCCTCTTTTTTCCCTCCATAACTCCTCTCCACCCACTTCCTACCCCACCCTCTACCCTTACCTCTCCCCCCAACTGTCCTCATCCATAGGTATACACTTTTTGTCTAGTCTCTTCCCGCACCCCCATACCACTTTTCCCCCGAGAATTGTCAGACCACTCCCTTTCTATGCCCTTGATTCTATTATATTCACCAGTTTATTCTGTTCATCAGATTTTTTATTCACTTCATTTTTAGAGTCACTTGTTGATAGACATGTATTTGTTGTTCATAATTTTTATCTTTACCTTTTTCTTCTTCTTCCTCTTTTTAAAGAATACCTTTCAGCATTTCATATAATACTGGTTTGGTGGTGATGAAATCCTTTAAGTTGTTCTTATCTGTGAAGCTCTTTATCTGTCCTTCAATTCTAAATGATATCTTTGCTTGGTAGAGTAATCTTGGTTGTAGGTTCTTGCTATTCATCACTTTGAATATCTCTTGCCACTCCCATCTGGCCTGCATAGTTTCTGTTGAGAAATCAGCTGACAATCGTATGGGTACTCCCTTGTAGGGAATTAACTGTTTTTCTCTTGCTGCTTTTAATATTCTCTCTTTGTCTTTTGCTCTTGGCATTTTAATTATGATGTGTCTTGGTGTGGTCCTCTTTGGATCCCTTTTGTTTGGGGTTCTGTGCACTTCCTGGACTTGTAAGTCTATTTCTTTCACCAGGTGGGGGAAGTTTTTGGTCATTATTTCTTCAAATAGGTTTTCAGTATCTTGCTCTCTCTCTTCTGGCACCCCCATAATTTGGATGTTGGTACTCTTGAGGCTGTCCCAGAGGCTCCTTACACTATCTTCAACTTTTTGGATTTTTTTTTTCTTTTTACTTTTCCAGCTGAGTGTTTTTTGCTTCTTTGTATTTAAAATCTTTGACTTGATTCTTGTGGTCCTCTATTCTGCTGTTAGGTCTCTGTATATTTTTTATTTCAGTCAGTGTATGTTTAATTTCTAGTTGGTCCTTTTTCATATCCTCGAAGGTCTCACTAAATGTATCGGCCTTTTCTAGGAAATTCTTGAAAAACCTTATAACCATGGTTTTGAACTCTCTATCCAGTAGTTTGCTTTCCTCCATTTCTTTCATTTGTGATCTGTTTCTTTGTCTCCGCATTTTCGCTGCTTCCCTGAGTTGGTAGAGTAGCTTTGTGTGGTAGGTGTCCTATTGGTTACAGTGGCTCAGGCTCCCCAGTTACCTGAGGTGGACACTCTAGGTGCACCCCTTTGTGGACTGTGTGCTCAGCCTTGTTGTAGTTAAGTCTTGATTGTTGTTGGTATCACTGGGGGGAACTGACCTTCAGGCCAACTGGCTGTGAGGATCAGCAGTGTCTACGCTGGGAGAACTTCTGTGTTGTAGACGCTCTTATGAGACAAGACTTGCAAAATTGCAAAAGCCTCTGTGCTCAGCTTGGATGGGGTGGAGTTTCAGGGCGGAGCAGACAGCCTTGGCTTCCCGTCAGCCCTGCCCTATGAGGCCCCTTGGTCTCAGTGTCCCTTGGTAATCACTGCAAGCACCTCAAAGATAAAGCCGCCCTCGAGTTTCACCCACTGCCAGACAGTCCATTTTCTCCCCGAATCAGTCGGGGTTCCCAAAAACTTGCCTGGAACTGGAGTTCAGCACTGTTGGGAGCTTTTGTCTCCCTCCCACTTTAGAAAGCCAGCTGTGCACTCAGCTTCTCTGTGTGCGCACGTGCCTCCAAACCTCTGCCTTCCGCAGCTCCTGAGTCTCAGTGTGCTTTCTTTTTTTGACAGTCCAGATTCCCCCTGAATAAGTCTGGTTTCCCAGAGTCTCGCCCGGGACTGAAGTTCAGTGCAGTCAGGGGCTTGCATCTCCCTCCTGCTTTAGAAAGCCAGCTGTGCACTCAGCCACTCGTGCACACAGCCTCCCGTCCTCTCCGCGTGCATGTCTCTGTACCTCAGCCTTTTGCAGCTCCTCTGAGTCTCAATGTGCTTTCAACTTTTCTTCTAGTTGTAGAATTTCCACTCAGCCAGCTTTCCTGTGGTTCTGGATGGTGTCCGTTTTGTCTTTTAGTTGTAGTTTTGATATTGTTGTGCAGAGGCAGCAGTTTAGGTGTTTACCTATGCCGCCATTTTGGTTTCTTTAGAAGCAGTCTATCTTAATTGATGTCAGCTACTTCTCTTCTTCACCAGTAATATTTACCAGGCTCTAGACTGTGACCAACAGGACACTTTGAATTGGGATCTAGGAAAGATTCTTTGACCTATTGATTATTGGCTTCAGCATAAAAGATTAAAGACTTACAGAACCTGGTCATACTATTTTGAGACAACAAGGTATCAGTAGAAGTTTTTATAAAGTTTTCCTTTTAACAAATGAAAGAAAATCAAGTTTTAGCTTTACCTTACATTATTGATATCAAAGCTTATTTTATTTTATTATTTTTTAATTTCTTTATTGATTAAGGTATCACATATTTGTACTTATCCCCCCATTCCCAGGCCACACCCCTCTCCACACATGCCACCACCCCCCTGTTGTCCCCAACTGCTGATTAGGCACATATGCTTACACACAAGTCCTTTGTTTGATCTCTCCCTTTACCCCCTCCCTCCCCTCCCCTCCCTCTGAGGCCCAACAGTCTGATCCGTGCCTCCTTGTTTCTGGGTCTGTTCTTGCTCATCAGTCTATGTTGTTCATTATTTCCACTAGATGAGTGAGATCATGTGCTATTAGAAATACACTTATAAGAACCGAAAACGAGACAAGCAATAATGGTTATGGTGACAGGAAATGAATCAGTCTGTAGTGAGTTTCTTTCTGAGCCAACAGTTCTTTTGAGACCCAATTACAATGTCCAACAGTTCCTTATGTGTACATGTCAGCACTGACATTACAGTTCTGGATGGTGGACAGATGGTGGTAATGCAGGTTCGACTCTCTGGTTTGGTCCTGGGAAACCTGTAGTGATGCACAGCTGCTAACTGCTAGTATAGGAAGACCACCTCAGCGTCTTCCATCTCTGGACTGCTTCTCTTCTGTCTTGATGGCTGGAGTAGTCCTGTCAATTCCTCTCTGTTGCTGGAATCAACATGGTCTCGGAGTTGTTTTCTGAAAATCTAGAAACATATTCTCGACCAAAAGTTAATAAATAATTTTTCTATAAATTTCACTTGGGATCTTATTTCATTTTTTTGCCCAAATGATTTTCCTCTGGCTTGTTTTGACACCTTGTGTGTTTTTCATGGGTGTCTTGCTTTTAGCCTTACAATTAATTTTCTAAAGTATTAATTTTCTAGATGTAATTTACTTAGAGGTTATTTTTCCTTACATGATATTCTTCTACTGCCCCCTCCTTTTTTTATTTAAATGTTAGGAGGTTTTTGAAAATTTTAAAATGTAGCCTTGATGGCTTTGAAATTTTAATTTTTTGCACTATAATATTACTGTTTTAGGTTCATTACATGGTGCACAATTTTATCATGAGATGAAGTACCAATGAAAATTTTAGTTAACACTTTAGGAACACCTTTTTTGTCCAGTACAATTAATTTTTCTAGAATATTCACTTGTTTCAACTAGCCAATTTAAATTTGCCTGAAAACTTGACTACTATTTTACTGTCAAATTTATTGCTCTAACAACAATCTTATTTTACCCTGTAAATATTAGTGGAAAGGATTATTTGCCTTCTTTTTTTTTTTTTTTTTTTTTTTGAAATTTCTTTTTTTTTTTTTTTAATTTCTTTATTGATTAAGGTGTCACATATTTGTCCTCATCCCCCCATTCCCATCCCACCCCTCTCCCCACGCATGCCCCAATCCCCTGTTGAACTTAACCGTTGGATAGGCTTATATGCATGCATACAGGTCCTTTGGTTGAACTCTCCCCCTCCCCCCCACCCTCCCCCTACCCTCCCGTATCCTCCCTCTGAGGCCCGATAGTCCGATCGATGCCTCCTTGCTTCTGGTTCTGTTCTTGTTCCTCAGTCTATGTTGTTCATCATTTCCTCTAGATGAACGAGATCAAATGTCACTAGATATATACTAATAAGAACTGAATGTGAGACGAGCAATAATATTTATGCTGACAGGCAAATGAATCAATCTGTAGCGAGCTTCCCCCTGGACCAACAGTTCTTTTGAGACCCAATTTCGATGTCCAGTAGTTCCTTATGTGTACATGTCAGCACTGACCCCTCAGCTCTGGATGGTGGACAAATGGTGGTAATGGAGGTCTGACTCCCTCAGGTTTGGTCTCGGCCGATCCCAGGGGCACGGCGTCACCTGGACTAAGAGGCACGTGGCCTCACCCATATCCAAGGGGCGCGTGGTCTCACCCGGGCCTGGGACCCAGCCTCACCCGGAAGGATCCAGGGGCGCACGGCCTCACCCGGACCCAGGATCTGGCTTCACCCGTACCCAAGGACACTTGGCCTCTCCCAGACCCAGGGGCACGTGGCCTCACCCGGGCTTAGTTGCACAAGGCCTCACCTGGATCCAGGGACACATGGTCTCTCCCGGACCCAGGGGCGCTTGGCCTCTCCCAGACCCAGGGCCACTTGGGCTCACCCGGGCCTAGGTGCACGAGGCCTCATCCGGATCCAGGGACGCATGGTCTCACCCGGACCCAGGGACGCTTGGCCTCTCCCAGACCCAGGGGCACGTGGCCTCACCCGGGCCTAGGTTCACGAGGCCTCACTCGGATCCAGGGACACATGGTCACAACCAGACCCAGGAACGTTTGGCCACTCCCAGACCCAGGGCCACTTGGGCTCACCCGGGCCTAGGTGCACGAGGCCTCATCCGGATCCAGGGACACATGGTCTCACCCGGACCCAGGGACGCTTGGCCTCTCCCAGACCCAGGGCCTCTTGGGCTCACCCGGGCCTAGGTGCACGAGGCCTCACCCGGATCCAGGGACACATGGTCTCACCCGGACCCAGGGACGCTTGGCCTCTCCCAGACCCAGGGCCACTTGGGCTCACCCGGGCCTAGGTGCACGAGGCCTCACCCGGATCCAGGGACACATGGTCTCACCCGGACCCAGGGATGCTTGGCCTCTCCCAGACCCAGGGCCACTTGGGCTCACCCGGGCCTAGGTGCACGAGGCCTCACCCGGATCCAGGGACACATGGTCTCACCCGGACCCAGGGACGCTTGGCCTCTCCCAGACCCAGGGCCACTTGGGCTCACCCGGGCCTAGGTGCACGAGGCCTCACCCGGATCCAGGGACACATGGCCTCACCCGGACCCAGGGATGCTTGGCCTCTCCCAGACCCAGGGCCACTTGGGCTCACCCGGGCCTAGGTGCACGAGGCCTCACCCGGATCCAGGGACACATGGTCTCACCCGGACCCAGGGACGCTTGGCCTCTCCCAGACCCAGGGCCACTTGGGCTCACCCGGGCCTAGGTGCACGAGGCCTCACCCGCATCCAGGGACACATGGTCTCACCCGGACCCAGGGACGCTTGGCCTCTCCCAGACCCAGGGCCACTTGGGCTCACCCGGGCCTAGGTGCACGAGGCCTCACCCGGATCCAGGGACACATGGTCTCACCCGGACCCAGGGACGCTTGGCCTCTCCCAGACCCAGGGCCACTTGGGCTCACCCGGGCCTAGGTGCACGAGGCCTCACCCGGATCCAGGGACACATGGTCTCACCCGGACCCAGGGACGCTTGGCCTCTCCCAGCCCCAGGGCCACTTGGGCTCACCCGGGCCTAGGTGCACGCGGCCTCATCCGGATCCAGGGACACATGGTCTCACCCGGACCCAGGGGCGCTTGGCCTCTCCCAGACCCAGGGCCTCTTGGGCTCACCCGGGCCTAGGTGCACGAGGCCTCATCCGGATCCAGGGACGCATGGTCTCACCCGGACCCAGGGACGCTTGGCCTCTCCCAGACCCAGGGCCACTTGGGCTCACCCGGGCCTATGTGCACGAGGCCTCACCCGGATCCTGGGACACATGGTCTCACCCGGATCCAGGGACGCTTGGCCTCTCCCAGACCCAGGGCCACTTGGGCTCACCCGGGCCTAGGTGCACGAGGCCTCACCCGGATCCAGGGACACATGGTCTCACCCGGACCCAGGGACGCTTGGCCTCTCCCAGACCCAGGGCCACTTGGGCTCACCCGGGCCTAGGTGCACGAGGCCTCACCCGGATCCAGGGACACATGGTCTCACCCGGACCCAGGGACGCTTGGCCTCTCCCCGACCCAGGGCCACTTGGGCTCACCCGGGCCTAGGTGCACGAGTCCTCACCCGGATCCAGGGACACATGGTCTCACCCGGACCCAGGGACGCTTGGCCTCTCCCCGACCCAGGGCCACTTGGGCTCACCCGGGCCTAGGTGCACTAGGCCTCATCCGGATCCAGGGACGCATGGTCTCACCCGGACCCAGGGACGCTTGGCCTCTCCCAGACCCAGGGCCACTTGGGCTCACCCGGGCCTAGGTGCACGAGGCCTCATCCGGATCCAGGGACACATGGTCTCACCCGTACCCAGGGACGCTTGGCCTCTCCCAGACCCAGGGCCACTTGGGCTCACCCGGGCCTAGGTGCTCAAGGCATCACCCGGATCCAGGGACACATGGTCTCACCCAGACCCAGGGACGCTTGGCCTCTCCCAGACCCAGGGCCACTTGGGCTCACCCGGGCCTAGGTGCACGAGGTCTCATCCGGATCCAGGGACGCATGGTCTCGCCCGGACCCAGGGACGCTTGGCCTCTCCCAGACACAGGGGCACGTGGCCTCACCCGGGCCTAGGTGCACGAGGCCTCACCCGGATCCAGGGACACATGGTCTCACCCGCACCCAGGGACGCTTGGCCTCTCCCAGACCCAGGGCCACTTGGGCTCACCCGGGCCTAGGTGCACGCAGCCTCACCCGGATCCAGGGACACATGGTCTCGCCTGGACCCAGGGGTGTGTGGGCTCTCCCAGACCCAGGGGCGCTTGGCCTCGCCCGGGCATGGGGTCCAGCGTCATCCGGGTCCAGGGGCACTTGGCCTCACCCGGACCCAGAGTCCGGCCTCTCCTGGACCCAGGGGCATGTGGCCTCACCTAGACCCAGGGACGTGAGGCCTCACTTATACCCAGAGGCGTGTGACCACACCCGAGTCCAGAGGCGCGCAACCCCGCCCGCACCCGGGTCTCAGCGGGGCCCCGTCTTCCCGATCCCAATTCCTGCCGGTCAATCCCCCCTCAGCAATTCCCCTGGCCATCCTTCCAGAGCTCCAGTATGGCTGCTGCAGAACTCGTCGGGCGGCGGCTCGGCGAAGTTCCGGTGCACCCGGTGCATGGTGGTGGGCCAGTCTGGCGTCGCTGCGTCGGCCCTTGGGTCTGCATAGGTGGCTGGTCGCCGAGCATGCGCACCTGGCCGCTTCCGGGGCGTTGAGATTCTTGACGGACTCAGAGGTCAGCAAGCGCGGAGTCTCCCACCCCATGTCTCATAGGGGCTCGTCTGTCCGTGCTTGGCTGCCAGTGGAGCCGTCCCCTCAGCCAGAGACCGCCGGGGGAACTGCGCCGAGCACGTTCCAGGCCGCTGTTGTATCGCCTGAGCCATAGTTCTTTTGTGTCGCCTGAGCTGTAGTTCTTAAAGTGTGGTCTTTGGGTCACCGGCATCAGCATCATCCCACATACCCCTCTTTTATTCTAGTTGTAGAGCATCTACTCAGCCAGCCCTATGGTGGTCTTGGATGGTGTCTCTATTTGCCTTCTTGAGTAGGTTCTGAGCATTCCTGGTGGTAGGCTGGATTTAGATATCATAAACCCACTTCCCGACACCATGGGTACAAGACAACTCAAACAATTCTTATTGTAGTAAGAGGGCAGCTGCTGTTGGCCAAGTCTCTGTCTGTCACCTGGGTCCTGATCTGAACTGGGCATGGGAAGCACGAAGCAGCCATGGGGGCAGGAGACCTCCCTCAGAAGGGGATAGGGTTCAGGCCCCTGCAATGTTGGGGGGGGGTGACGGTCTGTGCCCCACCTCTGTTGATCCCCAAATTATATCCTGATGGCCCTCTGCAACTGTGCCTCTCTTAGGTTGTTCCTTCCTTGAGGAATCTTACCCGTCTCTGGCTAACCAGCCATCCTCCTGGGCCAAGCAGGGTGACGTGAGGTTCAGTTTTGTCTCCTTGGTAGCCTATGCCCCCGTGGCCTCCATGCCCAGCACTTGCCTTGGGATCCCCTCGCCTGCTGGCGGGGCGCCAGCACTGATCATATATCTTGGGGAACCCGGGTTCCTTCTCCAGGGAGGGCTCAGTTTGCCCACTGGGTGAGAAACAGATCCATGGCACCAGTCATCACTAGACTTCAACCTCGACATGAACAGGGAGCTCATGCAACAGCTGTGAGCAGTTGAATTGTGAGAAGAGGGTCTCTCTTGGTCTAAAGGGTAAGAAGGACCAATATAGAATGCTCAGGTGCCTTCCCAGGAGGCCTTCTACACAATGAAAAGGATTAAATCCTTACATGTCCTTTTTAACTTGCTGCCAGATATACAAAGAATTAGTAAGTTTGCTTGGGATAATTGTATATTATGCTGTTGTAATTCTAAAGTATCCAGAGATGTGTTAAGTTTGTCTCCAAGCACAAAATAGATGATTTTTTTTTATCCCCAAGGGTGCGAGGAACTATTATATGTACTGAGGGTGATCCAAATCTGGGAAAAATTTTAATGACAGTGTAGAATAATATCATGTAAGGATATTCTTTGTTCTAGTCCATGGCAATTCCCTTTCAAACTGGCTGTTCATTTCTTTTTATATAGACAAGGTCTTAGTTACATTTTCTGCACCTCTACTGGGGGCAAGTAGTGATAGTAGTGACACCCTTTCTTTGGTGTCCACACAAGCCAGAAACCTCTCTTTAATTGTACACACAAAGGGGCATTGTTTTGATTTTGTTTCATACAAAAGGGAAGCTGGGTGGAGACCCCTGTGTATTTATACTTTCTTGCCCTACCCATGGGCCTCCTGGATGACCAAGGTGTTTGGTATTATTGGTAACTACATTAGTCAGAGGATCAGCCCACGTAAGGGGTCTTACCCATGAAGGGTCAGGAGCATAAGACCAAAATACTTACCCTCTTGTCCCAGGTAAAATTACCGTACATCTGATGATTGCGAGCGTGGCTAGAAAGGCGTTCTCAGGCATTCTTGGGTTTCTGGTTACCTCACAATTTCTTCGCTGAGGTTTGACGTTCTGATTGATGTTTCTCTGTTTCTGGATCTATTTTTTCCCCATCAGTTTATGTTGTTCATTATATTCCACAAATGAGTGAGATTATGTGATATTTATCTTTCTCTGCCTGGCTTATTTCACTAAGCATAATGTTCTCCATCTCCATCCATATTGTTGCAAATGGTAAGAGCTCCTTCTTTTTTACCGCAGCGTAGTATTCCATTGTGTAGATGTACCACAGTTTTTTTAATCCACTCATCTGCTGATGGGCACTTAGGCTGTTTCCAAATCTTAGCTATGATAAATTGTGCTGCTATGAACATACGGGTGCATATATCCTTTCTGATTGATGTTTCCAGTTTCTTGGCATATATTCCTAGAAGTGGGATCACTAGGTCAAATGGGAGTTCCATTTTTAGTTTTTTAAGGAAACTCCATACTGTTCTCCACAGTGGCTGCACCAGTCTGCATTCCTGGTTCAATGCACGAGGGTTCCTTTTTCTCCATATCCTCGCCAGCACTTGTCATTTGTTGACTTGTTGATAATGGCCATTCTGACAGGTGTGAGATGGTACCGCATTGTTGTTTTGATTTGCATCTCTCTAATGATTAGTGATTTAGAGCAGGTTTTCATATGTCTCTTGGCCTTCCTTTTGTCTTCTTTAGAAAAGTGTCTATGTAGATCAGTTGCCCATTTTTTGATTGGGTAGTTTATCTTCTTTTTGTTAAGCTGCATGAGTTTCCTGTAAATGTTGGAGATTAAACCCTTATCATTGACATCATTGGCAAATATGTTCTCCCATGCAGTGGGCTTTCTTGTTGTTTTATTGATGGTTTATGTTGCTGTGCAAAAGCTTTTTATTTTGATGTAGTCCCACTTATTTATTTTCTCTTTAGCTTCCATTGCCCTAGGAGCAGTATCAGCAAAGAAGTTCTTATGGAATATGTCAGAGATTTTTCTGCCTGTAGATTCCTCTAGTATTTTCATGGTTTCCTGTCTTATGTTTAAGTCCTTGATCCATTTTGAGTTTATTTTTGTATATGGTGTAAGTTGGTGGTCTAGTTTCATTTTTTTGCATGTATCTGACCAATTTTCCCGACACCATTTATTGAAGAGACTGTATTGACTCCATTGTATGTTCATGCTTCCTTTGTCAAATATTAATTGAACATAGTGATTTGGATCGATTTCTGGGTTCTCTATTCTATTCCATTGATCTATATGTCTGTTCTTGTGCCAATAGCAGGCAGTTTTGAGAACAGTGGCTTTGTAATATAGCTTGAAATCTGATATTGAGATCCCTCCTAATTTGTTCTTCTTTCTCAGGATTGCTGTAGCTATTCTGGGTCTTTTTTTTATTCCAGATGAATTTTTGGAAAGTTCGTTCTAGGTCTGTGAAGTATGCCATTGGTATTTTAATGGGAAGTGTATTGAAATTATAGATTGCTTTGTGTAGTATGGACATTTTGATGATGTTGATTCTACCAATCCATGAACATGGTATGTTCTTCCATCTGTTTATGTCTTCTGCTATCTCTTTTTTCAGTGTTGTATAGTTTTCCACGTATAGGTCTTTTACCTCCTTAGTTAAGTTTATTCCCAGGTATCTTAATTTTTTTGGCATGATGGTAAATGGGATTGCTTTTTTAGTCTCTCTTTCTGTACGTTCATTATTGGTGTATAGAAATGCCATAGATTTATTAGCATTTATTTTCTATCTTGCTACTCTGCCAAATTCATTTATTAAGTCTAATAATTTTTGATGGAGTCTTTAGGGTTTTCTATGTAGAGTATCATGTCATCTGCAAATAAGGACAGTTTTACTTCTTCTTTTCCAATTTGGATGCCTTTCATTTCTTCTTCTTGTCTGATTGCAATGGCTAGTATATCCAACACTATGTTGAACAGGAGTGGTGAAAGTGGGCATCCCTGTCTTGTTCCTGTTCTTAGGGGAAATGGTTTTAGTTTTTGCCCATTGAGTATGATGTAGGCTTGGGTTTGTCATATATGGCTTTTATGATGTTAAGGTATGATCCTTCTATTCCCAGCTTGTTGAGAGTTTTTATCAAGAAAGGGTGTTGGATTTTGTCAAATGCTTTTTCTGCATCAATTGATATGACTATATGGTTTTTATCTCTTAATTTGTTTATGTGATGTATCACGTTTATTGATTTGCGAATATTGTACCATCCTTGCATCCCAGGGATAAATCCTACTTGGTCGTGATGTATGATCTTTCTGATGTACTGCTCGATTCGATTTGCTAGAATTTTGTTGAGGATTTTGGCATCTATGTTCATGGGGGATATTGGCCTGTAATTCTCTTTCATTGTGTTGTCTTTATCTGGTTTTGGTATTAGGGTGAAGCTGGCTTCATCGAAGGAGCTTGGAAGTGTTCCTTCTTCTTGAATTTTCTGGAATAGTCTGAGGAGGATAGGGTTTAGCTCTTCCTTGAATGTTTTTAAAACTCCCCTGTGAAGCCCTCTGGCCCCAGGCTTTTGTTTGCTGGAAGCTTTTTGATGACTGCTTCAATTTCTTCCATAGTTATCAGCCGATTGAGATTTTTAGTCTCTTCCTGATTAAGTTTTGGAAGATTGTGTTTTTCTAGGAATGTGTACATTTCCTCCAGGTTGTCTAGTTTGTTGGAATAGAGTTGTTCATAGTATTTTTTGACAATCCTTTTAATTTCTGTGGGGTCTGTTGTTATTTCACCTCTTTCATTTCTGATTTTGTTTATTTGGGTCCTCTCTCTTTTCTTGGTGAGCCTGGCTAGAGGTTCATCAATCTTGCTTATCCTTTCAAAGAACCAGCTCTTGGTTTTGTGATCTTTTGTATTTATTTAATTTTTTTTTTGGTCTCTATGTCATTCATTTCTGCTCTGATCTTCATTATTTCCTTTCTTTTGCTCACTGTGGGCTTTTCTTGTTGCTCCCTTTCTAATTCTTTGAGTTGTTGAGTTAGATTATCTATTACCATTTTTTGTTGTTTTTTGAGGTAGGCCTGTAGAGCTATACACTTCCCTCTCAGGACTGCTTTCATTGTGTCCCATAGGATTTGCAATGTTGTGTTTTCATTGTCATTAGTCTCCAGGATGTTTTTAATTTCTTCTTTGATCTCATTGATAACCCAATCATTGTTTAGTAGCATGCTATTCAGTTTCCAAGTGTTTGAATTTCTTGGAATGTTTTTATTGTAGTTTATTTCTAATATTATGCCATTGTGGTCTGAGAAAATGCTTGATATGATTTCAATCTTTTTGAATTTGGGGAGACTTTGCTTGTTACCCAATATGTGGTCTATATTTTAGAATTTCCCATGTGCACTTGAGAAGAACGTATATTCTATGCCTTTGGGGTGAAATACTCTGAAGATGTCAATTAGGTCCATTTGATCTAGTGTGTCATTTAGAATTTCTGTTTCTTTGCTAATTTTTTTTTGTCCAGAGGATTTATCCATTGATATCAGTGGTGTATTAAAGTCCCCTACTATGATTGTATTGATGTCAATCTCTCCCTTGATATCTTCCAGGAGATTTTTTATGTATTTGGGCCCTCCTGCATTGGGTGCATAAACGTTTACCAGAGTTATATCTTCTTGTTGAATTTCTCCCGTTAGTATTTTGTAGTGGCCTTCCTTATCTCTTATTATGGCCTTTACTTTGAGGTCTATTTTATCTGATATAACTATCGCAACCCCAGCTTTTTTCTTATTTCCATTTGCCTGAAAAATGTTTTTCCATCCCTTCACTCTCAGTCTGTGTGAATCCTTTGCTCTAAGGTGGGTCTCTTGTAGACAGCAAATATATGGGTCATGTTTTCTTATCCATTCAGCTACCCTATGTCCTTTGATTGGTGCATTTAATCCATTTACATTTAATGTTATTATTGATAAGTACCTGTTTGTTGTCATATTTTTTCTTAGTGTTTGTTTTTCTTCTTGCCTTTCTCTTTCTTCTTTTTACAGCAGTCCCTTTAGCATTTCTTGCATTGCTGGCTTGGTAGTGATGAACTCTCTTAGCCCTTTTTTATCTGTGAAGCTTCTGATTCCACCTTCAATTTTGAATGATAGCCTTGCTGGGTATAGTATTCTTGGATTCAGTCCCTTGTTTTGCATCACTTTGTATATTTCATTCCATTCCCTTCTGGCCTGGTGTGTTTCTGTTGAGAAATCAGTTGATATTCTAAAAGGAGATCCCTTATATGCTACTTTCTGTCTCTCTCTTGCAGCCTTTAAGATTCTTGCTTTGTCGTTGGTGTTCGTCAATTTAATTATGATGTGTCTTGGTGTCGGTCTTTTGGGGTTAAATTTGTTTGGGACTCTGTGTACTTCTTGGACTTGGATAGTTTTTTTCTTGCCAATATCAGGAAAGTTTTCTGTCATTATTTCTTCAAACAGGTTTTCTATTACTTGCTTCTCTTCCTCTCCTTCTTTTATCCCTATTATTCGAATGTTGTTTCGTTTTGTGTAGTCACATAGCTCCCTTAGGCTCTCCTCTTGCTTTTTAAGTCTTCTTTCCAATTGCTGCTGTGTTTGTGTGTTTTTTTCCTACCATATCTTCTAATTCGCTGATGCGGTCCTCAGCCTCTTCTACTCTACTCTTCAGGCCTTGCATTGTGTTCTTTATTGCAGCTATGTCATTCTTCATCTCCTCTTGGTTTCTTTTAATGTTGGTGACATTTTCATTCAGCTCCTATAGTTCTCATTGAGTTGTGTGTATTTGTCATCCATCCGCTTAAACATCCTTATAACGAATATTCTGAATTCTTTCTCTGTGAGGCTGCTAGCCTCAAGTTCATTTAACTCCCTTTCTGGTGATTCTTCTTTTTCTTTCCCTTGGGTATTTCCTTTTTTGTCTCCCCATGTATTCAGCTGCGGAAAGCTGTGTCTTTGGAGGTGGAGTTCCCAGGTTCCGCAAGTCTGCAGCTGGGGTAGCAGGATATTGGTTGGAGTGGGTGCTGGGTCACGGGGCAGTTCCAATGCCTGTCTTGTTGGTGGTGTTGATGAGTTTCTACCTAAAGCCGTTCTCCGCTCAAGATGGCGTGGGCTCCCTCTGTGCTAGGGTCCCGCCATCCCGGGAGTGCCCGCAGCAGTGGTAGTCTCTCTTTTTCAATGAGAGGCTTTTTGCCAGCCCCTGCTGCCCCTGTGAGATTTAACTTTCCCTCACTCACTCTCACACACCCCATGCACAACCACACACTCTCCTTTTATACCCTCACTCACTCACTTCCTCTCTCTCCACTCCGTCCTGCCAGCCACCATCTTCCCCTCCCCTCAAAGCTTATTTTAAACTCTTATAACAACTATTCAAATTTTAGTCAACTTGACCACAAAAGGTAAAATTCTCTCTTTATCACTTGAATTTTTATACATTTAGTTTGTCTATCATAAACATAAGTTCTAGTTTAAACAAAATTACTCCAATTTCCCTTGAAATAAAGTACCTCCACACCTTATACCTTTGTGTGCCAAAACCACATTCTACTTTTCTTGCATAAAAAGGTGTTGCCCTTATTATTTATAGTAACTTTAATTACATGCATTAATTAGAATCCGTAATCCTTACAAACATTAATTTC
The DNA here is from genome assembly GCF_027574615.1 of Eptesicus fuscus. NCBI lineage: Eukaryota > Metazoa > Chordata > Mammalia > Chiroptera > Vespertilionidae > Eptesicus > Eptesicus fuscus. Next base: position 46,850,777 of record NC_072473.1, read on the forward strand.
TATTAAAAACTAGGAGGTTAGCATTTGTGAACTGTTATATTAGCATTTTATGAAGTAACAGATATATACTTTTTATAAGTTCTAAAAACGTGCTTTTCGATAGAAAATTGCTTAGCATAGAAAAATACTCAAATTTATCTTTAGTTTTTCTGCAACAGGAAATCAAACCTAGATTACCCTATGTTCAGTAATTAATGCTTTGATATTTTACCTTATTTGTAAATGATCTAGGTATTTAATAACTACCCATCATTTAATTTAAAAAGTTAAGTACAGGACAATCCTATTTCCAATGCCCATATCTTTTATACTATCTGCAATCATTTTGAGAGATAGGCAAGGTTTTGCGTGTTAGCAAAAAGGTCATATGAACCCTGAACTTCTAGTCACACCTTTTGATCTTAAACATTTACAAGATAAAAACAATTGTTTCCAGTTACCCAAAGAACTGGATTGTAACCACAGGAATAAATAGGCTGATCTGTCCTTACAACTACATTTTATCCAGCTTGTTTAATTTTTCCTGAGTACAATTTTCATTTTAGCTTACTTAGTAGAGAATGTAAAAAATATTGCTATCAGGCTCTCAATATCAGTTTCCAATTTGACCAAATATTATATCATAAAGTTATTAAACTCTATCAATTTTAATTTATTTTTGCTATTTTAAGGAAATAATGTAGCAGTTTATCAGGAAATCCATCAGAGTTCTGTAAACTCTGGTAGATGTCCATATTGGGGACACTTAAGTTGATATTGAAAAATTTGCATAAGGCCTGTGAGAACAATCCCTTTTTCAGCATTTCAGTTTAGTTCAAATGGGACATCGATTTTTGGATCAGTGTTTTGATAATGGACCCCTAGGGAGGTACAAAGCCTTGGTGTTATTTTGTGTCTTGTTCTAGCATTCTTTCAAAGTGCTCAGCTATAGTCATGAGTTCAGCCAGGCCTGTAACCTCGTATCTTATTTTCTGAATTCTTTAAATCAATTCACTAATCTCAGAATATAATAAATTTACAAAGCAGTCTAAGTTGCCTTAAATAAATATTGTATGGAATCCCAAATATTGTAAAAATGAGAGCTTCCAAATGGGCTCTAAAGTCTACCACAGATTTTTCTTTTTGTTTGTATGACAGAATAATAGACCAACAATGTGAACAGGTAAAACTCTAAAAATCACTTGCTGCATTACAAGCCCTTTCAAGTCAAAGATCTTCAGTATCATCCTTGTGGTTTTGCCATTTTCTTCCTGTGTGTTCTTTTGGGGAAGAAGGGCTTCCCCAAGTCCTACCAACATGTTAAAAGCTGATGAAGATTTGGTAGCCTGCAGTTATAAGCCCTGATAACAAGTCTATATTTTAAACATCTACCAGAGTTGACAGAACTCTGATGAATTACCTGCTGAACTGCTACATTATTTCCTTAAAATAGCAAAAATAAATTAAAATTGATAGAGTTTAATAACTTTATGATATAATATTTGGTCAAATTGGAAACTGATATTGAGAGCCTGATAGCAATATTTTTTACTTTCCCTACTAAGTAAGCTAAAATGAAAATTGTACTCAGGAAAAATTAAACAATGTTCAAAAAAATGTTTGGGGTTCCACCCTAGATTTAGGATTTTTTTTTTACTATAGCTTTTGGTGTCATTTTTTAAAATATATATATTTTATCTATTTCAGAGAGGAAGAGAAAGAGAAATAAAACATCATGATGAAATAAAATAATTGATCAGCTATCTCCTGCATGACCCCTGGGTTTTGAGCCTGCAACCCAGGTATATGCCCATACCTGGAATCAAACTGTGACCTCCTGATTCATAGGTCTATGCTCAACCAGTGAGCCACCCAGGCTTGGCCTTAGTGTAATTTTTGACTAAGAAGTTAAATACACCTAAAAAAAAGCTTGTCTGAAGCTTTGGGTAGTTTTATTTTAAATAATAGTTTTAATAGTCTCTTTTTATTGAATTTATTGGGGTGACATTGGTTCAAAAAATCATATAGGTTTGAAGTGTATAACTCAACAAAATATCACTTGTCCCCTGCATTGGATGCTCATCACCCAAAGCAGTCTCTTTCCATCCCCATTTATCCCCTCTTTGCCCACCTCAACCTACCCCCATCCACTTTTCCCTCTGAATATCACCATACTGTTGTCTGTGTCTATGTGTAACCAATCTATATATAAAAAAGCCTAAGCAATCATTACAACAGAACGACTGGCAAGACCTGTTGGCCAGTTGCTATGACACACACTGACCACCAGGGGGCAGACGCTCAATTCAGGAGCTGCCCTCTGGTGGTCAATGCACTCTCACAGGGGGAAGCGCTGCTCAGCCAGAAGGCGGGCTCACAGCTGGCGAGCACAGCTGCAGGGGTGGGAGCCTCTCCCAACTCCACGGCAGCAGCAGGTGCAGCGGGCCAGGATGAGCACAAGCAGTGCAGCACTTGGCGCACTGCTACATCCCCGAGGGGTCCCGAATTGCGAGAGGACACAGGCCAGGCTGAAGGACCCCTCCACCCCCCCATGCACGAATCTGTGCACTGGGCCTCTAGTCTATATAATAAAAGCCTAAGCGACCATTATAGTGGGATGACCAGAATGACCAGTTGCTATGATGCTCACTGACCACCAGGGGGCAGACACTCAACACTGGAGCTGCCCCCTGGTGGTCAGTGCACTCCCACAGGGGTAGTGACGCTCATCCAGAAGCCGGGCTCACAGCTGGTGAGTGCAGCTGTGGTGGCAGGTGCCTCTTCCGCCTCTGCGGCAGCGCTAAAGAGCAGCAAGCCAAGCAGTACGGAGCAGTGAGCAAGCCGGAGGTAAGGAGCAAGGGGTCCTGGACTGTGAGAGGGTGCAGGCTTGTCTGAGGGACTCCCCAGTGCACGAATTTCATGCACCAGGCCTCTAGTATCTTATATAACCTAGTTTGGAATCTGGAAGTGTTATGTAAACTCCTGTGTATCAATTAAGTAAATATCCCATTCTGCCTATTCTGCTTGTAATACCTTGCTCTCAAAGTGTATTTCTTAACTGAGAAATTTAATCTAATTGGAACATCTATATTATAAAAGGCTAATGGCCCTAATACGAGAACACCGGAATGACCAAATGACCAGTCACCAGGAGGTGCATGGATCAACTCTCCATCTTTCCCCCCAGCCTGTGAGCCATGAGCCTCTCATGGCAGCAGTGCAGGGCCCATGTCTCTCACGGATCACATGGCATGGAGGTGCTCATGTGGGGTTCACAGCTCACTCAGCGTGGTGGCTAGCGGTGGCGAGCTACTCGTGCATGGTGGGTCTGGGTTCCTGCTGGTGTGGTGGGACTGGGGTCCCACTGGCACAGTGAGTCTGGGTCTTGCGTGATTTCATGTACTGGGCCTCTAGTATCTTATAATGACTGTTTAATTCCAGTTCATTTTTAGTGAAATTTTTGCCAGTTTTCTAGATATCTGAAGCTTCTGGGACTACAGTTATTAAATAGAAAATGAGAAGGTGTGTTATAATGTGGCACACTCATATCTTTGGATATAATGAATCCTATGTCTTTTAGCTAAGTCTTTGGGTTTCCTCAGAATCAACTAATACCTAAGGTCTTTGGATTCCAATATTATCTTTTAGAGTTAGCCCTTACCTCATGTGCACATTGACATAAACCAACAATAACCGAGGACAAGGAACTGTGGACACCAGTCATAACTAACAAACTGGAAAGAGGGATAGGATTAAAAGATCAGATCTCAAAGAATGGAGACTGTGGATGGATTCCAAGCAAATGGAGAATGGCAACTGCCACCAGAAGTTTCTAATGTTGAATCTAGAGAAAAACAAAGAGCTGGTGTTTAAGCACTACTGTAGACTAAATTGAACCCAGTAGGTTTTTAAGTCAGATATAGTCAAACTTCACCTGGTACCACTAGTGTGGATTACATCATTGAACTCTAGGGACTGCAGACTGAAACTGGGAATTATTTTTTCCTAATGTCATTGGAAATTCACTTTGATCTTTATTTTTTAATTTATCTTATTGTTGAAAGTATTACAGATGTCTGCCCTAGCTGGTTTGGCTCAGTGGATAGAGCGATGGCCTGTGGACTGAAAGGTCCCAGGTTCGATTCTGGTCAAGGGCACATGCCTGGGTTGTGGGCTAGAGCTGATCAGTGATTCTTTCTCATCATTGATGTTTCTATCTCTCTTTCCCTCTCCCTTCCTCTCTGAAATCAATAAAATATATTAAAAAAAAGAAAGTGTTATAGATGTCCCCTTTGTTTTTTCACATTGATCCTCTACCCTGTACCCGCCCCTCCCAAGCCTTCACCACTCTATTGTCTGTGTCCATGGGCTATGCATATATTCATATGTTTCTAGTTAATCATTCACACCCCCACCCCACCCCACCTCTGCCTTCCCACTGTAATTCATCAGTCTGTTCCATGCTTCTATATCTTTGGATTTATTTTGTTCATCATCTTATTTTGTTCATTAGATTCCACATATGAGTAAGATAATGTGATACTTATCTTTCTCTGACTGGCTTATTTTGCTTAGCAAAATTTTTCTAGGTCCACCCATGCTGTTACAAATGATAAGAGTTCTTTCTTTCTTATAGCTTCATAGTATTCCATTGTGTAAATGTACCACATCTTTTTATCCACTCATCTGTTGATGGGCACTTGGGCTGCTTCCAAATCTTTGCTATTGTACATTGTGCTGCGATGAACATAGGGCTGCATATATTCTTTCTGATTGGTGTTTCAGGATTCTTAGGATATGTTCCTAGGAGTGGGATCACTGGGTCAAAAGAAAGTTCACTTTTTAATTTTTTAGGATAGTTTGAGGAGGATAGGAATTACTCCTTCTTTGAATGTCTGGTAAAACTCCCATGTGAAGCCATATAGTCCAGGGCTTTTGTTTGCTGGTGGTTTTGTGTATTTTTGTTTGTTTGTTTGTTTTTGTTTTTTAAAAATTTTTAAATATATTTATTGATTTCAGAGAGGAAGGGAGAAGGAGAGATAGAAACATCAAGATGAGAGAGAATCATTGATGAGAGAGAATCATTGATCAGCTGCCTCCCACACGCCCCCCACTGGGGATCAAGCCCACAACCTGGGCATATGCCCTTGGCTGGAATCGAACCCGGGTCTCTTCAGTCCATAGGCTGACGCTTTATCCACTGAGCCAAGCCAGCTAGGCTTGTGTGTTGCTGTTTTTTTTTTTTAATAATGCTTCAATTTCATCAGTAGTTATGGGCCTATTCGGATTTTCTGATTCTTCCTGATTGAGTTTTGGAAGATTGTATTTTTCTAGGAATACATCCATTTCATCTAGGTTGTCCAGTTTTTAGCAATATAGTTGTTCATAGCATTTTTTTTTTTACAATCTTTTGTATTTCCGTAGGGTCAGTTGTAACTTCACCTCTTTCGTTTCTAATTTTTTTTTTTTGTCCTCTCTCCTTGTTTCTTGATGAGTCTGGCTAGAGGTTTATCAGTCTTGTTTATCTTTTCAAAGAACCAGCTCTTGGTTTTATTAATCTTTGTATTGATATTTTAGTCTCTATGTCAATTATTTCCACTCTGATCTTTGTTATTTCCCTTCTTCTATTTATATATTTTGGATATTAACCCTTTATCAGAGGTATCATTGCCAAATATGTTCTCCCATACAGTGGTCTCCCTTTTCATTTTTTTTTTTTTATGGCTTCCTTTGATGAGCAGAGCTTTTTGTTTTGATATAATACCATTTGTTGATTTTCTCCTTAGTTTCTTTGCCCTAGGAGATGTGTTCATAAAATTTTTCCTAACAGGGTTGTTGGAGATTTGCTGCCTATGGTTTCTACTAAGATTTTTATGGTTTCCTGACTTACATTTAAGCCCTTTATCCATTTTGAGTTTATTTTTGTGTATGGTGTAAGTTGGTTGTCTAGTTTCATTTTTTTGGACTTATCTGTCTAATTTTCTCAAAACCATTTATTGAAGACACTATCTTGATTCCATTTTATGTTCTTGCTTCTTTGTCAAATATTAATTGAGCATAACGACTTGCATCAATTTATGGGTTCTCTATCCTATTCCATTTATCTATGTTCATGTTTTTGTGGCAGTACCAGGCTATTTTTATTATGGTGGCTTTATAGTATAACTTGATGTCTGATATTGTGATTTCTCCAGCATTGTTAATCTTTCTCAAGATTACTGCAGCTATTTGGAGTCTTTCTTGATTCAATATATATTTTTGAAGTATTAGTTCTAGATCTGTGAAATATGCTGTTTGTATTTTTAATATGGATTCTATTGAATCTGTGGATTGTTTTGAGTGGTATGGATAATTTAATGACATTAATTATATTAACCCATCAACACAGTCTATTCTTTCACATACTTTATACATACTTTATATCTTCTTCAATTTATTTTTTTCAATATCCTATAGTTTTCTGAATTAAAGACATTTACCTACTTGGTTAAATTTATTCCAAAGCATCTTAATGTTTTGTGTTGTTTTTTTTCCCCAATGGTAAATGGAATTGTTTATTTAGTTTCTCCTTTGAGAACTCATTATTCATATAAAAACAAGCCATTGATTTTGGGTCATTGATTTTGTATCCTGTTATATTACCACATTAATTTATTAAATCTAGTGGGGTTCTTTGTTTGTTTGTTTGTTTAGTACAGTCTTTAGGGTTTTCTATGTATAATATCACATCATCTTCGAATAATGGGAATTTTACTTCCTCCTTTCAAATTTGGATGCCTTTTCTTTCTCTTTCCATTTTTTTATTAAGATATTACATGTGTACATATCTTCCAATTGCCCCCCCCAACCCATTCCCATACATGCCCTCAACCCCCAGTGTCTTGCGTCCTTTGGTTATGCTTATATGCATGCATGCAAGTCCTTCGGTTGATCTCATATCTCCCCCACATCTCCCTAAACTTCTGGCTGTAATTTGACAGTCTGTTTGATGCTTTACTGCCTCTGTATCTATCGTTTTGTTCATCAGTTTATAATTTTCGTTATTATCTACAAATGAGTGAGATCATTTGGTATTTTTCTTCATTTACTGAAATATTTCACTTAGCATAATGCTCTCCAGTCCCATCCAGGTTGCTGCAAATGGTAAAAATTCCTTCTTTTTTATGGCAGCATAGTATTCCATTGTGTACCACAGTTTTCTGATCCAGTCATCTGCTGATGGGACCCTAGGCTGTTTCCCAATCTTAGCTATTGTAAATTGTGCTACTATGAACATAGGGGTGCATATATCCTTTCTGATTGGTGTTTCTAGTTTCTTAGGATATATTCCTAGGAGTGAGATTACTGGGTCAAATGGGAGTTTCATTTTTAGTTTTTTGAGGAAACTCCATAATGTTCTCAACAGTGGCTGCACCAGTCTGCATTCCCACCAGCAGTGCACGAGGGTTCCTTTTTCTCTGCATCCTTGCCAGCACTTATCATTTGTTGATTTGTTGACGATAGCCATTCTGACAGGTGTGAGATGGTACCGCATTGTTGTTTTGATTTGCATTTCTTGAATAATTAGTGACTGAGCATGTTTTCATGTGTCTCTTGGCCTTCCTTCTGTCTTCTTTCAAAAAGATTATATTTAGGTCCATTGCCCATTTTTTGATTGGATCTTTTATCTTCCTTTTATTAAGTTGTATAAGTTGCCTGTAGATGTCAGAGATTAAACCTTTATCAGTGATAACATTTGCAAATATGTTCTCCCATACAGTGGGCTTTCTTGTTGTTTTGTTGATGGTTTCTTTTGCTGTGCAAAAGCTTTTTATTTTGATGTAGTCCCATTTATTTATTTTCTCTTTAGCTTTCATTGCCCTAGGAGGAGTATCAGTAAAGAAGTTCTTTAGGCATATGTCTCATGTTTTGCTGCCTATGGATTCCTCTAGTATTTTTATGGTTTCCCGTCTTATGTTTAAGTCCTGTATCCATTTTGAGTTTATTTTTGTGTATGGTGTAAGTTGATGGTCTGGTTTCATGTTTTTGCATGTATCTGTCCAATTTTCCCAACACCATTTATTGAAGACTGTCTTGACTCCATTGTATGTTCATGCCTCCTTTGTCAAATATTAATTGAACATAGTGGTTTGGGTCAATATCTGGATTCTCTATTCTATTCCATTGGTCAATATGTTTTCTCTTATGCCAGTACCAGCCTGTTTTGAGAACAGTGGTTTGTAATACAGCTTGAAATCTAGTATTGAGATCCTACCTACATTATTCTTCTTTCTCAGGATTGCTGTGACTATTTGGTGACTTTTTTTTTATTCCAGATGAACTTTTGGAGAGTTCTTTCTAGGTCTGTGAAATATGCCATTGGTAATTTAATGGGGAGTGCATTGAATCTATAAATTGCTTTTGGTAGTATTAGCATTTTAATGATGTTATTTCTACCAATCCATGAACGTGGTGTGTTCCTCCATCTGTTTACATCTTCCTCTATCTCTTTTTCAGTTTTTTGTATTTTTCTGCATATAGGTCTTTTACATCCTTAGTTAAGTTTATTCCTAGCTATCTTAATTTTTTTAGTGCTATGGTAAATAGTATTGCTTTTTTAGTCTCTCTTTCTGTAAGTTCACTATTGGTGTATAGAAATGCCATAGATTTCTTGGCATTAATTTTGTATCCTGCTACATTGCCGAATTCATTTATAAAGTCTGTTTTTTGATGGAGTCTTTAGGTTTTTTTCTGTATAATGTCATGTCATCTTCAAATAAGGACAGCATTACTTTTTCTTTTCCAATTTAGATGCCTTTTATTTCTTCTACTTGTCTAATTGCAATGGCTAATACTTCCAGTACTATGTCGAACAGGAGTGGTGAGAGTGGGCATCCCTGTCTTGTTCCTGTTCTTAGGGGAAATGGTTTTAGTTTTTGTCCATTGAGTATGATGTTGGCTGTGGGTTTGTCATATATAGCTTTTATTAGGCTGAGGTATGATCCTTATATTCAGACCTTGTTTAGAGTTTTTATCAATACAGGGTGTTGGATTTTGTCAAATGATTTTTCTGCATCAATTGATATGACTATGTGAATTTTATCTCTCAATTTGTTTATGTGATGTATCACGTTTATTGATTTGTGGATATTGTACCATCCTTGCATTCCTGGGATAAATCTTACTTGGTCATGGTGTATGATCTTTCTGATGTACTGCTGGATCCAATTTGCTAAAATTTTGTTGAGGATTTTTGCATCTATGTTAATGAGGGATATTGGCCTGTAATTCTCTTTCATTGTGTTGTCTTTTTCTGGTTTTGGTATTAGGTGATGCTGGCTTCATAGAAGGAGCTTGGAAGTGTTCTTTCCTCTTGAACTTTTTGGAATAGTCTGAGGAAGATAGGTTTTATTTCTTCCTTGAATGTTTAGTAAAACTCCCCTGTGAAGCCATCTGGCCCCAGGTTTTTGTTTGCTGGAAGCGTTTTGATGACTACTTCAATTTCTTCCATAGTTATTGGCATATTGAGCTGTTTAGATTCTTCCTGATTGAGTTTTGGAAGGTTATATTTTTCTAGGAATATGTCCATTTCCTCCAGGTTGTCCAGTTTGTTGGAATAGAGTTGTTCATAGTATTTTTTAACAATCATTTGTATTTCACTGGGGTCTGTTGTTATTTCACCTCTTTCTTTTCTGATTTTGTTTATTTGGGTCCTCTCTCTTTGCTTCTTGGTGAGCCTGGCTAGAGGTCCATCAATCTTGTTTATCCTTTCAAAGAACCAGCTCTTGGTTTGGTTGATCTTTTGTATTGTTTCTTTGGTCTCTATGTCATTTATCTCTGCTCTGATCTTTATTATTTCCTTCCTTCTGCTTACACTGGATTTTCTTGTTGCTCTTTTTCCAACTTTTTGAGTTGTAGAGTTAGGTAATTTATTAACATTTTTTCTTGTTTTTTTTGCAGTAGGCTTGTAGAGCTATGCACTTTCTTCTTAAGACTCCTTTCCCTGTGTCCCATAGATTTTGGAATGTTTTGTTTTCATTGTCATTTGTTGCCATGATATTTTTTTATTTCTTCCTTGATCTCTCTGGTAACCCAGTCATTGTTTAATAGGATGCCATTTAGTCTCCATGTGTTTGATTTTTTTGGTTTGTTTTTACTGTAGTTGATTTCCAGTTTTATGCCACTGTGATCTTTGAAGATGGTTGATATGATTTCTATGTTCTTGAATTTGAAGATACTTTGCCTATGACCCAACATATCGTCTATATTTGAAAATGACCCATGTGCACTTGAGAAGAATGTATATTCTGTGGCATTGGGGTGAAATGTTCTGAAGATGTCAATTAATTCCATCTGGTCTAGTGTGTCATTTAGGATTGATGTTTCTTTGCTGATTTTTTGTTTAGAGGATTTGTCCAATGGTGATAGTGGGGTATTAAAGTCTCCTACTATGATTTTATTGATGTCAATCTCTCCCTTGATATCCTCCAGGAGATTTTTTTATGTATTAGGGTGCTCCTGTTTGGGTGTGTATATGTTTACCGAAGTTATTTCTTGTTGTTGGATTGCTCCCTTTACTATTATGAAGTGGCCTTCCTTATCTCTTCTTATGTCCATCACTTTGAGATCTTATTTGTCAGATATAAGTATTGCTACCCCAGCTTTTTTTTTTCATTTTCTTTAGCCTAAAAACTTTTTCCCATCCTTTCACCCTCAGTCTGTGTCCATATTTTTTTCTGATTTGGTTTCTTGTAGACAGCAGATATATGTGAGACATGTTTTCTTATCCAATCTGTTACCCTATGTCTTTTGATTGGGGCATTTAATCCATTTACATTTATAGTTATTATTGATAGGTACTTATTTTTAGCCATTTTTATTCTTACCCCTGTGTTCTTTCTTTGCTTCCTATTTGATTTTTTTTTACAGAAGACCCTTTAGCATTTCTTGCATTTCTGGTTTGGTGGTAATAAATTCCCGTAGTCCTTTTTTGTCTGTGAAGCTCCTGATTTCACCTTCAAATTTGATTGATAGCCTTGCTGGGTACAGTATTCTTGGATTCATACCCTTCCTTTGCATGACTTTGTATTTTTCATTCCATTCCCTTCTGCCCTGATGAATTTCTGTTGAGAAATAAATTGCTAGTCTGATGGGGGTTCCTTTGTAGGTAACTTTCTGTTTCTCTCTGGCCACTTTTAAGATTCTTACTTTGTCGTTGGTGTTTGCCAATTTAATTATAATGTGCCTTGGCATTGGTTTTTTGGGATTCATATTGCTTGTGACTCTGTGAGCTTCTTGGTTTTGTGTTGATTTTTTTTTCCTATAACAGGGAAGTTTCCTGTCATTATTTCTTCAAACAGGTTTTCTATTCCTTGCTCAGTTTCATATCCTTCTGGAAGCCCTATGATGCAGATGTTGTTTTGTTTCCTGTTGTTCCAAAGTTCCCTTAGGTTCTCCTGCTGCTTTTTAAATTTATTTATAGAAGCTGCTCTACTTGGGTATTTTTTCCTACCTTGTCTTCTAGCTCACTGATGTGGGCCAATGCTTCTTCTAGTCTACTCTTGATGCTTTCCATTGAGTTCTTTACAGCAGCAATGTCATTTTTTTTCATTTCTTCTTGGTTCTTCTTCATTTCCTCTTGGTTCTTACTCATATTGTCGAATTTGTCTTCCATTCTTTTCAGCCATCTTATGACCATTTCTCTGAATTCTTTCTCTGACAAGTTGCTTGCCTCCATTTCATTGACTTCCTTTTCTGGTGATTCCTACTTTTCTTTCTTATGTGGACTTTTTATTGTGTCCCAGTGGTCTCTGTTCTTGGCGTGTCTGGTTATGTAGTTCTCTCTCTCCTGTGTTCATTTAAAGGCACAAAATGTAACACAACCAGGGACAACGCACAAGGCACTGAACAGGAATGTATTCACAATATTAATAACCCCAAATAAAGGTGACCACCAGAGAAAGGCAAATTAGGGGATAGGAGAGAAAGAAGAGAGAGAGAAAAAGAAAGGATTGCCAAAAACAAGTTGGGAAAAGGAAAAAAAATTAAGAGAGAAAAGAAAGAGTATAAGAAGGAACAGGGGAACAAAGTATATATATGGGGAGAAACCTCAGTAGAACAGCCACTAATCCCAAGAAATGCCAGCAACAAGTACCTGTTGATTAATACAAACTACAAACAACAACTAATATCAAGCGAGGCGAGGGAAAACTGGAGCAAAAAATAAACAAAGGAAACAAGAAAACAAAACCAAAAAAAGAATAAGCAAAACAATCTCACAAAAAAGCATAAAAATCAATATAATCAACATTTAAGCAAACAACAAAAGGACCGAGAGAAAAACAATATTTTGCATATTGAAGACAGAGAAGAGAGAGGTGTGCATGGACTTGTAGCAGGGGATTGGAAATTAGATATATAAATAGGGTGAAATTTTAACAGGGTGTAAAAAGAAAGAATAGGGAAAATCTAAAGCAGGAAAAGGGTAAGAGAAACAGGACAACAAAAGGGGAAAAGTTAGGTAGAGAGTGATGGCATAACGTAGAGTTGAGATAGAGTAAAAAGATGCTAATGGAAAGATGAAAAGAAAATGTAGAACACTAATCTCAAAGTAAAATAGAGAAAATAAAATGACACTTTTTTTAAAAAAAAGGTAAAATAGTAGTAATAATAATACTGATTGAAAATTAAAATGTAATAATTAAAAAGGAAAAATTAAGTGAGAAAAAAAAGAAAAATATTAGTTTCTCAAGTAAAAGATGAAAAAATAAATAAAATAAAAAATAAATAAAAAATTTAAAAAAATGTGCAGTAGTGAAGGTCATTCACTTCCTCTATTGTTCTTTTTGGCACACTTGTTTTCCAGTCAGTTCAGTATTGCAGTTCCCTGCATTCCACTGCTCCTCAGTGTTGTATGCTAATCCTGATTTTTAAGCAGGCAGTGTGTCTTAATTTCTTGTATTCCTTTATTTGCTGTTTACACAAGAGTCAATTTGTGATTCAGCCCCTGGGTGGCAGTGTTTCTGGATTGACCTCCAGGTCTATAGGGCCTCTTTAGCCTGTGCTTAGATTCTGCTTTCCCTATGGCACTCAATACTGGTTTGTGGGAGTGGGCTGCCCCAGAGCTGGTTCTTCGATGGTCACTCCCTGCTCTGATCCCCAGGTTCCAGAAAAACAACTTTTCCCTGCAGTCTCCTAAGGTGTCCCCAACTGGGTGACCCTATGTATTGGACTTAGTAATCAGAAGCAAGGATTTGAAGAGGAAAAAAGCACAAGTGTGCGAACTCCGGGGCTGCACAAAAGTCTGCGCAGTCCCATTTTTTCCCTTGGGTCTAAGCTAAGGTGACCAGATTTCAACATTGGTAAAGAGGGACTCCATTTACCGGGGGGGTGGGGGGTTCTTGATTAAAAATGTGGTCTATATGGAGCAACAAAAATTTTCATAGAACGCAAAAATAGTATTGTAATATTTTTTTTTTAATTTCAACATAAGTACAATTTACAAATATGATAAATAAAAAATTATGTATAGTATTATTTTATTTTTGGCATATTTCTCATTTGAGTGAATTTTTTTTAGTAGATTGCTGTCGTTGTTTATAAGGTCATTAATTTGCCATAATGTAAGTCGTAAGTGTCACTTTCAAGGCCGGCGCTAGACTTTTTGCCGCCACTATAAAATATAAATAATACGAGTACTGTCTGCTAAATTCAAGAAAATTTATGTATTTATGAAATAAGTAAATTAATTACTTATCTAAATTATCTGAATAGCTGATTTGCAATGACATCACTTGTTTAACTAGCTTACTAGCACGCAGTACGATGTGTATCGTCTGAGAGACAGTTACAAAATGTTTTCGTTGTTGCCAATCCCAAAAAATGCCTTTGTTCATTAAGTCCAAACAATGATGACTGAATTCTAACAACTGATCAACAATGCGAACTTTGATAAGCAGTTCTCGATAATCAGTTCTCAACAATTATTTGTTATTATTAAAGTTTAACATTATAAAATTAACAAAAATAATATAAAACTCATATCCTGGCTAAATAGCCACATGGCCACCGAAAACCATATATTCCCTTCCCGTTCTCCCGCCATTCCCTAGCTTGTTGTGCATTCTTTCTAAAAATCGGGACTTTTTTAAAACGCCGCGGGACGCGGGACAAATAGTTAAAAATCTGGACTGTCCCGCCAAAAGCGGGATGTCTGGTCACCTTAGTCTAAGCAGCCGGCACACTTTTAAAATTTTTAGGGTGTCCTTTTGCGTCAGACCAAAATGAGTTGCTTTTTAAACATCCCTTCTGTTAGAAGCTCTGAGGACCCCCTTCCACATTCACAGATCATGCCAGCCCCAACAGCCAAGAATTTTTCTAGGTGCAGACTTCCCCTGGTCCTCCAGCTCCTGCAGTGCACGTGTTTCTCTGTCCTGCCAGGACCAGAGACCTCACCTTATCCCAGGTAAAATCTGATCTTTCCATGGTGGAGTGTAGAGCTCCTCTGAATCCGCGTGTTTGCGCCAATTGGGGACCGGTGTTCTTGGGTTTGCAGCTGTTTGGTGGGTGCTGCAGTTGTAGATTTTCAGGCTTCTGGTAACATCCACTTTCCCCTTCAAGATGGCATCGTCTCCGCATCCAAGCCTGTGGCTTTGGGTGGGAACCCAGCAGCAGTGGGGGCTGCCCGGTCAGGGGAGCCCCGTCCAGCAGTCCCCCACCTTCTCCTGGAGTATAGCTGTCCCTTAACTCGCCAACAAACACTCCCCGTGTGACCCTCTGCTGTTCTTTCTATCTGCTCTGGGACAAGGCTCGGGACACGTCTGTCTATTCCGCCGCCATTTTTTCTCTGGCCTGGATGTTTTTTATTTCTTCTTTTTGTCTGATAGCTGTGGCTAGGACTTCCAGTACTATTTTGAGTAAGAGTGTTAAAAGTGGACATCCCTGTTGTATTCCTGTTCTTAGGGGAAATGTTTGTGTTTTTTCCCCATTGAGTATGATATTCCCTGTAGATTTGCCATATATGTCCTTTATTTTCTTGAGATATATTCCATCAATCCCACTTTCCTGAGAGCTTTTACCAAAAATGGGTGTTGTATTTTGTTGAATGCTTTTTCTATGTCTATTGATATGATCACGTGATTTTTGTCTTTCAGTATCTTTATATGATGTATCATGTTTATTGTTTTGTGATTATTGTACTAGCCTTGCATCCCTGGAATAAATCCCACTTGGTCATGTTTTATGACTTTTTAAATATATTGCAGGATTTGATTTGTTAATATTTTGTTGAGGATTTTAGCATATGTTAGAGATTTTGTGTTGTTGTGTCCCAGAGATATTGGCTTGTAACTCTCTCTTTTTTTAGTGTCTTTATCTGTTTTGTAATTAGGACAGTGCTGGCCTTCTAAAAATAGATTGAAAGTGTCCCTTGCACTTGGATTTTGTGTAATAGTTTCAGGAATATAGATGTTCTTCTTTGAATGTTTGGTAAAACTCCCCTGTGCAGCCGTCTGGACCAGGTTTTTTGTTTGCTGGGAGATTGTTTTTTTCTTTTCTTTGTTTTTTGACTGCTTCTATTTCCTCAGTTGTTACTGGCCTATTCAGGTTTTCTGATTCTTCCTGATTCAATTTTGGGAGA
Source organism: Eptesicus fuscus (assembly GCF_027574615.1). Taxonomy (NCBI): domain Eukaryota; kingdom Metazoa; phylum Chordata; class Mammalia; order Chiroptera; family Vespertilionidae; genus Eptesicus; species Eptesicus fuscus. The sequence continues at coordinate 46,866,372 of NC_072473.1, forward strand.
TTGTATTTTTTTCTAGGAATTTGTCCATTTCATGCACATTGTTCAGATTGTTGGCAAATGGTTGTTCATAATATTTCCTTGCAGTCCTTTGTATTTCTGTGGAGTCAGTGGTTACTTCACCGCTTTTCTTTCTGATTTTAGTTATTTGAGTCCTCTGTTTCTTGATGAGTCTGGCTAATAGTTCATCAATCTTGTTTATCTTTTTAAAGAACCAGATCTTGTTTTCATTGATTTTTGTATTGTTTTTTTTTAGTCTCTATGTTATTTATTTCTACTGTAATCTTTATTATTTTCTTTCTTCTACTTACTCTGGGCTTTTCTTGTTGTTCTCTTTCTAATTCTTTATTATTAACCAGAGGCCCAGTACATGAATTCATGCACGGATGGAGTCCGGCCGACCTGGCCCCAATCGAGGCAGATTGGGGCTGGGCCTGTTGGGAACAAGAGACAGCAGGAGGTTGGCCAGCCGGCCCACCCTTATTAGGGCCCTATACAGGCTGGGCTGGCTGGGGGGAGGGACTGAGGGTGATTGGCCAGCAGGACCCAACCCCAATTGGGTTGGGGGGCTGATTAGGGGCGGGGCTGCCTGTGGGGTGGGGCTGTGGGCAGTGAGTTGGCCAGCCCCATCACTGATTTGGGGTGGAGGGCCCATTGGGGGTCAGCAGATGGGGAAGGAGCCATGGAAGGTTGGCTGGCCAGCCCACCTTCGATTGGTGTGTCGGGGAGCCAATTGAGGATGGAGCTGGCTGGGGGGAGGAGCTTTGGGCCAGTAAGGGTAGAGGGGGCTGATTGGGGGTGGTACCTGCATGGGGAGGGGCTGTGGGTAGTGGGCTGGCAGGCCCCACCCTCGAATGGGGAGTGGGGGGTTAAGGGGGGCCAGTGGCCTGGGGGAGGGGCAATGGGTGGTTGGCCAGCTGGCCCTGCTGCTGATTGAATGGGGCGGGGGCTGATCGGGGCCAGGGCCAGCCAGGGGAAGTGGCTGCAGGCTGATTGGGGTGGTGGTGGCCCATCGGGGGTGGGGCTGGTCAAGGGAGGGACTGCAGTGGGTTGGCTGTCTAGTTCCACCCCCTATTGGGGGTCAATCAGGAGCAGGGCCAGCTGGGGGTAGGGGCTGTGGGCTGATCGGGGTGGTGGGGGCCCATCAGGGGCAGGGCTGGCCTGAAGGAGGGGCTGCAGGAGGTTGGCCAGCCAGACCTGCCCCCTTATTGGGGTGGAGGGTGGCCAGGGTTGGGGCCAGCCTGGGGGAAGGGCCATGGGGGGTGTGGCAGGCCACCCCACCCTCAATGGGGGTGGGAGAGGCTGATCAGGTGTGTGGCAAGCTGGGGGGTGAGTCCACGGAGGTTGGCCTGCCGGCCCTACTCCTTGATTGGGCCGATTCGCTTGCTCCAGTGGGCATCATAGCAACCAGTTGTTCTGGTAGTTATGGCATTCAGGTTGCTGGCTTTTTTATATATAGATGGTTTATTATTATTTTTTCTTGTTTTTTGAGGTAGGCCTGTAGTGCTATGAACTTCCCTCACAGGACTGCTTTTGTTGTGTCCCTGAGATTATGGGTTGTTGTGTGTACATTTTCATTTGTTTCCAGGAATTTTTTAATTTCTTTCTTGATCTTGTGGGTAAGACATTCATTGATATAATAACATGCTAATTAGCCTCCATGTGTTTGAATGATTTTGAGTATTTTCACTGTAGTTGAATTCTAATTTCATTCCATTGTGATCTGAGAAGATGCTTGATATGATTTCAATCTTCTTGAACTTGTAGAGACTTGCTTTGTTTCCTAACATGTGGTCTATGTTTGTGAATGACCCATGTGCACTTGAGAAGAATGTCTATTCTGCAGATTTGTAATGAAATATTCTATAAATGTCAATTAAATCCATCTGAACCAGTGTGTTATTTACCGTCACTTTTTCCTTGTTAATTATTTGTCTGGATGATCTATCCATTTCTTGTAGTGCTGGTTTGGTGGTGATAAATTGCTTTAGTCTTTTTATTTTCTGGGAAGCTCTTTACTTCATGATCTGTTTTGAATGATAGCCTTGCTGAATATAGTAATCTTGGTTTAAGATACTTCCTTTTCATTACCTTGAGTATTTCATGCCATTCCCTTCTGGCCTGTAGATTTTCTGGTGATAAATCAGTTTACAGCCTTACATTAGCTCCTTTGTAGATAACAAATTACTTTTCTCTTTCTGCCTTTAAGATTCTCTCTTTGTCTTTAATTTTTGCATTTTAATTATGATGTGTTTAGGCATGGGCCTGTTTAGGTTATTCTTTCTTGGGACTCTCTGTGCCTCCTGAACTTGTGTGGCTTTTTCCTTCATCAGGTTAGGGAAGCTTTCTGCCATTATTTCTTCAAACACGTTCTCTATCTCACTTTGTTTTCCTTCTGGTACACCTATTATGAGAATATTGTTCTGTTTCATGTTGTCCCACAGCTCCTTTAAGATATCCTCCTATTTTTTAATTGTTTTTTTTTCTTTTTGATTCTCTGATTGTGTGATTTTTTTCTACACTATCTTCGATTTCAGGGATCCAATTCTCAGCTTCCCCTAATCTGCTGTGTATTCCTTCCATTGTGTTCTTTATTAGTTCTATGTCATTCTTCACAGTTACTATATCTTTTCACATGCTATTAAGAATCTTTGCCATCATTATTCTGAACTCTATATCTGATAAATTTCTTATCTCCATTTCTTTTAGCTCTTACTCTGGATAATTTTCTTGTTCTTTCATTGGGGAGTTGTTTTTTTGTCTCCCCATTTTTGCTGCCTGTTTGGGTTTATGACTGTGCATTAGATAGATCTGCTACACCTCCCAATCTCTAGTGCAGGACAGCTTCAAACACTATTTCTGGCTAATTAGATCAGGCAAACACTCAAAACCTCCAGAGACTGGTCTTTGCCTGAAGAATGATTAGATTTTGTCTTGAGTAGCCTAAGACAATAGTCTACAGGAGGTGTGAGAGGTTTTCCAACAGGGTGGGACAATTGCTTTTGCCTGGAGGCTAATTGTTATTCTAAGTTTCTTACTGGGCCTCAAAAACTCTACAGGGTGGGACAAGGGGATTTCCTATAGGAAGATGTAATTGTCTTCCCCTCCGGTCAAATAAAATATGGATAGCAAGGTCTGCCTGAGGAGGATGTCCTTTGCAGCTTGCCAGAATGCCTCAGCACAGGGAACTTGAGGCTCCATCCTCTGAGCTCTAATCCCAGAGGCCTCAGTCCTGGCTTCTGCTCACACAGCTGCATTACACTCTGCCCTTCCTCTGCCAGAGCCCAAGGTGAGTGGCTGCACATGAAATTTTGCATGGTACCCCTTTAAGAGGGTGACTGCATTTCCAGGAGTCTCTCACTGTCTGACCGCCACTCTGATGCTTTTCACAGCCAGATATTTTGTGGGCACCTTTCTCAGTTCTGGTGATCTCTGCTGGTGGGCCCAGCTTGAGGTTTAGACCTCAGAGTTCTCAGTCAGAACTCCCCACACCTGATATATCTCTCTGGAACTTCAGCTGCTTTCTCTGTGAGGGCATCCACCCCTTTCCCTGCTCCATTCCTCCTACCAGTTTGTATGTGGTCTCCACTTTATGTCCTTAGTTATCAGTGTTCTCTCCAGCTAGTCTTCAGTTGATTATTGAGGCTGTTTTTTGTTTGTTTGTTATTTTGTATTTTAGTTGTAGTTTCAGTTTGGTCCTGGGAGTGTGTCTTTGGAGCATCCACTTATTCTGCCACCATTTTTTAAAAAATATATTTTATTGTTTTTTTTACAGAGAGGAAGCAAGAGGGATAGAGAGTCAGAAACATCGATGAGAGAGAAACATCGATCAGCTGCCTCCTGCACGCCCCCCACTGGGGATGTGCCCGCAACCAAGGTACATACCCTTGACCGGAATCGAACCTGGGACCTTTCAGTTCACAGGCCGGCGCTCTATCCACTGAGCCAAACCGGTTAGGGCCTGCCACCATTTTTTTATCTCTACTTTGTCCATTTTTAAACTGGATATTTTTTGTTATTGAGTTTTATAAGGTCTTTATAAATTTTGGATATTACCCCCTTATTAGATGCATTGCAAATATGCTCTCACATTAAGTGGGTTGTCTTTTCATTTTGTTGATGGTTTCCTTTGCTGTGCAAAAACTTTTTTCCTTTGATATAAGCCCATTTGTTTATTTTTCTTTTATTTCCTTGGCCAGAGGAGATATATCAGAAAAGATATTGTTACTAGAAACATCCAATATTTTACTGCTTATGTTTTCTTCTAGGATTTTTATGGGTTTGAAACTTGCATTTAAGTCTTTAATCCATTTTGCATTGCTTCTTGTGCATTTTGTAAGAAGGTGGTATATTTTCATTTATTTGCAATTATCTGTCCAATATTCCCAAATCCATTTATGAAATAGACTATCTTTACTTCATTGTATATTTTGCCTTCTTTGTCAAATATTAATTAACTAGAGGAGGTGGGTTTATTTTGGGGCTTTCTATTCTGTTCCATTGATCAGTTTTTATGTTAGTGGTATGCTCTTTTGATTACTGTGGCCTTGTAGTATAGTTTGATATCAGGTAATGTGATTCTTACAACTTTGTTCTTCATTCTCACAATAAATATTGCTATTCAGGTTATTTTTTGGTTCTATGTAAATTTTTGAAGTACTTTTTCTAGTTCTGTGAGATACTACATTGGTATCTTGATAGGAATCGCATTGAATATATAGATTCCCTTGGGTAGTATGGACATTTCAATTATGTTAATTCTTCCTATTTATAATACAGTATATGCTTCTACTTATGTGTATCTTCTTCAATTTCTTTCTTCAAAGTCTCATAATTTTCTACAGACAGGTCTTTTACATACTTGGTTAAATTTACTCCTAGGTATTTTATTCTTTTTAAATCAATGTGAATGGGATTGTTTTCTCAGTTTCCCTTTTTGTTAGTTCATTATTGGTGTATAGAAATGTACCTGATTTCTGCATATTTATTTTGTATCTTACTACTTTACTGAATTCATTTATCTGTTCTAATATATTTTTGGTGGAATCTTTAGGACTCAGTATATATTGTATCATGTCATATGAAAATAATGATAATTTGGATGTATTTTTTATTTCTTCTTTTTATCTGATTGCCATGGCTAGGATTTCTGGCACTATGTCGAGTAAGAGTGGTGAAAGCAGTCATCCTTCTTTTGTTAGAAATATTAAGGGAAATGATTGCAGTTTTTTTCCATTGAGTATAATGATGATTGTTTATCATATATAGCCTTTATTATGTTGAAGTATGTTCTCTCTATCCCCACTTTGCTGAGAGATTTTATCTTAACTAGTTGTTGGATTTTGTCCAATGTTTTTATTTGCATCTATTGATATGGTCATGTGGTTTTTGTCTTTCATTTTGTTCATGTGGTTTATAACATTTTTTGTGTTGCAAATATTGTGCCAAATTTGCATCCCCAGACTAAATCCCACTTGGTCATGGTGTATAATCTTTGAAATATATTACAGAATTTGGTTTGCTAATATTTTTGAGGATTTTTGCATCTATGTTTATCAGAGGTATTGGCCTATAATTTTCTTTCTTTGTAGTGTTTTTATATGGCTTTGAAATTAGTATAATGCTTGCCTCATTAAATAAGCCTGAAAGCCTTCTCTCCTATTGTATTTTTTGGGAAAGTTTGAGGATTGGTGTTAGTTCTTATTTGAATGTTTGGTGAAATTCACCTGTGAAGCTATCTGTTCCAGGACTGTTAAATGTTATTGGTTTATTTTATTATTACTCTTTCAATTTTACTAGATGTAATTTTCTATTTGGGTCATCTTATTCTTCCTGATTTAGTTTTGAGAGGTTATACAATCTCTAGGAATTTGTCTATTTAGTGTAGATTTGTCTAATTTGTTGGTATATAGTTGTTCATAGTATTTTCTTACAATCCTTTGTATTTCTATAACGACAACTGTTACTCCTCTCTTTCACTGATTATTTTCTTTATTTGGGTCATCTCTTTTTTTTTTCTCAATGAGTCTGAGTAAAGGTTCATCAACTTTTTAATCTTTTTAAAGAACCAAATATTGTATTCATTGATCTTTTATATTTATTTTAGACTATATTTCATTTGTTTCTGCTCTGATATTTATTATTTCTTTCCTTCTACTCACTTTGGGTTTGTTTGTTGTTCTTTTTCAAGTTCCTGTAAGTATATAGTTAGATTGTTTAGTTGAGATTTTTCTTGTTTTCTCAGATAGTTCTGTAATGCTATGAACTTACCTTTTAGTACTCCTTTTGCTGTGTCCCATAAACTTTGGGTTGTTATTACTCATTTTTATTTGTTTTAATGTACCTTTGATTTCTTACTTGAACTCATTGTTAACCCATTCATTGTTTAATAACATATTATTTAACCTCCATGTGTTTGTGTGTTTTTCAGTTTTCTTCTTGTAATTGATTAATAGTTTCATAGCATTATGGTCAGAGAACATGCTTGATATGATTTGTCTTCTTAAATTCATTGAGACTTCTTTTGTGTTCTAAAATGTGTTCTATCCTAGAAAATGTGTCATGTGCACTTGAACAGAATGTATATTATGTGGCTTTGTGGTAAAATGTTCTGAAGATATCAATTAAATCCATCTGATCTAGTGTGTCATTGAAGGCCAAAGTTTCCTTGTTGATTTTCTGTCTGGAAAATATATCCATTGATGTCAATAGGGCGTTAATACATTGCGAATGGATCACAAGAATTCTCGTTTCATATTACACAGTGTTTTACAAAGTATCATACTTTAAAAAGATATTAGCTTGTAAGAATATGTAATAAATAACTTCAAAATTAAATAGGTATTTAATTTTAAAGTGTGCCTTTAACATTTATGTAAAACGTTTTTTTGTACTCATTCAATAGAAACTTATCTGGCCACTGAGTAAAGCTAGCAATAAAACTACTGGTCCACAATGTGTTAAGATTTCCTAATATGACTAAATTACTGTCAGTCTCTCCCTTTATGTCCATTAAGATTTGATTTACATATTAAGTGCTCCTATATTGTGTGCAGAAATGTTTTCAAGGGTTATATCCTCTTGTTTGAGTTCTCCCTTTATTATTATGTAGTGTCATTCTTTGTGTCTTACTATAGATTTTGTTTTAAAGTCTATATTGTTAGATATAAGCATTGCCATCCCAGCTATTTTTATCTTCCATTTGTATGAAATATCATTTTTCATTCTTTTACTTTTAGTCTGTGTGTTTCACTCTGAGGTAGGTATCTTGTAGACAGCATATAAATGGGTCTTATTTTGTTATCCATTCAGCTACTGTATATATTTTTATTGGAGCATTCAAGCCATTTACATTTAAAGTGATTATCCAATGGAACATATTTATTGCCATTTTATTCTTTTAGCTATCTTTCTCTCCTCCTACTCCTTCTTCCTCCTCCCACTTCTTCAAGAGGAACATTTAACTTTTCTTGTAATACTTATTTAGTTGTAACAAAGTACTTTAGCTTTTTCTTGTCTGGGATCATATTTATTTCTCCTTCAATTTTAAATGCTAGCCTTGCTGGGTAAGGTAGTCATGCTTGTAGGTCCTGGATTTTTATCACTTTGCATATTTCATGCCAATCCCTTATAATCTAAAATGTTTCTGTTGAGAAGTCATTTGACATGGTGATGAAAAAATAAAAATAAGTAAAATAAAATGAAGAGGAAAAAAACAAACAGAAATGCACTAACAGTTATATAGGAGATTCCTTGTTGGTAACTGTCTATTCCTTTTAGCTTTTAAAATTCTCTCTTTGTCTTTAACATTTTGCATCTTGATTTTGATGTGTCTTAATGTGGGCCTCTTTAAGTCCATCTTATTTGGGACTCTCTGTACTTCCTGGACGTTTGGTCATTATTTCTTCAAATAGGTTCCTGATCCCTTGCTCTCTCTCTCTTCTCCTTTTGTGACCCCTAAGATGTGGATGTTGTTATGACTCATGTTGTCCCTAAAGTCCCTTAAACTCTCCTCATTATTTTTTTTCTTTTTGATGCTCTTATTGAGTGTTTTATTCTACCTTGTCTTCCAAATTGCTGATTTGATCATCTGCTTTATTCAACTTACTCTTTATTCATTCCAGTGTATTCTTCATTTCAAATATTATATTATTCATTTCTTACTGGCTCTTTTTTTATGGTTTCTATGTCCCAGTTCATGCTGTTGAGCATCCTTATAACTGTTGCTTTGGACTCTATATCTGACAAATTTATTGCCTAGATTTTAGTTAACTATTGTTCTGGAGATATATACTGTTGTTTTATTTAAGGCCTGTTTCTTTGTCTCCCCATTCCAGCTGCCTCTTTGTGTTTATTTCTGTGTATTATATAGATCTGCTGTGACTCCCAGTCTTTGTTGGTAGGCCCTATGTAGTAGCTGTCCTGTGGAGCCCATTGGTATAGTTTCCATGAATATTTGAGTGGGGTGCTCCAAGAATGCCCCTCATGTATGCTATGTAGACTTTTCTGTTGTAATTGATTGTTGATTGCTATTGGACTGTTCATGTGTCTGATCATTGTTCTATCTGGATGACTGTGAAACACAACACTGACCATGGCATGCAAGCTGCTGTGCTGGTATTCACCACATAAAGTGTATTTCACTTAAACAGGATTTGGTGCCTGCCAATATGTCCCTGTGGATATGCTACTTGTGAAGCTTATTGGATCCTGCTATGTTGTCTAAAGCTGGCCACTGAATGTGTTGGTTCTGGAATTTTTGGGAGAGATTCTGGTGCAGACCAATGTAAGGCACTCCCTATGACTGGCCCTTAGAAATATGTTAGAAGCTACAAGTGGTACACAGTTTCTGGATGACTCTTCTGGGCCTGGTTTCACATGGAAAGGACCATACTACAAACCAAGTCCAGCTTTTATCAGCATCCAGCCCAGGGGCTGGTCAGCAAAAGTCCTAAGGCACCGTGTGATCTACCTCTGCCTGTCTACACTTGCCAGTTGCCTGTTAGGCTTGGTCCTTGAAAGAGCCTCTGGCTATACTTCTTAGCAAGGCATAAGCTCCACATGTGAGGCAAGAAGGAGTCCAAAGGGTGGGGCAATTGCTTTTCCCACCCAGGAGGAGGGAAGTTATCCACACAAGAAATATGGCATCTACAATGTAGAAGAATGATTCAGCACAGGGATGCTAGTGGCTATTTCTTCAGCACTCTCCCAAGAACCATAAAACCCAGACTCTCCTCACACAAATCTAGTGTGCTCCACCTTCTCTCTGTTGTAGCTCAGGATGAGTGGCTTCACATGAAAATTTTTGCAATGGTTCTGTAAGTGAGTGTCAGTATCTCTAGAAGACTTCTGTCTCTTCCTGGAATACAGAAACCCCACTGCTTTTTACAGCCTGAATTTATATGGGTGCCTCTTCCCAGCTCTGCTGCTTTTGGATGGGAAGCCCACCTTAGGGTTTAGACACCAAGATTCTCAGGATTAACTCCAACATCTAAGATATTCCTCCAGAACCTCAGCCACAGCCTGTGTGTGCAGGGCCAGCCCTTTTTGCATCTTAGCCCTTCTTACCAGTCTTGATGTGGCTTCTTCTGTAAATCTTTGGTTATAAAACTTCTGTTCACTTAGTCTTCAGTTGGTTATTCAGGATTATTGTTCTATAATTTAGTTTTAATTCCAGTTTGATCCTGGTCAGAGGTGAGTGTAGCTTCCACCTACTCCTCAAACATATTGGATCTCTGTAATAAGGTTCTTGGTGTCTCTGAGCAACAGGAGTAAGACAGCTAGTAATAAATATCAAAATTAGGAAAGTAATGCCTAAAAATGTGCAAATACTTAAAATACCCATACTAGACTATTACCATAATCCAACTTATTGCATATTCTTCTGATATTGCAGAGTGGTTTATCATGTCCAGAGAAATACTCATTAAAAAAATGTGCCTGAAGGAGAACCAAGATGGCGGCATAGGTAAACACTTGTACTTGTTGCCGCGCACAACCACATCAAAACTACAACTAAAAGACAAACCGGATATCATCCAGAACCACGAGAAGGCTGGATGGGAGGATGTTATACAACTAGAAGGAAAGAGAAAAGTGCATTGAAACTGGTAGCAGGTGCGGAGGTGCAGAGGTATGGAGGCACATGTGAAATGGGCTGGCAATTGGGTGTGCTGTTGTGTTTTTCTTCATTTGGGAGGGAGATACAAGCTCCCGATTGCTCTGAACTCCAGTTCCAGGCGAGACTCTGGGGACCCAGACTCATACTGGGAGAAACTGGACTGTCTGGCATTGGGCAGTGATGTTAAGGCGGCTTTCTCTCAGAGGTACTCACAACGATCATTGTCCCTGCAAGGGGCCATGGGACACAGACACGGAGACGGCTGACTGGCAGCCATTGCTCTTTGTTCCAACCTGGTGATTCCCTGAGACCCAGCCCCACCAAATTTACAACCCCACCCAAGCTGTGCACAGAGGCTTTTTCATATGAATGGCCTGTCCTTTTGCAATCTTCAACCTAACAAACTGTAGCTGGGTCAGAGAACTTCAAAGCTTCCAAAAAAGGCCTAATGCCCAACAGCACAGCCTGCATTGCTTCACAGCTGGGCCTCATCTGGGCACTTCCAAACCCCAAACAAAGAGAAGGAATCTGCAGATCTCTCTGTAGCTCCTGCTGGGTAGCCTCAGGCAGTGGCTGACTATACACCTCCTTGGAGATTTAAGAGCCAGTGTACCCAGTGGTCAGAGTGAGACCATACTGGATTACAACTCTTCATATCCATAAGCGACACACTCAAGGGGCAGACTCAGTGAGCACCAAAGCCTCACTGAAGCAAGGCCTGCCCCATAAGGGTTTCTCCAGCACAGCAGTTCTCCCATTGTAGACACAGCTGGTCCTCACATCCAATTGGCCTGGAGGTCAATTCCTCCCAGTGATACCAAAAACAATCAAGGCTTAACTACAACAAGACTGCACACAGCCCACAAAAAGGTGCACCAAGAGTGTCCACCTCAGGTAATTGGGGAGGCCAAGCCAATGGGCCCTATAGGAAACCTAGCATACAAGGGCACTCTATCAACACAGGGAAACAACCAAAATGTGGAGACAAAGAAACATGTCACAAATGAAATAAATGGAAGAAAGCAAACTACTGGATATAGAGTTCAAAACCATGGTTATAAGGTTACTCAAGAATCTTCTAGAAACCTCTAAGAAATTTAGTGAGACCCTCAAGGATATGAAAAAGGACCAATTAGAAAGTAAACATACACTGACTGAAATAAGGAATAATATACAGAGATCCAACAGCAGACTAGAGGAACCCGAGAATCAAGTCAAAGATTTGAAATATGAAGAAGCAAAAAACACCCAACCAGAAAAGCAAAAGGAAAAAAGAATCCAAAAATATGAAGATAGTGTAAGGAGCCTCTGGGATAAATTCATGCATATCAACATCTGAATTATGGGGGTGCCAGAAGAAGAGAGAGAGCAAGATATTGAAAACCCATTTGAAGAAATAATGACAGAAAATGTCCCCTACCTGGTGAAAGAAATAGACTTACAAGTCCAGGAAGTGCAGAGAACCCCAAACTAAAGGAATCCAAAGGGGACCACACCAAGACACATCATAATTAAAATGCCAAGGGCAAAAGACAAAAAGAGAATCTTAAAAGCAGCAAGAGAAAAACAGTTAGTTACCTACAAGGGAGTACCCATACGACTATCAGTTGATTTCTCAACAGAAGCTATGCAGGCCAGAAGAGAGTGGCAAGAAATATTCAGAGTGATGAATAGCAAGAACATACAACCAAGATTACTCTACCAGCAAAGCTATCATTTAGAATTGAAGGTTAGATAAAGAGCTTCACAGACAAGAAAAGCTAAAGGAGTTCATCACTGCCAAACCAGTATTATATGAAATGCTGAAGGGTATTCTTTAAGAAGAGAAAGTAGAAGAAAAAGGTAAAGATAAAAATTATGAACAACAAAGTGACAACAAATACATATCTATCAACAAGTGAATCTAAAAATCAAGTGAATAAAAAATCTGATGAACAGAATAAACTGGTAAATATAATAGAATCAGGGTCATAGAAAGGGAGTAGACTGACAATTCTCAGGGGTAAGGGGGGTGGGGGTGCGGGAGGAGATTGGAGAAAAATCTTACACCTATGGTTGAGGACAGGGGGTTGTGGTAACCAGGTGAAGGGGAGTTGTAGGGGGAAAAGGGGAACAATTGTAATAATCTGAACAATAAAGATTTATTTTTAAAAATGTGCTTGAACTTTGATTGTCCACTAGAGTCCACATATACAGGCTGAATTGAATGAAAGACTAGGACAGAACTAGCATCTTAATTGACAATTTCTCATGAAAAAGAAGTTTAAAAATAAAGTTCAGATGTTCTAAGAGACTTATTTCAATATTCACATAAGTAAATGATGCAAACAGTCCAAGTTAATGTATAGTTTCAAATAGTTCAAATTTAGTGCATCACACATTTATATATTTGAAGGTGAATTCTTTTAATACAATTGTTGAAAACATCTTTACAATATATTTCAAAAATGAAACTAAGATCAAATGTCTGTGCATTTTCAGAAGTATTTCCATTAGACCAGTTAATCATTGCCTGATAGCACCATAAGTAATCAGTGAGAGCAGAAATTATCTAATTTTCTTTAGACCTGTGTATATTATTTTCTTTGCAATTAAATTTATTGGGGGATATTGGTTAATAAAATCATATAGGTTTCAAGTGTACAATTCTTTCATACATCATCTGTATATGGCATTGTAGACCAGTGCCTTTTATTTATTACTAGAGGCCTGGTACACAAAATTCATGCATTGGGGTGTGTGTCTCTTAGCCCAGCCTGCACCCTCTTCAATCTGGGACCCCTCGAGGGATGTTTGACTGCCCATTTAGGCCCAGGTAGGATTGAGCCTAAACGGGCAGTCGGACATCCCTCTTACAATCCAGGACTGCTGGTTCCCAACTGCTCGCCTGCCTGCCTTCCTGATTGCCCCTAACTGCTTCTGCCTGCCAACCTGATCACCCCCTAACCACTCCCCTGTCAGCCTGTTTGCCCCTTAATGGCCTCCCCTGCTGGCCTGGTCACCCCTAACTGCCCTCCCATGCAGGCCTGGTCACCCCTAACTGCCCTCCCATGCAGGCCTGGTCCCCCCAACTGCTCTCCCCTGCAGGCCTGTATCCCCCCAACTGCCCTTCCTGCAGGCCCGGTCGCCCCCAACTACCCTCCTCTGATGGCCTGGTCACCCCTAAATGCCCTCCCCTGCTGAACTGATCACCCACAACTGCCCTCCCTTGCAGACCAGGTCCCTCCCAACTACCTTCCCTTGCTGGCCATCTTGTGGCAGCAATCTTGTGTCCACATGGGGGCAGTCATCTTTGACCACATGGGGACAGCCATCTTGTGTGTTGGAGTGATGGTCAATATGCATATTAACCTTTTATTAGATTAGATAGGATTAGATAGGATAGAGGCCTGGTGCACGGGTGGTGGCTGGCAGGTTTGCCCTGAAGGGTGTCCCGGATCATGGTGTGGGTTCCCTTGGGGCATGGGGTGGCCTTGGTGAGGGGCCTATGCTGGTTTGCAGGCCAGCCCCGCCCCCCAGTGACCCAAGCAGAGGCCCTGGTATCTGGGATTTATTTATCTTCTATAATTGAAACTTTGTAGCCTTGAGCTGAAGCCTGGGCCTGCCAGGGCAGGTGGAAAGCTTGGCTTCCTCCATTGCCGGGGCAACCCAAGCCTCCTGCTCTCTCTGTGGCTGCAGTCATCTTGGTTGGGTTAATTTTCACACTTGCTCCTGATTGGCTGGTGGGTGTGGCTTGTGGGTGTAGTGGAGGTACGGTCGATTTGCATATTACTCTTTTATTAGATAGGGTTTTTATATATTTGTAAATCCACATCCGTGGATATGGTTTTATCAATTTTTAGAGACAGAGGAATGGGAGAGAGAGAAACATATATTTGATAGAAAAAGTTGGGTTGCTTCCTGTACACACCCAAACTAGAGATCAAACCCACAACCTAGGTATGTGCTCTGACCAGAAATCAAACCTGCAAACTTTTTATTTATTTATTTATTTACTTACTTATTTATTTATTTTTAAATATATTTTTATTGATTTTTTACAGAGAGGAAGGGAGAGGGATAGAAAGCTAGAAACATCGATGAGAGAGAAACATCAACCAGCTGCCTCCTGCACAGCCCCTACCGGGGATGTGCCCACAACCAAGGTACATGCCCTTGACTGGAATCGAACCTGAGACCTTTCAGGCCGCAGAACGACGCTCTATGCACCGAGCCAAACCAGTTTCGGCAAACCTGCAAACTTTTTATATGCAGGAAGATGTTCTGACCAACTGAATCACTTGGTCAGGATTACACCAGTGTATTTTACACTGTGGTTTATAGACCTTTAAGAAGTCAGGAGGAGAGGAACCAAGATGGCGACATAAGTAAATGCCCATAATAGCAACCTCCCACAACTGCATAAAAATTACAAAAAAGATATTTTTTTTAGAGATGGCGACCAGCAGGAAGGTAGGGAGGGAGAGTGTGTGATCGAGTGAAGAAGTGATAGAGGTGTGTGTGGACGTGTGTGGGTGTGTGTGTGAGAGTGAAATAGGGACAGTTAGACCCTGCAGTTCTTCCAGGGGCCTTCCAATCCAGGCAGCCTTAGACGGCAAAACCCCTTGGCCACTGCAAACACTCCAGGTAGGACACCAGTGGCACAGAGACCCCACCATCTTGAAGAACAGAACTGCTTGAGACTAGAATCCTAGCCTCGCCACCACCCAGTCTGGTCTCAGAGGCAAATCAGGACACTACAGCCACTCTGGTAGAAGACCTGCCACCCCAGCTGCAGAGGCACAGACCCTGAGACCTTCACCTCCAAAAGTGCGCAGCTGAAAACAGTAAGTACAACGTCCCCCGCCCCAGCGCCAGAACTCAGGATTCGCCGTGTTCCCAGCCCATAGGCACCCAGGGACTCCACTAACCAGGCAGTGCTTGGGAACCACTGAGAGCCCCCAAGGGGGTTATTCTGCACAGTCAAGGGTGCACGGCCATCCAGTAGAATTTCTGAAATGCCTCTTCCTAAATAACTGCCCATGGAAAACCCCGTTGTGAAAATTCAGTGCCAGGCCCGCTCAGAGTGCATCAGAGCTCTGCACAGGCAAACGCACCGGCACAGACAAGAGAAGGCACCCTGAGCCCATATATCCAAAGGGTCCTCTGGGGAGATGGTTGGAGCCCCTGTTGGGCGTGATTCTGTACAGACAAGGTTGTGCTGCCCTGCAGCAGAAATTCCGAAACCCCTCTTCCTGAATAATGGCCCACATTCACCCTACCTGCTCAACCTCAGTGCCAGGACCCCTCAGAGCACATCAGAGCTCTGCACCTGCAAACACACCTCCACAGAAGCGAATTTACAACAGGCAGGCACCCTGAGCCCATTTACACACAGGGAGCTATTGGGACCCACTGTGAACTCTCCCAAAAGACGGTTCCTGGGTGCCACTGTGAGTCCCCATTGGACATGCGCAATTTCAACTAAGGGTGCAAGACGGAAAAAACTGGGACACTCCCCTCCATAGCTGCTGACCTCTAGACACCACAGTTGTGCCTCTCAAGCTTGCAGGCCTACATCAAGAGAACCCAAATAGCTCAAGTAGGGAGCTACACTAGATTACCAAGCCCAGGAGAACTGAGAGATTACACCAGTAGCACCATCCCCAAAAGAACCTGGGTAGCAAAGCAAACGGATCTACAACTAAAACATTACAGAAAAACATGGGAAGACAAAAAGGCAATCCTCAAAGGAAAGAGAAAGAGGAATCACCAGAAAGGGAGTTAAATGATACTGAGGCCAGCAGCTTATCAGACAAAGAATTCAGAGTAATGGTTATAAGGATGTTTAAACAGATGGATTACAAATACACACAACTCAATGAGAACTATAAGGAGCTGAATGAGAATGTCGCCAGCATGAAAAAGAACCAAGAGGAGATGAAGAACGACATAGCTGCAATAAAGAACACAGTGGAAGGCTTAAAAAGTAGAATAGAAGAAGCTGAGGACCGCATCAGTGAATTAGAAGACAAAGTAGGAAAAAACTCACAAACAAAGCAGCAACTGAAAAGAAGACTTAAAAAGCAAGAGGAGAGCCTAAGGGAGCTTTGGGAAAACACAAAATGAAACAATATTCGCTTAATTGGGATACCAGAAGGAGAGGAAGAGAGGCAAGGAATAGAAAACCTGTTTGAAGAAATAATGACAGAAAACTTTTCTGATAATGGCAAGAAAAAAACCATGCAAGTCCAAGAAGTACACAGAGTCCCAAACAAGTTGAACCCCAAAAGACCGACACCAAGACACATCATAATTAAACTGGTGAACACCAATGACAAAATAAGAATCTTAAAGGCTGCCAGAGACAGACAGAAAGTTACCTCCAAGGGATCTCCTATCAGAATATCAACTATTTTCTCAACAGAAACACACCAGGCCAGAAGGGAATGGAATGAAATATACAAAGTGATGCAAAGCAAGGGTCTGAATCCAAGAATACTATACCCAGCAAGGCTATCATTCAAAATTGAAGGTGGAGTCAGGAGCTTCACAGACAAAAAAGGGCTAAGAGAGTTTATCAATACCAAGCCAGCAATGAAAGAAAAGCTAAAGGGACTGCTGTAAAAAGAAGAAAGAGAAAGGCAAGAAGAAACACAAACACTAAGGAAAAATATGACAACAAACATGTACTTGTGAATAATAATATTAAACGTAAATGGATTAAATGCACCAATCAAAAGATATAGGGTAGCTGAATGGATAAGAAAACATGACCCATATATTTGCTGTCTACAAGAGACCCACCTCAGAGCAAAGGATTCACACAGACTGAGAGTGAAGGGATGGAAAAAATATTTTTCAGGCAAATGGAAATGAGAAAAAAGCTAAGGTTGCAATACTTATTGCTGATAAAATAGACCTCAAAGTAAAGACCATAATAAGAGATAAGGAAGGCCGCTACATAATACTGAAGGGAGCAATTCAACAAGAAGATATAACTCTGGTAAACATATATGCACCCAATGCCGGAGCACACAAATACATAAAAAATCTCCTGGAAGATATCAAGGGAGAGATCTACAACAATACAATCATAGTAGGGGACTTTAATATACCACTGACATCACTGGACAAATCCTCTAGACAAAAAATCAGCAAAGAAAGAGCAATTGTAAATGACACACTAGATCAGATGGACCTAATTGACATCTTCAGAGCATTTCACTCCAAAGCCAGGGAATATATGTTCTTCTCAAGTGCATATGGGACATTTTCAAAAATAGACCACATATTGGGTCACAAGCAAAGTCTCCCCAAATTCAAAAAGATTGAAATTCTATCAAGCATTTTCCCAGACAACAATGGCATAATATTAGAAATAAACTACAATAAAAACATCCCAAAAAAACAAAAAACTTGGAGGCTGAATAGCATGCTACTAAACAATGATTGGGTTATCAATGAGATCAAAGAAGAAATTAAAAACATCCTGGAGACAAATGACAATAAAAACACAACATTACAAATCCTATGGGACACAATGAAAGCAGTCCTGAGAGGGAAGTGTATAGCTCTCCAGGCCTACCTCAAAAAAACAAGAAAAAATGGTGATAAATAATCTAACCCAACAACTCAAAGAATTAGAAAGAGAGCAACAAGAAAAGCCCACAGTGAGCAGAAGAAAGGAAATAATAAAGATAAGAGCAGAAATGAATGACAAAGAGACCAAAAAGACAGTACACAATATCAACAAAACCAAGAGCTGGTTCTTCGAAAGGAAAAAACAAAATTGATGAACCTCTAGCCAAGAAGCAAAGAGAGAGGACCCAAATAAACAAAATCAGAAATGAAAGAGGCGAAATAACAACAGAACCCACTGAAATATAAGAGATTCTTAAAAAATACTATGAACAACTCTATTCTAACAAACTAGACAACACGGAGGAAATGACACATTCCTAGAAAAATACAACCTTCCAAAACTTACTCAGGAAGAGATTAAAAATCTCAATAGGCTGATAACTATGGAAGAAATTGAAGCAGTCATTAAAAAGCTTCCAGCAAACAAAAGACCATGGCCAGAGGGCTTCACAGGGTAATTTTACCAAACATTCAAGGAAGAACTAAAACCTATCCTCCTCAGACTGTTCCAAAACATTCAAGAGGAAGGAACACTTCCAAGCTCCTTCTATGAAGCCAGCATCACCCTAATACCAAAACCAGATAAAGACAACACAATGAAAGAGAATTACAGGCCAATATCCCTCATGAACACAGATGCCAAAATCCTCAACAAAATTCTAGCAAATCGAATCGAGCAGTACATCAGAAATATCATACACCATGACCAAGTAGGATTTATCCCAGGGATGCACGGATGGTACAATATTCACTAATCAATAAACGTGATACATCACATAAACAAATTGAGAGATAATCCAACAGCCTTTCTTAATAAAAACTCTCATCAAGGTGGGAATAGAAGGATCATACCTCAACATAATAAAAGCTATATATGATAAACCCACAGCTAACATCATACTAAATGGGCAAAAACTAAAACCATTTCCCCTAATAACAGGAACAAGACAGGGATGCCCAATCTCTCCACTGCTGTTCAACATAGTGCTGGAAGTACTAGCCATTGTGATCAGACAAGAAGAAGAAATAAAAGCATCCAAATTGAAAAGAAGTAAAACTCTCCTTATTCGCAGATGTTATGATACTATATATAGAAAACGCTAAAGACTCCATCAAAAAATTATTAGATTTAATAAATGAATTTGGCACTGTAACAGGATACAAAGTTAATGCCAAGAAATCTATGGCATTTCTATACACCAATAGTGAACTTACAGAAAGAGAGAGTAAAAAACAATTCCATTTACCATCGCACCAAAAAAATTAAGATTCCTAGGAATAAACTTAACTAAGTAGGTCAAAGACCTATACATGGAAAACTATGTGACACTGAAAATAGAGATAGAGAAAGACATAAACAGATGGAAGAACATACCATGTTCATGGATTGGTAGAATCAACTTCATCAAAATGTCCATACTACCCAAAGCAATCTATAAATTCAATGCACTTCCCATTAAAATTCCAACGGCATATTTCACAGATCTAGAACGAACTCTCCAAAAATTCAGCTGGAATAAAAAAAGACCCCGAATAACTCCAGCAATCCTGAGAAAGAAGAACAAAGTAGCTGGGATCTTAATACCAGATTTCAAGCTGTATTACAAAGCCACTGTTCTCAAAACAGCCTGATACTGGCACAAGAACAGACATATAGATCAATGGAATAGAATAGAGAACCCAGAAATTGTCTCAAACCACTATGCCCAATTAATATTTGAAAAAGGAGGCTTGAACATAAAATGGAGTCAAGATAGTTTTTTCAACAAATGGTGTTGGAAAAATTGGACAGATACATGCAAACAAATGAAATTAGATCACCAACTTTCACCATACACAAAAATAAACTCAAAATGGATAAAGGAATTAAACATAAGTCGGTAAAGAATAAAAATACTAGAGGAGTCCACAGGCAGAAAAATCTCAGACATATGCCGAAAGAACTTCTTCACTGATACTGCTCCTAGGGCAATGGAAACTAAAGAGAAAATAAACAAATGGGACTACATCAAAATAAAAAGCTTTTGCACAGCAAAAGAAACCATCAACAAAACAACAAGAAAGCCCACTGCATGGGATAACATATTTGCCAACGATGTCAACGATAAGGGTTTAATCTCCAACATATACAGAGAACTCATACAACTTAACAAAAAGAAGATAAAAAACCCAATAAAAAAATGGGCAACTGATCTTAATAGACACTTTTCAAAAGAAGACAGAAGGAAGGCCAAGAGACATATGAAAACCTGCTCAAAGTCACTAATCATCAGAGAGATGCAAATCAAAACAACAATGAGGTACCATCTCACTCCTGTCAGAATGGCTATCATCAACTAATCATGAATAACACGTGTTGGCGAGGATGCGGAGAAAAAGGAACTCTTTTGCACTACTGGTGGGAATGCAGACTGGTACAGCCACTGTGGAGAACAGTATGGAGTTTCCTCAAAAAATTAAAATAGAACTCCCATTTGACCCAGTGATCCCACTCCTAGGAATATATCCCAAGAAACTAGAAACATGAACCAGAAAGAATATATGTACCCCTTTGTTCATAGCAGCACAATTCACCATAGCCAAGTTTTGGAAACAGCCCAAATGCCCATCAGCAGATGAATGGATTTAAAAACTGTGGTATATCTACACAATGGGATACTATGCTGCGGTAAAAAAAAAATGGATCTCCTACCATTTGCAACAACATGGATGGAGATGGAGAGCATTATGCTAGGTGAAATAAGCCAGGCAAAGAAAGATAAATGTCACATGATCTCACTCATTTGTGGAATATAATGAATGGCATAGACTGATGAACAAGAACAGATGCAGAGACTGAGAAACATCGATCAGAACCTCAAACATCAGGGAAGGAGGGGGTTAATGGGAGAAAGGGGGAGAGATCAACCAAGGGACTTGTGTATATGCAATAAGCCTAATCAATGGGCACAGACAACAGGGGGGTGGGGCACATATTGGGAATGGGGGGTTATGGGAGAATAAGGACACATAAAATAAATAATAATATTAAAAGTAAAAAATTTAAAAAATAAAAATAAAAAAGAAATTGTGAGGTAACCAGAACCCCAAGGATGCCAGAGAACATCTTTCTTGCCATGCTAGCAGTCATCAGCTGTACAGTAAGATTACCTGGGGCAATTGGGGAAGTATTTTGGACTTATATTCCTGAATCTTCATGGGTAAGAGCCCTTACGAGGGCTGATACCCCCCGTAATGTAGTCACCAATAATACCAAAAACCTTGGTCATCCAGGTGGACCATGGGTAGAGCAAGGAAGTATAATTACACAGGAGTCTCCACCCAGCTTCCCTTTTGTATGACACCAAATCAAGCTATTGCTCCTTTGTATGTAAAATTAAAGAGAGGTTTTTGGCTTGTGTGGATACCAAATAAAGGGACTACCACTACTTGCTCCTGGGAGAGGTGTAGAAAATGTAGCTAAGACCTTGTCTATACAAAAAGAAACTGGCAGCCAGCTTGAAATGGAATTGCCATGGCCTAGAGCAAAGAATATCCTTACATGATATTATTCTACGATGTCATTATATTTTTTCCCAGATTTGTGTTACCTCCATTACCTATAATAGTACCTCGCACCCTTGGGGATCAATAAAAAAATCATATTTTTAGTGCTTGGAGACAAAGGTAACACATCTCTTGATATTTTAGAATTACAACAGCATAATATACAATTATCCCAAACAAATTTACAAACTAATTCTTTGAATGTCTGGCAGCAATTTAAAAAGGACATGAAAGGATTTAATCCCTTCCACTGTGTAGAGGGCCCTGTGGGAAGGCACCTGATAATTCTAAATTGGTCCCTCTTGCTCTTTTGGCCAAGAGGGACCCTCTTCTCACAATCCAATTGTCCACAGCTGTTGCCTGAGCTTCTGTTCAGGCCAAGGTTGAAGCCTCGTGATGGCTGGTACCATGGGTCTGTCTCTCGCCCAGTGGGGCAAGCTAGGCCCTCGCTGGAGAAGAAACCCGGGTTCCCCAAGATATGTGATCAGTGCTGGGACCCTGCCAGCAGGCGAGAGGATCCCAAGGCAGGTGCTGGGCATGGAGGCCATGGGGACCTAGGCGACCAAGGAGACAGAACTAAACCTCATATCACCCTGCTTGGCCCCGGAGGATGGCTGGTTAGCCAGAGACGGGTAAGATTCCTCAGGGAAGGAACAACCTAAGACAGGCACAGTTGCAAAGGGGCCATCAGGAGAGAACTTGGGGGTCAACAGAGGTGGGGCACAGACCTTCACCCCACCAAGTTTGCAGGGGCCTGAACTCTCACCCCTGCTGAGGGAGGTCTCCTGCCCCCATGGCTGCTTTGTTTCCCATGTCCAGCTCAAATTGGGACCCAGGTAACAGAGACTTGGCCGACAGCAGCTGCCCTCTCACTGCAACAAGACTTGATGGAGATGTCTTGCACCCATGATGCGGGGAACTGGGCTCTTTGATATCTAAATCCAGCCTAGCACCAAGAATGCTCAGGGCCTACTAAAGAAGGCAAATAATCCTCTCCACTAATATTTACAGGGTAAAATAAGATGGTTGTTAGAGTATTAAATTTGACAGTAAAATAGTAGTCAAGTTTTCAGACTAATTTAAATTGGCCAATCGAAAGAAGTGAATATTCTAGAAAAATCAATTGTACTGGACAAAAAAGCTGTTCCTAAAGTGTTAACTAAAATTTTTATTGGTAGTTCATCTCATGGTAAAATTGCGTAACAGATAATGAACATAAAGCAGTCACATTTTAGTGCAAAAAAGTAAAATTTAAAAACTATCAAGATTACAGCATAAATTTATAGAAAATATTCCTTTATTAATTTTTGGTCGAGAATATGTTTTTATATTTTAAGAAAACAATTCTGAGACCTTGTGGATTCCTGCAACAGAGAGGAATTGACAGGAGTGCTCCAGCTATTAAGACAGAAGAGAAACAGTTCAGAGATGGAAGACACTGACGATGCCTTGCCATACTAGCAGTCAGCAGATGTGCGTCACTGCAGATTGCCCAGGACCAAACCAGAGAGGGTCGGACCTGCATTACCACCATTTGTCCACCATCCAGAATTGAAATATCATTGCTGTTATGTACACATAAAGAACTGTTGGACATGGAAATTGGGACTCAAAAGAACTGATGGCCCAGAAAGAAACTCACTATAGACTGAGTCATTTGCCTCTCAGCATAACCATTATTGCTTGTCTCATTTTTGGTTCCTATAAGTGTATTCCTAATATCACATGAGCTCACTCATCTAGGGGAAATGATGAACATCATAGACTGAAGAACAAGAACAGCATCGATCAGACTGTCAGACCTCAGAGGGAAGGTAGGGGAGGGTGGGGATAAGGGAGAAAGATCAGTCATCATTCAAAGGACTTGTGTGCTTGCATATAAGCATAACCCATGAACACAAAAAGTAGGGGTGTGAGGGCATGTACTGGGTTGTGGGAACAGCTGGGAAGAGGTCAATGAGGGTAAAGGAGACATGTTATACTTTAAACAATGAAGAATTTAAAAAATGAAAAGATTGTTGTTTTGAACAGTGTGGCGATGACGGGGGGATGAAGATGGGTCAAGGAGGGGGAAAAGATGGGGACTTCTACAATAGTGTAAGCAATAGAAATAAAGTAAAAAATTAAAAATAGACAATGTGGTCACGCTGCTCCAGCATGCATGTCCCTCAAGCCACTGCCCCAGGAGATGGCTCCTGGGCCCCTCTGTGAGCCTCCGCAGGCTGCGCTCCTCTCTAACCAAGGGCGCATGGCTCTCTCATCAGAAACTGAAAGTTCCCTCTCCTGAGTTGCCGGCTTCTGGACATCTCGGTGAGCTGCTGAGGGGTCATCTCCCTGGACAAGGTCACACTGTTTCAGCCACAGATTCTAAGATTCCTGTATCCCCAGCCACTGGCTCCAGGACCCCCTTGTGATTTGTAGAGTGAAATTACCCTGGACAGAGTCTCACTGCCTCATCCGCAGACTATGGGATAGCTGCTTCCCACCATCATGGGCTCTGGGACCCTTGTAGTGATTTGCAGAATGACGTTACCCCAGCAAGTGCCACACAAAACTGGCTAGAGACACATGATCTGAGCCTCAGTCCCTGAGACCCCTTTCTCAAAGGCCATGGACCCCAGGATCTCACAGTGAGCACATGCCAGCGAGACTTCAGGCAACTCTTTCCATAAGAGCTGGAACCACAAGCACATCCACAACAGTTTATACGATGAGGCTGGGGGTGGATCACATTGTCAGATAACCTGGGACAAGACTTAATCCACAAATGAGAAACTAACATTCAAGTCCCAACTACATCAAGAGAACCCAAATAGCTCAAGTACGGGGCTCCACTAAGCAGCACCACTGTGTCCCAAAAATCACCAACTACATAGGACCACACTCAAAAGAACCTGGGTAGCACAGCAGTTGGATCTAAGACATAGAACCAATTAAAATTTTACAGCAAAAAGGAGAAGACAAAGTAACAATCCCAAAAGGAATTAAAAGAAGGATTGCCAGAAAAGGAATTAAGTGAAATGGGGGCAAGGAATTTGTCAGAGAAAGAATAATGAGTAATGGATATAAGAATGCTCAAACATCTGGATGGCAAATACACACAACCCAATGAGAATTACAAGGAGCTAAATGAGAAATTAACCAACATAAAAGGAATCAAGAGGAAATGAAGAATGTCACAGCTGCAATAAAGAACACAATGGAAGGCTACAACAGTATACTAGACAAAGCTGAGGACTGCATCAGCGAGTTAGAAGACAAGATAGGAAAACACTCAAAGAGAGCAACAACTGGAAAAAACACACACCTTAAAAAGCAGGAGAGCCTAAGGGAGCTGTGGGACAACAGTCAAAGAAAGAATATCTACATAATAGGGGTGCAAGAAGGAGAAGCTGAGCAAGGAATAGAAAACCTGTTTGAAGAAATAATGACAGAAAATGTCCCTGATTTGGGGAAGAAAAAACTCACACAAGTCCAGGAAGCACACAGAGTCCCAAATAAGATGAAACCCAAAAGAATGATACCATAACACAACTTAATTAAATTCACAAACATCAATGACAAAGTAAGAATCTTAAAGGCTGCCAGAGAAAGACGGGAAGTTACTTACAAGGGATCTCCCATTAGACTATCAACTGATTTCTCAACAGAAACACATCAGGCCAGAAGGGAATGGAATGAAATATACAAAGTGATGCAAAGCAAGGGACTGAATCCAAGACTACTATACCCAGAAAGGTTATCATTCAAAATTGAAGGTGAAATCAGGAGATTCGCAGACATAAATAAAGGCTAAGCGAGTATATTACAACTAAGCAAACAATGTAAGAAATACTACAAGGACTGCTGTAAAAAAAAAAAAAAGAAAGAAAGAAAGAAAGAAAGGGAAGAAGGAACACAGGCATAAAGATAAAAAATGGCTATAAACAAATACCTATTAATAATAACCTTAGATGCAAATGGACGAAATGCTCCAATCAAAAAGCATAGGGTAACTAAATGGATAAGAAAACATGACCCATATATTTACTGTCTACAAAAGGCCCACCTCAGAACAAAGGACTCACTCACACAGACTGATAGTGAAAGGATGGAAAAATTTTTCTCAGACAAATGTAAATGAAAAAAAGCAACTGGGTTAACAATATTTATATCTGACAAAATAGACCTCAAAGTGAAGGCTATAATAAGAGATAAGGAGAGCCACTTCATAATAGAAAAGGGAGCGATTCAACAAGAATTTATAACTCTGGTAATCATATATGATATATGCACCAATACAGCAGCAGCCTAATACATAAAAACACTTCTGGAAGATATCAAGGGAGAGATCCACAGAAATACAATCATAGTAGGGGCCCATAATACCCCATTGGCACCACTAGATAAATCCTCTAAATAAAAAATCATCAAAGAAACAGCAATCATAAATGACTCACTAGATCAGATGGAATTAATTGACATATTCAGAACATTTCATCCTAAAGCAAAATATTGTATTCTTCTTAAGTGCACACGGGCATTTTCAAAGATAGACCACATTTTGGGACACGGGCAAAATCTCTTCAAATTTAAGAAGATAGAAATCATATCAAGCATTTTCTCAAATCACAATGGCATAAAATTAGAAATCAACTACAATAAAAACAATGAAAAAAATCCAGCACTTGGAGCCTAAATAGCATGCCATTAAACAATGACTGGGTTATCAAGGAGATCAAAGAAGGGAAAAAAAGCATCCTGGAAACAAATGAAAATGAGAACACAACAATCCAAAATCCATGGGACACAGTGAAACCATTCTAGAGAGAGAAGTTGTTAGCTCTACAGGCCTACCTAAAACAAAAAACAAACAAACAAACAAAAAAAAACCAAGAAAAAATGGTAATAAATTATCTAACCCTACAACATAAAGAATTAGACAGACAGTAAATAGGAAAGCGCAGAGTAAGCAGAAGGGAGGAAATAGTAAAGATTAGAGTGGAAATAAAGGGCATCAAGACAAAAAAAAATACAAAAGATCAATGAAACCAAGAGCTGTTTCTTTGAAAGGATAAACAAGATTGATGAACCTCTGGCAAGGCTCACCAAGAAGCGAAGAGAGAGGACTCAAATAAACAAAATCAGAAATGAAAGAGGTGAAGTAACAACCAACCCCACAGATGTACAAAGCATTGTAAAAAAATAATACGAACAACTCTACTTCAACAAACTGGAAAACCTAGATGAAATGGACATATTTCTAGAAAAATGCAAGCTTCCAAAATCCAATCAGGAAGAATTAAAAAAAACCTGAATAGGCCAATAACTACCAATGAAATTGAAACAGTAATCAGAAAAATTCCAGCAAACAAGTCCTGGTCCAGAAGGCTTCACAGGGGAGTTTTATCAAACATCCAAAGAAGAACTAAAACCTATCCTCCTCAGACTATTCCAAAAAGTTCAAGAGGAAGGCACACTTCCAAGCTCATTCTACAAAGCAAGCATTACCCTAATCCCAAAACCAGGTAAAGACACTACAAAGAAAGAAAATTACAGGTCAATATCCCTGATGAACATAGATGCTAAAACCCTCAATAAAATTCTAGCAAATCAGATCCAGCAATACATCAGAAAGATTATACACCATGACCAACTGAGATTTATTCTAGGGATGCAAGGCTGGTACAATATCCACAAATCAATAAATGTGATACATTACATAAACAAATTGAGAGACAAAAATCACATAATAATATCAATTGATGCAGAAAAAGCACTTGACAAAATCCAACACCGTTTCTTGATAAATACTCTCAGATAGCTGGGAATAGAGGGGTCATACCTCAACATAATAAAAGCCTTATATGACAAACCAACAGCTAGCATCATACTCAATGAGCAAAGACTAAAACCATTTCCCCTAAGAACAAGAAAAAGACAGGAATGCCCACTCACTACTCCTGTTAGACATAGTCCTGGATGTGCTAGCCATAGCGATCAGACAAGAAGAAATAAAAGATATCCAAATTGGAAAAGAAGTAAAACTGCCATTATACAAAAAGAACATGGTATTGTACACAGAAACCCGTGAAGACTCCATCAAAAACCTATTTTACTTGCCCTAGCTGGTTTGGCTCAGTGGATAGAGCATTGGCCTGTGGAATGAAGGATCCTGGGTTTGATTCCAGTCAAGGGCACATGACCAGGTTGCTCGATCCTTGGTGGTGGGCATGCAGAGGCCAGTCTATCAATGATTTTCTCTCATCATTGATGTTTCTCTCTCCCTCTCCCTGTGTGAAATCAATAAAGTATATATTTAAAAAATATTACCAAATTTAATAAATGAATTTGGCAATGTAGTAGGATCTAAAATTAACACCCATAAATCTATGGCTTTTTTATAAACCAAAAATGAACTCACAGAAAGAGAAACTAAAAACAACAATCCCATTTACCACGGCAACAAAAAAATTAAGATACCTGGGAATAAACTTAACTAAGGAGGTAAAAGACTTGTACTTGGAAAATTACAGAATGTTGAAAAGAGATAGAGGAAGTCATAAACAGATGGAAGAACATACCCTGCTCATCGATTGGCAGAATAAACATCATTAAGATGTCCATACTACCCAAAGAAATCTATAGATTTAATGCAATCTCCATTAAAATATCAATGGCATATTTCAAGAAATAGAACAAACTCTTAAAAAATTCATATGGAATAAAAAAAGACCCCGAAGAGCCACAGTAATCCTGAGAAAGAAGAACAAAGTTGGAGGTATCACAATAGCAGATATCAAACTATATTACAAAGCCATTGTTCTCAAAACTGCCTGGTACTGGCACCAGAACAGACATATAGACCAATGGAACAGAACAGAGATCCAGAAATTGACCCAAGCTGTTATGTTCAATTTATGTTTGACAAAGATGGCAAGAGTATACAATGGAATCAAGACAGTCTCTTCAATAAATGGTGTTGGGAAAATTGGACAGATAGATGCAAAAAAAAAATGAAACTAGACTACCAACTTACACCATACACAAAAATAAACTCAAAATGGATAAAGGGCTTAAATGTGAAATGGGAAACCATAAAAATTGTAGAAGAATTCATAGGCAGCAAAATAGCAGACATATGTTGTAGCAATATCTTTATCATTACAACTCATAGGACAATGAAAAATAAACAAATGAGTCTACATCAAAATAAAAAGCTTCTGCACAGCAAAATAAACCATCAACAAAACAAAAAGAGAACCACTGCATGGGAGATCATATTTGCCAATGTTATCCATATATATAAAAAGCCAGGTGCTGTTATGACCAAAACAACTGGAAGGACGACCGAACAGGCTATGTGGAGCGACCAGGCCGGTGGGGTAGGCAGTTGGGGGCGACCAGGCCAGAAGGGGTCAGTGATGGGCGACCAGGCCAGCAGGGAGGGGGCAGTTGGAGGCGACCAGGCCTGCAGGGGGCTTACTGAGGGACAACCAAACGACTGAACAGTAGGCTGCTCAGGTGACCAGGCTGCAGAGGTGACCAGGTCGGCAGGATGGGGGGCAGTTAGGGGTGATCAGTCTGGCAGGCAGAGGCAGTTAGGGGTTATCAGGCTGGCAGGGGGGGGCTGTTAGGGGAAATCAAGCAGGCAGGCAGGCGAGTGGTTAGGAGCCAGCAGTACAGGATTGTGAGAGGGATGTCTGACTGCCCGATCCCTGTGGGATTGGGCCTAAACCAGCAGTCGGACATCCCCTGAGGGTTCCCAATTGGAGAGGATACAGGCTGGGCTGAGGGGATCCTCCCCCCGCTCCATGCACGAATTTTGTGCACTGGGCCTCTAGTATCCTATAAGTGTTTAATCTAGAAAATTTATAGGAAACACATACAACTTAACAAAAGGAAGATAAGCAATCCAGTTAAAAAAATGGGCAAAGGACCTAACTAGACCCCTTTCAGAAGAGGATATACAGAAGGCCAAGAGACATGAAAACATGCTCAAAGTCACTAATCATCTGAGAGATGCAAATCAAAACAACAATGAGGTACCATCTCTTACCTGTTAGAATTGCTATCATCAACAATTCAACAAATGACAATTGCTGGCAAGGATGTGGAGAAAAAGGAACCCTCGTGCACTGCTGGTGGGAATGCAGACTGGTTCAGCCACTGTGGAAACAGTATGTAGTTTCCTCAAAAAATAAAAAATGGAACTCCATTTGACACAGCAATCCCACTTCTGGGAATATATCCCAAGAAAACAGAAACACCAATCAGAAAGAATATATGCACCCCTATGTCCATAGAAGCACAATTTATAATAGCTAAGATTTGGAAACAGTCTAAGTGTCCATCAGCAGATGAGTGGATTAAAAAGGTAGTGCATCTACAAAATGGAGTACTATGCTGCTGTAAAAAAGAAGGAACTCTTACCATTTGCAACAGCATGGATGGACATGGAGAGCATTATACTAAGCGAAATAAGCCAGTTGGAGAAAGTTAAATATCACATGATCTCATTCATTTGTGTTATATAATGAACAACATAAACTGATGAAGAAAAATAGATCCAGAGTCATAGAAGCATTGAACAGACCATCCAGCCTAAGAGGGAAGGCAGGGCTGGCATGGGGGTGGGTGGTAAGAGATCAACCAAAGGACTTTCATTCATGAACATAAGCATAAGCCATATACACAGACAATAGCGGGGGCGGGGGAGCGCATGTGCTAGGGTGTGGGAACAACTGGGATGAGGTCAATGGGTTAAAAAGAAGACATATGTAAAACTTTAAAAAATAAGGAATTTAAAAAATTAAAAATAAGTAAATAAATACCATCAAAGCTAAACAAATAAATAGCAGTGTACTATAACACCACAGATTTGTGCACATTAAAAGGGAATTAATTAGAGGAAATATTTTAATATTGCTATTTGCCCTTTCTCTATAATAGAAGTGTAACAGATGAAAGAAAGTTAATAAAATGTATATGAAAATCATCCTCCTGTCAGAGTGTGGGGTGTGCCACGTGTCCCAGAGTCAAGTCCCCGCCTTCCGGCATGCACCTCAAAATCGCGCAAGACCCATACCTGGCTGGCCCCACCCCCACTGGGTGAGATCCAGACTGGGCTGGCCCCACCCCTGTCAAGCCCTGCTGGGCGAGGAGTGCAGCCTCAGGTCCACTGGCCTGGTGTCAGGCAGGGGGCACAGCCTCAGGTCCCACAGCCCAGTGCTGGGCCGGGGCACAGCCTTAGGTCCACCGTCAAGCCCCGCTGGGCAGGGGTGAATCCTCAGGTCCCCCGTTG
The DNA here is from genome assembly GCF_027574615.1 of Eptesicus fuscus. Classification (NCBI taxonomy): domain Eukaryota; kingdom Metazoa; phylum Chordata; class Mammalia; order Chiroptera; family Vespertilionidae; genus Eptesicus; species Eptesicus fuscus. The sequence continues at coordinate 46,896,941 of NC_072473.1, forward strand.
CATGCTGGTGAGGGGGGGTACAGCCTCAGGTCCCCTGGTGCATGCCAGGTGGGGAGCACAACCTCAGGTACCCAAGCACACCCTCAGGTCCCCCATCCTGGTGCTAGGGCAGGGGATGCAGCCTGAGGTCCCCCGGCTCAAGGTGAAGGGTGTGGCCTGAGGTACCCCAGCCCAGCACCGGGGCAGGGGTTGCACCTTGAGGTTTTCCATCAAGCCCCGCCAGGCATGAGCATGGCCTGAGGTCCCCCAGCCTGGCACCAGGGCAGGGGGCATGCTTTGAGGTCCTCTGTCAAGCCCCACTAGGCAAGGGGCATGGCCTGAGGTCGCCCAACCCTGCGCCGGGGCAGGGAGTGCAGCCTCAGGTCCCCCGGCCTGGTACTGGGGTGCTGGGTACACTTTGAGTTCCCCCGTCAAGCCTCACTGGGCAGGGTGCGTGGCTTGAGGTCCCCTGGCTTGGCACCAGGGGAGTGGGCACTCCTTGAGGTCCCCTGTCAAGCCCCACTGGTCAGGGGCATGACCTGAGGTCCCCTGGCCCAGCACCAGGGCGGGAGGTGTGCCTTGATGTCTCCTTTCAAGCCCTGCTGGGTAGGGTGCATGGCGTGAGGTCCCCTGTCAAGCCCCGCTAGGCAGGGGGCTCAGCTTCAGGTCCCCCACCTCGGCCTGGTGCCACGCAGCCTCAGGTCCCTGTTGATTGCTTGTTACAGGAATCCCAACTCCGCTGTAGGTGCAGCCATTTTGTGAAGGCATGAGGATTAATTTGCATATTACCTCCTTATTATATAGGATATATATATCCATGAATTCATGGTGATACTCTTTAAAATTGTGAGAGAAGCAGAGAGGAATGTTAAATTTAAAAATGTATGTTTGGTCCTGACCTGTGTGGTTCAGTGGTTATAGCATTGGCCTGTGCACTGAAGGCTTGCAGTTTGGATCCAAGCCAGGGTCTGGGCACCTATGATGGCAACCAATCAACGTATTTCTCTTACATTGATGTTCCTCTCTCTCTCTCTCTTTCTCATCTCTCTCTCTGTCTCCCTCCCTCCCTTTTGTTTTCTGTAAAAATCAATGGGAAAAATATCCTTGGTGAGGATTAACTATAAAGGAGAGGAAGAAAAAGAAGGCGGAGGAGGAAGTGGAGGAGGAGGAGGGAAATGTATGTGTTTGGTGCTGGAATACTTCTTTAAGATAAAATGACCACTAATGAATAGAGAGGGGATGATTACTAATCATTCTGCCTCTTTCATTACATGAATGACTCATTTAGTATCATCAGTAAACCCTAAAATATTAGGAAAATATTTTGCGTGATCAGAATATTCACAAGGCCATAAATAATAAATTATTTACTAATTACAAAGAGGAAAGTATAGCAATCTGAAGAAATTTGATGGTCACCACTTTGATAAAGTGACCAAGTTATCACCATTAGTAGAAGAATAACTTGATGTTATGAACCTCTGGATATGATGCAATGGGAAGTACAAAACAACACCAATGATGTACTCTTTTTATAAATATAGTTTGTTTATTTATAGAGAGAGAGGAATGGAGAGGGAGAGAGAGAAACATCAATGTGAGAACAAAACATTGGTTGGCTATCTCCTGCATGCCCCATCCTGCGGTTTGTGCCCACATCCCAGGCATGTGTCCAGACTGGGAATTGGACTGACAACCTTTCAGTGCATGGATGGCACCCAACCAACTGAGCCACACCAGCCCGGGTCCAATGATGTACTCTTGCCAAACATGCTTAACCTAAATACCTTCATAAAGAAATAATCAGAATATGTGAAATTTTACAAAACAACTAGAGGCCTGGTGAATGAAATTTAATGCACTGGAGGGGTCTTTCAGCCCAGCCTGTGCCCTCTCACAGTCCTGGACCCCTCGGTCCTTATTGCCCTCCTACAGTGGAGGCAGGAGAGGCTCCCCTCACCACCGCTGTGCTTGCCAGCCATGAGCCTGGCTTCTGGCTGACCAGCACTCCCCCTGTGGGAGCACACTGACCACCAGGAGGCAGCTCCTGCATTGAGTGCCTGCCCCGTGGTGGTCAGTGAGCATCATAGCTACCAGTCACTCTGCCGTTTGGTTGATTTTCCTATTAGGATTTTATTATATAGGATTTGCTGATCTGGACTTAAATAAGATAAGGATCATTATAAAGTTGTCAGGGGAACTCTTCTCTGACAAAATAAGATAAAGAGACATAAACAAATGCTTTTATAAGCCTTGATTAGATCAAGGACTGGACAACAAAAAGTATTTGGGTGACAACAGGAAACATTGAATATGGACTGTGTATTAGATAATATTATTGAATTAACAACAATTTCCTTCAATATTATTGAGACAGAGAATGAGAGGGAGAGTGCAAAAAGTGACTAAATGTTAGCAATTAGTAATCATGAGAATCTGGGTGAAGATATAGAGATGTTCAGAACCATTTTACTGTACGTTTGAAAATTTCAGAATAAAAAAATTAGGAGAAAAATAATTTTTCATTTTAAACTAAAAACTATTGAAATTCTTCTGATATCCTGAGCTCATCTTAATATTCCTATAAATTGTATGAAATAAGAATTGCTGCTTAAATATTACCCTTGCAGGTAGAACAATATCCACCTTATGAGAATAAATATCAGTGAGCTCCCTGGGGTCTATGTGAAAGAGCAGAAAGCTGGTAGATGAATTTCAACATGGGCAAGTATAAAGCACCACTTTGAAGGTACCCCAGCCCAGCACCGGTACCGATTTCATTTTTGAAATCACACCTATACAATGATGGAAATTAAATCAGTAAAATTTAGTAATCCTCAATCATGATGATTTGAAAAAGTTAAGAAACAGCATATGACCTCCTTGGCCCACCAAGGTCCTACTCTTGTGTAAAATCAAGAGGCAGCCCTATTAAAATACTATGTGCAGTCTTAAAATTATAAATCACAGATTCAAAGAAAGCATTTAATTGTCTACTTTCCTTATTTGACAGCTTCTACCTCCTTCAATTTTACAGATCAAAGAACTGAGGGCCAAAATGTGACTTGTCCAAGATTACACTGCTGCTCATTAGAAGATTTTAGCCTGAACCCCAGACTCCTAACTTCCAGTTCCATGTGCTTTCATGATAAGAAGACAGAGAATGAGAGAGAGTAAAACTCAAGGACCAGTATAATGAAAGAGGTGAAAGGGGGAAATAACCTTGTCCACAAAATCCAGAATAAGACCACTCGTAGTCTCTTTAATTAAAGCTTGAAAGCAATACTTTTGAGTCATATGGTAGCTCTATTTTTAATTTTTTGAGAAATCACCAGACTGCTTTCCATAGTGGATGTACCAATCTACATTCCCACCAGCAGTAAATGAGGGTTCCCTTTTTTCTACAACATCTCCAACACTTGTTGCTTGTCTTGTTGATAATGGCCACTCTAACTGGTGAAAGGTGGTATCTCATTGTAGTTTTAATTTGCATTTCACTGATTGCCAGTGAGGTTGAACATCATTTCATACATCTATTGGCTGTTTATATGTCTTCTTGGGAGAGGTGTATTTTCAGGTCCTCTGTCCACTTTTTGATTGGATTGTTTATTTGTTTGGTGTTGAGTTTTATGAGTTCTGTATATACTTTAGAAATTAAACCTTTGTCAGATGATACTGTTTGCAAATATCATCTCCCATCTGGTTGTCTGCCTGTTTGTTTTGTTGTCCATTTATTTTGCTGTGCAGAAGCTCTTCATTTTAATATATTCCCATTCATTTATTTTTGCTTTTACTTCCCTTGCCTTTGGGGTCAACTCCACCACAAAAACTTGAAATCATTTATATGCAAAGGTATATGCACTCTTATGTTCATTGCAGCATTATTCACGGTGGCCAAGAGTTGGAAACAGCCAAAGTTCCCTACAATAGAGGCCTGGGTAAAGAAGATGTGGCATATATACACAATGGAGTACTAAACGGCCATAAGAAAGGATGAAATAGCATCATTTACAACAACATGGATGGACCTTGAGAACATTATGTGAAGTGAAATAAGTCAAACAGAAAAATCTAAGAACTATATGATTTTACTCATATTTGGAATATAAAACTGAAACGTATGAACACAAACAGAAGTGTGGTGGTTGACAGAGGGATGGGGATGGGGGGAGAAAGGGGTCCTAATATGAGGTGACAGGAGATTTGATTTTGGGTGGTGGGCACATGGTCCTATATACAGATTTTGTAAATTAGTAATAAACACATAAAACCTATATGTTCATGTTGATTAATGTCACCCTAATAAAATTAAAAAATAAAATGTAAAAAATGAAAACTAACAACTAAAAGGGAAAAAATAAAATAAAGAAAGCAATACTTTTATGGAAAATTTAAAAAGTGATATTTTATACCTCAAATAGTAATTTTAGGCAATTGTTATCTTAAGAAGGTAGTACAGAGTATAAACTAAACTAAAATCCAAAAGTGGTTTAGGTAAAGTAATAGAAGATACATTAATAGTAAGCTATTATTAAAAGAAGATAGTTAGGCAATATGATATAGTGCAAACAGCAGTAGACTACATATTCCTGAGTTGTAGACCTAAATTTTGCCCCTTTCATTGAGCTATCTTGGAACTTGAGGTGCAACATTCTCTTTTCTGCACGTCAATTTTCTATCTATCAAATGGAGTGGTTAGACTAGAGTTGAAAGTGTGTTTACCAGCACATTAGTTACAGGAAATATTTTGCTAAAGGAGCCCTCATAGCCAAATTATTTGAACTAATGTTAATTATTATAATTCTTATTAGAGGTTTATGATACATAATAGAGTATTAAGGGTCCTTAGAAAACTTAAAATATAAAACACTATTAAACTTCGTTTTACCCAGTATTTTTCAAACTTATCTAATCATAGAATCTATTTTTCTTACAATATCTATTAACATCATATGGGAATACTGTTTCATGGAACTCCCTCTTAGAGAATTGCATTCTTCCTTTGAGCATCCTGAAGTTGGATAATCCAGGTCTGAAGTGCACTCCACAGTATGGTGCTTTTTTTATTGGATGGGTAGCAAGACTATTTGTTGAGGAGATTGAATGTATAAACACACAGAGACATATACAGACATATACATAGGCATACACACATTATGTGTACATGTTCATACACAAAAGGACATACATGCCAGGCATCTTCGATTTGCCCCTCAAAAATCTACTCTCAGAGATGGTGAACTGAATAAACTTCATTTCTGGATTGTAGTACCTTCTGCATTTAGCCAACAGGAGGAAATATCAAAAAACTGAATAAAAAATAGAGAGGTCAGGATTATTATTCCCTTGGTTTCCTCTCTGAGAACCTGCCTTGGGTTGCTTGAATCTCTTAACTGAAAAACACTGCTCATTTGAAGGTGGCCAAATCTACAGAACTTTCTCTTCTAGCAGCTGCTCCCTCCCTTAGTCCTCCCCTCAGGTGATAACAGTTTAAAGGCTACTCTCTTGGTTTACTGCCTTAATCTCTTACTGTTCTCAAACATCAACCCCTTTATAAATAGCCTCTTTGTAAAGACATCTGGTTCAAATTATCCTATATTAAGTGTGTTTTCTGCTGCTGGTTGGGACCCTAACTAATCCACTGCTTTAAAAAAAATGTATCTTTATTGTTGAAAGTATTACAGATGTCCTTTCCCCCCATTGACCCCCATCACACTTCTCCCCTTATAGCTTCCCCAGGCCTTCCCTGCACTGTTGTTTGTCCATGGGATAGCGTACATGCATATAAATTCATTGGTTAATCTCTTTCTGCACCCTGCTCCCTTCACTCTGAAATATGTCAGTCTGTTGCATGCTTCAATGTCTTTAGATCTTTTTTGCTTATCAGTTTATTTTGTTCATTAGATTCCGAATATGAGTGAGATCATGTAATACTTGTATTTCTCTGACTGGCTTATTTCGCTTACTATGATATTCTCCAGTTCCCTCCATGCTGTCTCAAAGGGTAAGAGAACTTTTTTTACAGCTGCATTGTGTAAATGTACCACAGGTTTTTAATCTATTCATCCACTGATGGGCACTTGGGCAGATTCCACATCTTAGCTATTGAAAATAATGCTGCTATGAACATAGGAGTGCATATATTCTTTCTGATTGGTATTTCTGATTTCTTAGGATATATTCCTATAAGTGAGAATACTGGGTCAAATGGCAGTTCCATTTTTTATTTTTTGAGGAAACTCCACACTGTTTCCACAGTGGTTGAACCAGTCTGCATTCCCACCAACAATGCACGAGGGTTCATTTTTCTCCACATTCTCGCCCGCACTCATTATTTGTTGATTTATTGATGGCAGACATTCTGGCAAGTATGAGGTGGTACCTCGTTGTCCTTTTAATTTGCATCTGTCTGGTGATTACTAAAATAATTTTTTCAATTTTTAATTTCTTTATTGATTAAGGTATTACACATGTGTCCTCATCCCCACATTAACCCCCCAAACACCCCCTCACTCATGCCCTCAACCCCTGTTGTCTGTATCCATTGGTTAGGCTTATATGCATGCATACAAGTCCTTTGGTTGATCTCTCCCCCTTACCCCCAGCCTCCCCTACCTTCCCTCTGAGGTTTGACAGACTGATTGCTGCTTCTCTGTCTCTGGGTCTGTATTTGTTCATCAGTTTATGTTGCTCATTATATTCCATAAATGAGTGAGATCATGTGGTATGTATCTTTCTCTGACTGGCTTATTTCACTAAGTATAATGGTCTCCAGTTCCATCCATGCTGATGCAAATTGTAAGAATTCCTTCTTTTTTACCGCAGCATAGTATTCCATTGTGTAGATGTAGCACAGTTTTTTAATCCACTCATCTGCTGCTGGGGACTTAGGCTGTTTCCAAATCTTAGCTATGGTGAATTGTGCTGCTATGAACATAGGGGTGCATATATCCTTTCTGATTGGTGTTTCTAGTTTCTTGGGATATATTCCTAGAAGTGGGATCCTAGTGTCAAATGGGAGTTCCATTTTTAGTTTTTTGAGGAAACTCCACACTGTTCTCCACAGTGGCTGCACCAGTCTGCATTCCCACCATCAGTGCAAAAGGGTTCCTTTTTCTCCATATCCTCGCCAACACTTGTCTTTTTTTAATGTCTTGATGATAGACATTCTGACAGGTGTGACATGATACCACATTGTCATTTTGATTTGCATCTCTAGTATAATTAGTGACTTTCAGAATGTTTTTATATGTCTCTTGGCCTTCCTTCTGTCTTCTTTCGAAAAGTATATATTTAGGTCCATTGCCCATTTTTTGATTGGGTTGTTTATCTTCTTTTGTTAAGTTGTATGAGTTCCCTTAAATGTTGGAGATTAAACCCTTATCAGTCATAACATTGGCAAATATGTTCTCCCATGCAGTGGGCTTTCTTGTTATTTTATTGATGGTTTCTTTTGCTATGAAAAAGCTTTTTTATTTTGATGTAGTCCCATTTGTTTACTTTCTCTTTAGTTTCCATCGCCCTAGGTGCAGTATCAGTGAAGAAGTTCTTGTGGCATATGTCTGAGATTTCACTGCCTGTGGATTCCTCTAGTATTTTTATGGTTTCCCATCTTATGTATAAGTCCTTTATCCATTTTGAGTTTATTTTTGTGTATGGTGTAAGTTGGTGGTCTAGTTTCATGTTTTTGCATGTATCTGTCCAATTTTCCCAACACCATTTATTGAAGAGACTGTCTTAACTCCAATGTATGCTCTGCCTCCTTTGTCGAATATTAATTGGGCATAGTGGTTTGGATCAATTTCTGGGTTCTCTATGCTATTCCATTGATCTATATGTCTGTTCGTGTGCCAGTAGCAGGCTGTTTTGAGAAGAGTGGCTTTGTAATACAGCTTGAAATCTGTTATTGAGATCCCACCTACTTTGTTCTTCTTTCTCAGAATTGCTGCAGCTATTTGGGGTCTTTTTTTTATTCCAGATGAATTTTGGAGAGTTTGTTCTACGTCTGTGAAATATGCCCTTGATATGTTAATGGGGATTGCATTGAATCTATAGATTGCTTAGGGAAGTATGGACATTTTGATGATGTTGATTCTACCAATCCATGAAAACGGTATGTTCTTCCATCTGTTTTTGTCTTCCTCTATCTCTTTTTTCAGTTTCCTGTAGTTTTTCGCATATAGGTCTTTTACCTCCTTAGTTAACTTTATTCCTAGGTATCTTAATTTTTTTGGTGTGATGGTAAATGGGATTGCGTTTTTAGTCACTTTTTCTGTAAGTTCACTATTGGTGTATAGAAATGCCATAGAATTCTTGGCGTTGATTTTGTATCCTGCTACATTGCCGAATTCACTTATTAAGTCTAATAATTTTTGATGGAATCTTTAGGGTTTTCTATGTACAGTATTATGTCATCTACAAATAAGGACAGTTTTACTTCTTCTTTTCCAATTTGGATGACTTTTATTTCTTCTTCTTGTCTAATCGCAATGGCTAGTACTTCCAGTACTATGTCGAACAGGAGTGGTGAGAGTGGGCATCCCTGTCTTGTTCCTGTACTTAGGGGAAATGGTTTTAGTTTTTGCCCATTGAGTATGATGTTGGCTGTGGGTTTGTCATATATGGCTTTTGTTATGTTGAGGTATGATGCTTCTATTCCCACCTTGATGAGAGTTTTCATCAAGAAAGGGTGTTGGATTTTATAAATGATTTTCTGCATCAATTGATATGACTATGTGATTTTTATCTCTCAATTTGTTTATGCGATGTATCACACTTATTGATTTGCAGATATTGTACCATCCTTGCATCCCGAGGATAAATCCTACTTGGTCATGGTGTATAATCTTTCTGATGTATTGCTGGATCTGATTTGCTAGAATTTTGTTGAGGATTTTGGCATCTATGTTCATGATGGATATTGGCTTATAATTATCTTTCATTGTGTTGTCTTTATCTGGTTTTGGTATTAGGGTGATGCTGGCTTCATAGAGTGTGCTTGAAAGTGTTCTTCCTCTTGAATTTTTTGGAATCTTCTGAGAAGGATAGGTTTTACTTCTTCCTTGAATGTTTGGTATATCACCCCTGTGAAACCATCTGTCCCCAGGCTTTTGTTTCCTGGGAGCTTTTTGATGACTGCTTCAATTTCTTCCATAGTTATTGGCCTATTGAGATTTTCATAATCTTTCTGATTGATTTATGGAAGGTTGTATTTTTTCTAGGAATATGTCCAGTTCCTCCAGGTTGTCTAGTTTGTTGGAGTAGAGTTGTTCATAGTATTTTTTTAACAATCCTTTGTATTTCTGTGGGGTCTGTTGTTATTTCGCCTCTTTCATTTCTGGTTTTGTTTATTTGGGTTCTCTCTCTTTGCTTCTTGGTGAGCCAGCCTAGAGGTTCATCAATATTGTTTATCCTTTCAAAGAAACAGCTCTTGGTTTTATTGATATTTTGTATTGTTTTTTTTTTTTTTTTTTTTTTTTGGTCTATATGTCATTTATTCCTGCTCTGATCTTTATTGTCACTGTCCTGCTCACTCTGGGCTTTTCTTATTGCTCTCTTTCTAATTCTTTGAGTTGTAGAGTTTGATAATTTACTACCATTTTTTCTTATTTTTTGAGGTAGGCCTGTAGAGCTATAAACTTCCCTCTCAGGACTGCTTTCATTGTGTCCCATAAATTTTGGATTGTTGTGTTTTTATTTTTGTTAGTTTCCAGGATTTGTTTAATTTCTTCTTTGATTTCATTGGTATCCCAATCATTATTTAATAGCATGCCATTCAGCTTCCAAGTGTTTTTGTTTTTTGGATTGTTTTTATTGTAGTTTATTTTTAATATTATGCCATTGTGGTCTGAGAAGATGCTTGGTATGACTTCAATCTTCTTGAATTTGCGGAGACTTTGCTTGTGACCCAATATGTGGTCTATTTTTGAAAATGTCCCATGTGCACTTCAGAAGAATGTATATTCCATGGCCTTGAGGTGAAATGTTCTGAATATGTCAATTATTTCCATCTGTTCTCGTGAGTCATTTAAGATTGCTGTTTCTTTGCTTGTTTTTTTGTCTAGAGTATTTATCCAGTGATGTCAGTGGTGTATTAAATTCCCCTACTATGATTGTATTGTTGTCAATCTCTCCCTTGATATGTTCCAGGAGTTGTTTTTTTTTAATGTATTTTGGTGCTCCAGCATTGGGTGCGTATATGTTTATCAGAGTTATATCCTCTTGTTGTATCGATCCCTTTAGTATTATGAAGTGGCCTTTTTTATCTGTTATGGCCTTCACTTCGAGGTCTATTTTGTCAGATATAAGTATATTTACCCCAGCTTTTTTTTTTTTCATTTCCATTTGCCTGAAAGATATTTTTCCATCCCTTCACTTTCAGTCTGTGTGAGTCCCTTGTTCTGAGGTGGGTCTCTTGTAGACAGCATATATAAGGGTTGTGTTTTTTTATCCATTCAGCCACTCGATGTCTTTTGATTGGAGTATTTAGACTGTTTAAGTTTAAAGTTATTATTGAAAGGTACTTGTTTGTAGTCATTTCTATTTTTGTGCCTATGTTCTTTCTTACCTTTTTTTTTTCTTCTTTTTACAGCATTCCCTTTGGCATTTCTTCCATCACTGTCTTGGTAGTGATAAACTCCCCTGGCCTTTTTTTTTGCCTGCAAAGCTCTGCTTTCCCCTTCAATTTTGATTGATAGTCTTGCTGGATAGAGTATTCTTGGATTCAGTCATTTGCTTTGCAACACTTTGTTTACCTCCTTCCATTCCCTTCTAGCTTGATGTGTTTCTGTTGAGAAATCATTTGATAATCTCATGGGGGATCCTTTGTAGGTAACTCTCTGACTCTCTCTTGCAGCCTTTAAGATTCTCTCTTAGTTGTGAACATTTACCATTGTAATTATGATGTGTCTTGGTGTGGGTCTTTTGGGATTCATCTTGCTTGGGACTCTCTGTACTTGTGTAACTTTTTTCTTCCCCATATATGGGAAGTTTTCTGTCATTATTTCTTCAAACATATTTTCTAATACTTTGTGCTCTTCTTGTCCTTCTGGCAGCCCTGTTATATGTATGTTGTTACTTCATTTCATGTAGTCCCCAAGCTCCATTAGACTCTCCTTCTTTTTAATTTTTTTCTCCAGTTGCTGTTCAGATTGAGCTTGTTTCTCTACCTTATCTTCCAACTCACTAATTCGGTCCTCTGCTTCTACTAGTCTCCTGTTGAAACATTCCATAGTGTTTATGATTGTAGCTATATCACTTTTCATCTCTTCCTGATTCTTGCATAGGTTGTTGATATTCTCATCTATCCGATGAATGAATTGTACAACCATTACTCTGAATTATTTTTCTGTCACGTTGCATGCTTCCATTTCACTAATTTCCTTTCTTGCTGACTCCTCATTTTCTTTCCTCTGGGGATTGTGTTGTCTCCCCATTCTCACTATCACCAGAATGTTCAAACATTGAGCTCCGTGTGCCTGGGCCATGTGCAGTGGGAGCTTCGTACCACCCTAGTGTCACTGAATAGCTCTGACACTAACATGTGTGGCTGCTGTGGGTTGGTGGGAACTAGACTCGCCCAGAGTCAGCGTTACCAGTGCTCATTGTGGCCTCGTGTGTGCACCTAGAATCAGGGACTCTGCCTGCACCACACTGAAACATAGACCCCACTGGTGTTTGTCGAAAATCAGAGCCCCCTAGCACATGCCAGGAGTCAGAGTTCCCCTGTGCCTGCTCCAGAAATCAAGTATCAGAGCCTCTGTTGCTTTCTGTGGCCTCATGCTGAGAATCAGAGTCCCCGTGTGCGCATGCACCATGAATTGGAGTCACTGGCTCTGAGTGTTAATGCACTGGGAGTCAGGGATTCCAGGTGCACACTATAAGAAACAGAATCAAGTCACTGGTGCTCTGTGCTGCCTCCTTCCCGGAGAATCGGCGTCCAGGTCAGCTTGGGGGACTGGGTTGCACAGTTGCACTGTGTCCACAGGAGTTGGCTCCTGCGCTGCAGAAGACAGACTTCAGTGTGCCCTTGCCCAGAATTGAACTTAGATGGCATTCCTCCCTGCGTGTGCTTCAGGTTTGGTCGCCCGATTGTGTTGCCAGGAACAGATTCCCAGTGTCCGCACATTCCCAGGCTCAAATTCCTGTAGAGGCACTGCAGCCCATCCAAGGAACGGGTGTATCAGTTACTATGGCACTGCCTGCAAGCCTGCGGGGAGGGGGATAGGCTCTGTGACTCACAAAAATCTGCAGCCGGGATGTCTGGATTCTTGGTGTATGTGTTTCTACAGATATGGTCGCAGGTCTCTGTCCCCAGTGGTTGCAGGGTCCTGGTTTGCGTCTGAGACCAGACTGGGTGGTGCTGAGGCCAGGAACCTAGTCTCAAGCAGCTCTGTTTCTCAAGATGGAGTGGTCTCTTTGCCCATGCTGGCTGCCCTGGAGTGTTTGCGTTGGGAGCAGGGCTCCGCCATCTAAGACTGCCCGGTTTGGCAGCCCCTTGGAAGACCTTCAGAATCTAACTGTCCACACACTCCTCTATCGCTCCCTCACTCTCTCACACTCTCTCCCTCCCTACCTTCCTGCTGGTCGCCATCTTCCTTTGACAACATTCTTTTCCTGCTCAATTAATTTTTGACAAAGGAGGCAAGAACATAAAATAGAATACTAGTAAAGATAGTGTCTTCAATAAATGGTGTTGGGATAATTGGACAGGTACATGCAAAAAAAATAATGAAACTAGACCACCAGCTTACACCATACACAAAAATAAACTGAAGTTCAGCACGTGTGGCTCAGTGGTTGAGCATCAATCTATGAACCAGGAGGTCAAGATTGATTCCTAGTCAGGGCACATGCCCAGGTTTTATGCTGGATCTCCAGTAGGGGATATGCAGAAGGCAGCTGATCAATGATTCTTTCTCATTAATGATGTTTCTATCTCTCCCTTTCCCTTTCTCTCTGGAATAAAAAAATTTATATTTTAAAAAGAATAAACTCAAAATGGATAAAATACCTCAATGTATGTTGTGAAACCATAATAACCCTAGAACAAAATGTAGACAGCAAAATATCATACATCTCACTGAGCAGAAATTTCACTGATACATCTCCTAAGGCAAGAGAAACAAAGGAAAAGTAAACAAATGAGACTGAATCAAACTCAAACGTTTCTGCACAGCAAGAGAAACCAGTATCAACATGAAAGGGGAACCCACTGTATAGAAGAACATGTTTGCCAGTAATCTAGTTTTTGAGTTTTAGGGTCATGTAAGCCTAGAGTCATACAGTAGTAGAGAATTGGATTAATGGTTTTAAAACTCAGTAGAGGGACCTAAACTAGAGCTAGAGATTTGGGATTCATTGGTTATAGAAGGAGTGGAAGCTATGACAGTGGAGATAATTGCCCAGTAAGAGTATGGAGTAAAAAGAGGACTTAAAAGGGCAGGAAGGAGCCTGCAAGGAAGGAACACTCTCACCTCCTGGAAATCCCAATTTTTAAGCAGATGCAAAAGGTTACTTAATAAGCAAGGCATCCTAAAAAAAAGCAGGTGGATAAATTTAAGGATATTTAATCCAGACCATCTCTACCTGTTAGAAACACTTTCTTAATGACTTGAGTTGGGAGGTCATTTAGATTCTGGCGGTGCTTAGACTTTCTAAGATATATACTGCCAATTAAGATCCTTCTCTTTTTTTAAATTAAAGTTATTGGAGTGACATTAGCTAATATGATCATATAGGTTTCAGGTGTAGGTTTCTATGTTACAAGATCTGTATATTGCACTGTGTGCCCACCACCCAAAGTCAAATAATCTTCCATCACTATATATTATACTCCCGTCTCCCTCCACATCCCCACCTTCTTCCCTCTGGCAATCACGACACTGCTGTTTGTGTTCAAGGGTTTCAACTTTATAGCCCCCATAAAGTGAAATTATATGATTTTTAGCTTTTTATGCCTGACTTATTTCACTTGGCATGATATTCTCAAGGTCCATCTATGTTGTCGTAAATGGCAGTATTTCATCCTTTCCTATGGTTAGGTAGTATTCCATGTGTATATGTACCACATCTTCTTTATCCAGTCCTCTATCGCAGGACATTTTGATTGTTTCCATGTCTTGGCCACTGTGAGTAATGCTGCAATGAACAGAGGTGTGCATATATAATTGTGAATACATGTTTTCAAGTTTCTCAGCTATAAACCCAAGAGAAGGATTGCTGGGTCATACGGTAACTCTATTCTTAATTTTTTGAGGAATCACCAGACTATTTTCCATAGTGACTGTACCAGTCTAAATTCCCACCAGCAGTGAATGAGGGTTCCCTTTTCTCCACAACCTCTCCAACACTTGATATTACTTGTCTTATTGTGGGATCCTTCTAATACCTTGTTTTTCTGTGTCCATAATGATCTACGCTTTTCTTGATTCATGTATTGTCCCTTTAGATATTGACATGACTGACTGAGCTATAATTAAGTTATCCTTTTTGCTTTAGGCAGAGGAATATGTTTTCTTTTGACATTATGTGTTTATTTTATTGACAAACTTGAGATCTATAATTGTCTCATTAGACTACAAAAGAGTAGTGTTCCCAGCAAAAACCAATTAATAGTGAAGATCTAAGTTTTAATTCTTACTTTTATGGGGAAGTATCCTAGCCCACAGGAATTTAGGGATAAGTTTATAAGAAGCAGCAGCTTGGAGTCGTGATAGTTCCTTAGATTAGCAATAAGAAAATCTGGGTTCTAGATCTGGAAATAAACTAAATTTCAGTGTGGCTTTTGGCCTTAGTTTTCTCACTTGTAACATGAGAGAATTAGATAAAATCAATATTTTTAGAAATGGGTTTCATTGAGCCCTGGGAAAATCCTTCAGAAGGTACTTCAGGAAGCAAAGGGAGACTGAAAAAGTGGGTTCTGGTTCCATATCCCTGCTCTTCTAAAGAAGTTCTGCTTTTTCTTTTATAGATATTTATTTTTTTTTTAATATTTTTATTGAGGTATTATATGTGTACATATCTTACTATTACCCTCCCACCCCACACCCACACATGCCCTCCCCCCCCCAGAGTTTTGCATCCATTGTTTATGCTTATATGCATGCATACAAGTCCTTCGTTTGATTTCAAAACTCCCCCACCTTTCCCAAACTTTCCCCCTGTAATTTGAAAGTCTGTTTGATGCTTTACTGTCTCTGTATCTATCTTTTTGTTCACCACTTTATAGTGTTCTTTACTATCCCTAAATGAGTGAGATCATGTGGTATTGTTCTTTCATTGACTGGCTTATTTCACTTAGCACAATGTTCTCCAATTCCATCCAGGTTGCTGCAAATGATGAGAATTCCTTCTTTTTTATGGCAGCATAGTATTCCATTGTGTAGATGTACCACAGTTTTCCGATCCAGTCATCTGCTGATGGGCACCTAGGCTGTTTCCAAATCTTAGCTATTGTAAATTGTGCTGCTATGAACATAGTGGTGCATATATCCTTTCTGATTGGTGTTTCTAGTTTCTTCGGATATATTCCCAGGAGTGGGATTACTGGGTCAAATGGGAGTTCCATTTTCAGTTTTTTGAGGAAACTCCATACTGTTCTCCACAGTGGCTGCACCAGTCTGCATTCCCACCAGCAGTGCACGAGGGTTCCTTTTTCTCCGCATCCTCGCCAACACTTGTCGTTTGTTGATTTGTTGATGATAGCCATTCTGACAGGTGTGAGATGGTACCTCATTGTTGTTTTGATTTGCATCTCTCGGATAATAAGTGACTTTGAACATGTTTTCATGTGTCTCTTGGCTTTCCTTCTGTCTTCTTTTGAAAATATTCTGTTTAGGTCTGTTGCCCATTTTTTTTATTGGATCATTTATCTTCCTCTTATTAAGTTGCATAAGCTGCCTGTAGATGTTGGAGATTAAACCTTTATCAGTGATAGCATTTGCAAATATGTTTTCCCATGCGGTGGGCTTTCTTGTTGTTTTGTTGATGGTTTCTTTTGCTGTAAAAAAGCTTTTTATTTTGATGTAGTCCCATTTGTTAATTTTCTCTTTAGCTTCCATTGCCCTAGGGACAGTGTCAGTGAAGAAGTTCTTGTGGCATATGTCTGAGATTTTGTTGCCTGTGGAGTCCTCTAGTATTTTTATGGTTTCCCGTCTTATGTTTAAGTCCTGTATCCATTTTGAGTTTATTTTTGTGTATGGTGTAAGTTGGTGATCTAGTTTCATTTTTTTGCATGTATCTGTCCAGTTTACCCAACACCATTTATTGAAGAGACTGTCTTGACTCCATTGTATGTTCATGCCTCCTTTGTCAAATATTAATTGAGCATAGTGGTTTGGGTCGATATCTGGGTTCTCTATTCTGTTCCATTGATCAATATGTCTGTTCTTGTGCCAGTACCAGGCTGTTTTGAGAACAGTGGCTTTGTAATACAGCTTGAAATCTGGTATTGAGATCCCACCTACTTTATTCTTCTTTCTGAGGATTGCTGAGGCTAGTCGGGGTCTTTTTTTATTCCAGATGAATTTTTGGAGAGTTCTTTCTAGGTCTGTGAAATATGCTGTTGGTATTTTGATGGGGAGTGCATTGAATCTGTAGATTGCTTTGGGTAGTATGGACATTTTAATGATGTTCATTCTACCAATCCATGAACATGGTATGTTCTTCCATCTGTTTACGTCTTCCTCTATCTCTTTTTTCAGTGTCCTGTAGTTTTCTGCGTATAGGTCTTTTACCTCCTTAGTTAAGTTTATTCCTAGGTATCTTAATTTTTTTGGTGCGATGGTAAATGGGATTGCTTTTTTAGTCTCTCTTTCTGTAAGTTCATTATTGGTGTATAGAAAAGCAATAGATTTCTTGGCGTTAATTTTGTATCCCGCTACATTGCCGAATTCATTTATTAAGTCTATTAGTTTTTTGATGGAATCTTTTGGGTTTTTTATGTACAATATCATGTCATCTGCAAATAAGGACAGCTTCACTTCTTCTTTTCCAATTTGGATGCCTCTTATTTCTTCCTCTTGCCTAATTGCGATAGCTAATACTTCCAGTACTATGTCAAACAGGAGTGGTGAGAGTGGGCATCCCTGTCTTGTTCCTGTTCTTAGGGGAAATGGTTTTAGTTTTTGTCCATTGAGTATGATGTTTGCTGTGGGTTTATCATAAATAGCTTTTATTATGTTGAGGTATGAGCCTTCTATTCCCACCTTGTTGAGAGTTTTTATCAAGAAAGGGTGTTGGATTTTGTCAAATGCTTTTTCTGCATCTATTGATATGACTATGTGATTTTTATCTCTCAATTTGTTTATGTGATGTATCACGTTTATTGATTTGCGGATATTGTACCATCCTTGCATTCCTGGAATAAATCCTACTTGGTCATGGTGTATGATCTTTCTGATGTACTGCTGGAGCCGATTTGCTAGAATTTTGTTGAGGATTTTTGCATCAATGTTCATGAGGGATATTGGCCTGTAATTCTCTTTCATTGAGTTGTCTTTATCTGGTTTTGGTATTAGGGTGATGCTGGCTTCATAGAAGGAGCCTGGAAGTGTTCCTTCCTCTTGAATTTTTTGGAATAGTCTGAGGAGGATAGGTTTTAGTTCTTCCTTGAAAGTTTGATAAAACTCTCTTGTGAAGCCATCTGGCCCCGGGCTTTTGTTTGCTGGAAGCTTTTTGATGACTGCTTCAATTTCTTCCATAGTTACTGGCATGTTGAGCTGTTTAGAATCTTCCTGATTGAGTTTTGGAAGGTTGTATTTTTCTAGGAATATGTCGATTTCCTCTAGGTTGTCCAGTTTGTTGGAATAGAGTTGTTCGTAGTATTTTGTAACAATCCTTTGTATCTCAGCGGGATCTGTTGTTATTTCACCTCTTTCATTTCTGATTTTGTTTATTTGGGTCCTCTCTCTTTGCTTCTTGGTGAGCCTGGCTAGAGGTCCATCAATCTTGTTTATCCTTTCAAAGAACCAGCTCTTGGTTTTGTTGATCTTTTGTATTGTTTCTTTGGTCTCTATGTCGTTTATCTCCGCTCTGATCTTTATTATTTCTTTCCTTCTGCTTACACTGGGCTTATCTTGTTGCTCTCTCTCTAACTCTTTGAGTTGTTGGGTTAGGTAATTTATTACCATTGTTTCTTGTTTTTTGAAGTAGGCTTGTAGAGCTATGAACTTCCCTCTCAGGACTGCTTTCATTGTGTCGCATAGATTTTGGATTGTTGTGTTTTCATTGTCGTTTGTTGCCATGATGTTTTTTATTTCTTCCTTGATGTCTTTGGTAACCCAGTCATGGTTTAATAACATGCTGTTTAGTCTCCAAGTGTTTGATTTCTTTGGGTTGTTTTTATTGTAGTTGATTTCCAGTTTTATGCCACTGTGATCTGAGAAGATACTTGATATGATTTCTATCTTCTTGAATTTGGAGAGACTTTGCCTATGTCCTAACATATGGTCTATCTTTGAAAATGACCCATGTGCACTTGAGAAGAATGTATATTCTGTGGCTTTTGGGTGAAATGTTCTGAAGATGTCGATTAATTCCATCTGTTCTAGTGAGTCATTTAGGATTGATGTTTCTTTGCTGATTTTTTGTTTAGAGGATTTGTCCAATGGTGATAGTGGGGTATTGAGGTCTCCTACTATGATTGTATTACTGTCAATCTCTCCTTTGATATCTTCCAGGAGTTTTTTAATGTATCTTGGTGCTCCTGTATTGGGTGCATATATGTTTACCAGAGTTATTTCTTCTTGTTGGATTTCTCCCTTTAGTATTATGAAGTGGCCTTCATTATCTCTTGTTATGTCCTTCACTTTGAGATCTAATTTGTCAGATATAAGTATTGCAACCCCAGCTTTTTTTTCATTTCCATTTGCCTGGAAAACCTTTTTCCATCCCTTTACTCTCAGTCTGTATGCATCCTTTTTTTTGAGGTGGGTTTCCTGTAGACAGCAGATATCTGGGTTTTGTTTTCTTATCCAGTCTGTTACCCTGTGTCTTTTGATTGGGGCATTCAATCCATTTACATTTAAAGTTATTATTGATAGGTACTTATTTGACGCCATTTTTATTCTATACCCCTGTGTACCTTCTTTGCTTCCTATTTCTTTCTTTTTTTTTCTTTTTTTTTTTTTTTACAGCAGACCGTTTAGCATTTCTTTCATTGCTGGTTTGGTGGTGATAAACTCCCTTAGTCCTTTTTTGTTTGTGAAGCTCCTGATTTCACCTTCAATTTTGATTGATAGCCTTGCTGGGTACAGTATTCTTGGATTTAGACCCTTCCTTTGCATGACTTGGTATATTTCATTCCATTCCCTTCTGGCCTGATGAGTTTCTGTTGAGAAATCAGTTGCTAGTCTGATGGGGGTTCCTTTGTATGTAACTGTCTGTCTCTCTCTGGCCGCTTGTAAGATTCTTACTTTGTCGTTGGTGTTTGCCAACTTAACTATAATGTGCCTTGGCGTCGGTCTTTTGGGGTTCATTTTGCTTGGAACTCTGTGAGCTTCTTGGATTTGTGTGGGTTTTTTCTTCCCTATATCAGGGAAGTTTTCTGTTATTATTTCTTGAAACAGGTTTTCTATTCCTTGCTCAGTTTCCTTTCCTTCTGGCACCCCTATTATCCTGATGTTTTGTTTTGTATTGTCCCGAAGTTCCCTTACGCTCTCCTCAATCTTTCTAATTTTTGTTTCTAGAAGCTGTTGTAATTGGGTATTTTTTTCCATCTTGTCTTCTAGCTCACTTATGCGGTCCTCTGCTTCATCTAGTCTACTCTTGATGCTTTCTATTGAGTTCTTTACAGCAGCGATGTCATTTTTCATTTCTTCTTGGTTCTTCTTCATTTCTTCTTGGTTCTTACTCATATTGTCGAATTTGTCTTCCATCCTTTTCAGCCACTTTATGACCATTTCTCTGAATTCTTTCTCTGATAGGTTGTTTGCCTCTAAATCATTTACTTCCTTTTCTGGTGATGCCTGCTTCTCTTTCCTGTGGGGGCTGTTTCTTTGTCTCCTCATGGTCTCTCTTCTCCGGATGTCTGGTTATATAGATTTCTCTCTCTGGCGTTGATTTAAAGGTATAAAATACAACACAACCAGGCACAACAGACAAGGCACTGAACAGAATTGTATTCACGATATTAATAACCTCCAATAAAGGTAACCACCAGAGAAAGACAAATTAGGGAATAGGAGTGGAAGAGGGAGAGTAAAAAGAAAGACAACAACGAAAAAAAAAAAACAAAAAAACAAAGAGTGTGAATCTGAACTTGGGAAAAGAGCAGAAAGAAAAAAAAGAAAAAGAAAAAAAAAGTAAGAGAGACAAGAATGATACTAAGAGAGAAAAGGGGAACAAACTATATATATGGGGAGTAAACTCCACTAGAACAACCACTATTCCCAGCAAATTCCAGCAACACGAGCCTGGAGATTAATACAAACTGCAACAGCAGCTAATATCAAGTGAGGCAAGGGAAAACAAAAGTAAAAAACAAACAAAAACAAAGCAAACAAAAGAACCAACCAAACCAACAAAAAGAATAATCAAAACAATCTCATAAAAAAGCATAAAAATTCAATCTAATCAACATTCAAGCAAACAACAACAAAAGGCCCGAGAGAAAAATAATTTTTTTAAGGTAGCGTAGATAGAGGTTTGTATGGATTTGGAGCAGGGGGGTGGGAATTAGATATATAAGTAGGGTGAAGTTTTAGCAGGGAGTAAACTGAAAAAGTAGGGAAAATCTAAAGCCAGAAAGGGTTAAGATAAACTGGGGACCAAATGGGAAAGGTTAGGAGGAGAGTGATGGCATAATGTTAGCTTTGAGATAGGGTAAAGCGATTGTAAGGGAAAGATGCAAATCGAATGTAGGACACTAATCCAAAAAAAAAAAAGAAAGAGAAAATCAAATGACATTAAAAAAAAAGTAAAATAATAGTAATAATAGTGCTGATTGAAAATAAAAATGTAATAATTAAAAAGGTGAAAATCGAGTGAGGAAAAAGAAAAAAAATTAGTTTCTTAAGTAAAAGATGCAAAAAATGAAAATAAAAAAATATGAAAATAAAAAAATTAAAAAATTGAAAAAAGAATTGAAAATTAAAAAATAGGAAGACTAAAATGTGCAGTAGCGGCTGTCATTCACTTCCTCTATTATTCTGTTTGGTACGCCTTTTTCCCAGTCTGGGCGGTATTTCAGTTCAGCTTCATTCCAGGGCTCCTCAGTGTTGGAAGCCAGTCCTGCTTTTTAAGCCAGCCGTGTCTTAATTTCTCGTATTTATTTTTGATTACACCAGAGACAATTAGCGTTTCAGCCCCTGGGTGGCAGTGTTTCTGAATTGACTTCCGGGCCTCTCTAGCTCTTTTTTCTTTTTTTTTTCCCCTCTATGGCACTCACTACGGGTTTGTGGAGGTATGCGCCTCTGAGCTGCCTCTCTGATGGTCACAAGCAGCTCTGGTCCCCAGGTTCCGAAAAAACACCTTCCCCCTGCAGTCTTTCAGGGTTTCCACCTGGGTTTTTCTATGTGTTGGGCTTAGCAATCAGAGTCGGAAAGAGCCCAGGTGTGCGGACCGTGGGTCTGTGCCCCAGACTAAGGAGCCTGCACTCCTTTGAAAATTCTTAGTCTGACCCTCCTCGTCAGATTAAAATGAGTTGCTTTCAAGAGGTCACTTCTGTTAGCAGCTCAGAAGACCCCCCTCCTCATTCACGGATCACGGCATTTCCAACTGCCGCTGATTTTTCTAGGCACAGACCTCCCGGCTTCTGCCGGTCCTGCGGCTGCCGCACTTCCCTCACCCAGCGCTTCCCTCACCCACCGCGGGGATTAGAAACCGCAGCTTATTACAGACAAAATCTGACCTTTCCGTGGTGCAGTGAAGAGTTTCTTTGAATCCGAATGTTTGCGCTGATAGGGGACCGGTGGTCTGGTGCTCCCAGCAGCTCAGTGTTTGCAGTTGTCGCAGAAAGTCAGGTTTCCACTAAAATCCTCCTTTCCTTGCAAGATGGCGAGGCGCCCTGCGAGCCCGCAGCTCCAGGAGGGGACCTAGCCCCTGTGGGTGCTGCGCGGTCAGAGGAACACTGCCCAGCACTCCCCCGCCTTCTCCTGGAGTTTAGCTGTCCCTTGGCTTGCCCACATACACTCCCTCTGCGAGCCTCTGCTGCTCCGACTCTCCGCCCCAGGAACAGACTCCAAACCCGACTCTATTCCGTCGCCATTTTCTCTCCTCTCCCACAGCAGGACCCTTTCTTTTATATATATTTAACTCCACATAATATTTCATTTGAAATAAAAACTTCATTGCAAAACCAACCAAATGAGCAACATCACCATCACTACCACCACCACCAAACACCCAAAATGCCTAAATTATCTTTGAGGTCCTTTCCAATGCTGAAAGTCTAAAAGTCTACAGATTAGGACATACATAGGAGTGTTCTACCTAAAGAGGACTGCTTTGAGAGATCTTCCTTCTTGCTCCCAGGCATGGTCATTATGTAGGCGGAGAAAAGCTATAACAAAGTGATCTTAGCCTCCTGGTTTTTTTGCTGCCTGAGTCTGTTTTAGCTCCTGATCTCTAGTTTCTGGTGGCAGAAACAGAAAGGCTATATGTTATCATGATATGCTGTTGTCTCCCTCCCACTGAACATTATTCAGGGCTATGTGGGAGAGAGTTATTATTTAGGTAAGATGGGCCATGGGCCAAAACTGGAAAGCAAACAAACTTGAAATGTTTCTCTCACCAAATTGTTCTCTCTAATCTCTCTCCTTCCATCTTTATTTATCCTTCTGTTAATTTTGTAGTTGGAACAAGTCTAAATATAAATGAAATCTTCCCCAGATGTTCATTATCTCCAGCCAGGTCCCAAAAAAACAGGGAGCTGTGTTGCTGTCACCATTTGCTTTATATCTGGAATCTCAAAAGAGGATACGATCAGGGAAAGCTTTGGCCTTTGCTTCCTAACAAGAATACTGATATTGGGCTGTGTGGAAACTAAGCCATAAAAGCCATTCTAGAAAGAATCCTCTCTTCATTTTAGCAATGAAGGGGGTGCAGTTAACATGCACCTCACAGAAGGCATGAATTTGTTGGCAGGAATGCCTTTTGCAAGGCAGGCCAGAGAGAGACATTGAATGGGGCACCCTCATGAATAAATTTCAGCTGACTTCACAGGAACTTTAGAAAGACCAAAAAAAAAAAAAAATGAGCTCAAACTGCTAAGAGATAGCTAGAAAAAGCGGCAGCAAATATATCAGAAGATCAAGGAGTCATTGTGTCAGGGCTGCTGCCTCTTCTTACTACTTTTCTCTGCCTCCAATTATTAATTTCTGAGGGGTTCAGGAAGAAAGGAGTAGGGCTCAAGAGTAGAATACCATTGGCCTATATAATATTAATTTTTACATTTGTCCATAAACAAAGACTTACAAATATAATGTCATAAAATTAAATTTATTTCAATAAACACTAAATTGAGTGCCTACTAAGTGCCAGACCATGTATTAAGCCAATAAGTTCATGTCCCAATGGAAGAAAGAGTAAACACAATTTTAATACAAAACATTGGGATGATAGAGGTCAGAACAGCATGTTACAGAAGCATAGAGGAGAGCCACTTGACTTAAAAGCACATAGTTTCATAGAACATCTGAGCTGGAAAAAAACGTAGAACATACAGTCCAATCCTTCTCTGTACAGATGGAAAAAGTAAGGCCTTGAATAATGAAAGTACTTGTTCAAGGACATATAGCCAGGCAATGGCAGAGCTGAACTTATAGTTTAGAGAATCAGATTCAGTCAGCCTTCTGCCATTCTGCACAATTAATTTTTGGCTTCCTTCAAGATGGGTCCTTTGACCTATAAATTATTTCATAATGCTGGCTTGGGAAAACATCTTTGAGAAGTTGGTAATTTTTTTTCTGCAGTGAGTAGACATGCCTATTTGCCTCCTGGAAAATCACAGTAGATCTGTCTCTGTGTTCTTTCTCTTCTTATGATGAGAAAGCCTCACACAAAATTCTGCCATCACCCAGGGGAGCAGCCATACTAGGGTCCCTGGGTTTATCACCCCAGGAGCAGTGAAATTCTGGGTAGGAACAGGATAACTTGGGTCCCCTCTTTCCTCCCTACTTTAAATGTAGTTTCAAATATAATCTCAGGGAAGAACAGAATAAGCAAGGTTCTATAATCTAATAATATAAGTTTTGGTATACCTGTCAGGTATTTCAACTCCTGCTTGTATATCTCCAGTAACAGGGAGGCCACACTCCTCAAAAATAGCCTGTTCCATCTCAGGGCAAATTTGTTAGAAAGCACTATCTTATTACTAATAGAAAATTTATGTTTTCCTACAGTTTCTTCTCATTGGGATATTTTTATTAGGTTGATCTCTTCTGTCTTTCACACTTTTAAAGACCACAATTATGTCACCTTCAATTTTCTCTTTCCAGGTTCAATAGTCCAATGTTCTTTAATTTTTCCTCATGGGTCTTGTATTCTAACCCTCTCTCTTATTGTGATCATCTGGATCCATTTTTGCTTGGGTTTAAGAGAGTGGGGTGACATACTCTTTCATGTACTACTAGTACATGTGTTAACTGCCAAAGATTTGAAATATTTATTTTTATTTGACAACACCTATAAATATTTGAAGTATATTTATAATAGGAAAAAACATAAGTACTCATTAAAGAACATTGATTTTAAAAGTTTGATATAACCATCCTATGTAATAAAGAGGGATATGCTAATTGACCCTCACACCATTGCAAAGATGGTGGTGCCCACAGCCAATAAGGAGGAAATATGCTAATTGACTGTCCCGCCCTCAAAGATGGCAGTGACCATAGCCACAAGATGGTGGTGCCCAGTCCCCTCAGTCCTGCCAGGGCGGCAGGCTCATGGCATGGACTGGCCCACCCCCAGGCGGGTCTGGCTGCTCTGTGCACCTGCCTCTGGAGCCCCCCAGTCCCCACAGCCCCCCAGCTGCCCAGGGCTGGCCTAAGGCGCAGGCAAGCCTCAGATGGCAGGTACCGAGCCACCCAGGGCCGCCTGAGGCTCAGGTAACCAGGTCTGGCTGAGGCTTGTGCTGCTGGCAGTGGCAGCAGCAGAGCTGTGATGGGGTGTCGCCTTCCCCTAATTGCCGGGTCGCCTCCCACCCCTGAGGGCTCCCAGACTGTGAGAGGGGGAAGGCCAGGCTGAGGGACCCCCTTCATGCACCAGGCCTCTAGTACTATGAAATAAAATGCTAGCTCTGATATGATTGAAGTAGATATATGTCATAATATGAAAAGATGCCCAAAGTACATTAAGTGAAAAAAGTAAGTTGAAAATCAATAGGCACTGTATTATTTCATTTATATACAGAAAACAAAATAATCTATGGGCATATTTATATGGAAACATAAATTTTATAGATGTGAGGAACATCTGGAAAAAGACACACTAAATTAGCTTTGAGAAGTGGGTTTGAGAAGACTCAGATTTTTCTTTTATAATCCTCTGCATTTTAATGAGCATGGATTACTTTTACAAATTGAAATAAATTAAGATTATAAAAAGGAAAAATGGATAAAGAAATGAAGTTGATCTGTCCGCTCTTCTTCCTCATTTACAATAACCACCCCAAAGGTATTTATACAGAGGCAGCTTTAACACAGAGTTGACTACAGGCCATAGGGCCAGACTGCCTAGGTTTGAATCCAAGTTCTTCAACTTAGAGTATATAACTTTGGTCAAGCTACTTACCATCTCTATACCTCTATTTTTTCCTTTGTGAAATGGGGATAAACATAGTACTTACTTTATGGAGTTGTTCTGAGGATTAAGTTATTTAATACATATAAAACGCTTAAGCAATGATTGGCACATAATGGTTTACTAAATATAAGTAACAATTATATCTATTATTGTCTTATGATCAATTATACTCTATCCTTTCAATCATGAAGACTTGAAATATTCATTACCCTGACTTCTTTGTTTACCTCTTTCCTCAAAAAAGATAAATTACTAAGCCTTAACTTCTGTTAGGTAAAGACATGTAATTCCTATTGCTATAGAACAGAAAGGTTTGGATAACAGCAATTCCATATAGTTCAACCTAATACCTCTCCAAGTTTTCACCAATTGTTTCACTCATTTCCTACAGTAGGCTTTTAAATTTGGGCTGTTACAGCAGTTATTCTTCTAATCAATGTATATAACCCTTAGTTTTCTTCCTATACTAATTTGCCTTAAATATATACCCCTAGTGGTGTCTGTACCCTAAACCTACTGATCATGTTTTATCCCTGATCACAGCCTACCAATGGATTATTAATGATCAGAGCAGCAGTCCTTATTGTTTTAACATGAAATGATATTCACATGTATAATAACTAGTCATGAACATTTTCAGAATTTGGCAAAGCCCAAAAACAAATTCTGCAGGGTAGTGAAGGACATTCACTGCAGACTGTTTTGGTGTGTAATTCATAGAAGCATATTACAAGATTGTAACAAAGTCAGCCATTTAAATTAAGTTGGCTATTTTGAAGGACATCAGAAAAATTTACCTGATAATATTTACTGCTTTTAAATAATTTCTAGTGATTTTTTAAATGATAAACAAAGTTAATGGAAGTAACCTGTCAAGTTCTGGACAACTTGTTTGGAATTTGATTTGAAATGTCACATTAACTTCCTTGAAACCACTCATCAAGTCAACCATGACTGAACACTCCCCCCAATAAAGTATTGTGGTTTGCAATTGCTTTTCTCACCACTCCAACCGAGCCTGAAATTTGTAAAATCACCTTTGTGTTTATAATTATGTGTACAGCGTATACTTGTTGAGCATTTATTATGTATTGTACCAGGCACTTCATCTATTGTGTTCTTATTAACAGAAGCATTCATAGTCTCATTCTCATCCATGTGCAAAGTAAATGTAGAGGAGCTACTCACCCTTTATTTGTCTATCATTGTTTTCTTCTTAATAAGGCATGTACCTGAGTATAAGATGAAATAAGACTGTGTAAGAGTTATGTGTAATTCTTAGTAAACTAGCTTATAACTCAATCCAATCTTATCTCCTGCTCAAATAAAGCACATAAGAAAGCAAATTAATGAAGATGGTCTTATTATGCGCCTACTTTATTTTTTTAATTATTTTATTTTTCCCTCCATTTTAAAATTAAATTTATTGGGTTGGTACCGGGCCAGTGGTGCAATAGATAACATTACTGACTTCGGATCAGAAGACTGACTTTCTTTTTAGGTAAATCATTTGTGATCTTTGGTACTTTAACTCTTATAGGTAACACATTAATTTAAACACATCAGTTGGTTGCAACACTGGGTATGGTCTTCCCAAAAAAAGTTCATGGCCTTTTGGCTGACTTTCAAAAGTGTCTGTGCTCTGAACCTCATCTTTTGTGAGTACCCTTCCCATACTCTTTGCTTTAATCAAATGAAACTCCTCACTGTTCCTTATTTACACCAACACACAGTGTTTTCTCTTCATATCAAGAACTAGTGTTGGAAGCAGAATTCAGTCTCAGGCAAGTAGTCTGGCTCCAGTTTCCAGATGCTTTCTCACTATGTTCTACTGGCTCTCATGCAGTTATTGCATTATTCTTTGGGCAGGGATGTCTCCTTTCTGTGTATTTTTTTGTCATCTATGAACATTTGCATATAGTACATCTCTTCATTTAATGTATGTTGAATTAATACCCTACTTTGCTTGTGTGGTAAAATGTAAAAAGCATTTAAAAATAAATTTATCAACGTTTAGGGAAGCTAAATGAAAAATTGTACACAGTGTATTTTTATATCAGGCCCTGTGGCAAACCAAAAATGAAAAAAAAATTACTGAAGATAAGAAAGAAAACTATGTCCTGTGATTTGTACAATCTAAGTCCCTATCAGCCATCAGAATACAGTTCACTGTTTATTGCTTCACAAAGATTACAGATGGCTTCTAGCATAGCTACTCCTTCAGGTTAAAAGTTAAAAGCTCTAAAACTACAAGGCAATTTACACAGCCACTGCATTAGAATTTTACTGCTTCATGTATAACATGTCTCATCTCTTCTGTTTACTAGTTATTTCACAGAGTGAATTGAATACCTGAACTTTGCTTTCCCCATCTGTAATATGGGAATAAGTTCCCCATTAGCTGGTTATTATAATTAATGATCATAATGTATATAATGGGGGTAATTACAGGGGTGGATCATAATACATACTGGGGTACATAGGTTCTGGACAGTGGCTTTAAAAAGACAATATTGACACTTATAGAATATTAAGCAGCAATATTTTTTCTTTCCTGAAATCTAGAATCACCACTAACTATTTCCTGTTATTAACTTCTCATGCTCAATTGAGCACTAAGTCTTAACTATTCTTCTTCCTAAGTATCTCAAATATGTCCCCTCATTTGTAAACCTTCACTACTTCTCACCCAGATGGTGGCAACAGCCTCCAATTGGTCTTCCTTTGGTCTTGCCCCAGTTCAATCCACTTACCACACTGTTGCCAGGGTAATCTTTCTGAAGTGTAAATCTAATCATGTAATTCTTTAACTGAAAACCCTTCAATAGTTCCTTATAATTCTTTTGCCATGATAGAGAGGAAATTCCTTAATGTGCTTATGCACCAGTTATGTCTGATCTCTGCCTTCCTTTAAGTCTTATCTTTGATAATTTCCTACACATACACTATACTCCTGTAAAAATGAATTCATTGGATATCTACTGCTCTCTCTCTCTCTCTCTCTCTCTCTCTCTCTCTCTCTCTCTCTTTCTTGTTCCAACATTTCAAAATCCTTATTGTGTCCTACAGGTACTATATCTCTTTGTTTCAACAACTGGCTTTCTTGCTGTTTTTTGAATGTACAAAGCACACTCTCACTTTAGGGTTTTGTCACTTATACTTCTCTCTGCCTGAACTGCTCTTTCCCCACATTTACACATAGTTCTCTTCATTTTAATTACATCTCTGATTAAACATCATCACAATAGCACCCCACGCCATCCCTCTTGGCTCGCTTACTTTTCATCTGACTACCTGATCATATATATATTTCCCCTCCCAGAATATTTGCTCCATGAGAGAGGAGACTTCATTTCAACTATCTTATTTCTGTATCATTTCTATTGTCTAGCACGGTACCTGTCATAATATAGGCACTCAATAAATATGGGTTAAATGAATGCATGAACATTCTTCCTTCTATTTCATTTTTTCCTTACATTCCCCCCTTTGCCTAACTAATGTCTATGTCATTTTTAGATTGTACTTTATTTCCAGAAAAGAGCTGGGTTAAATAATGTTCTTCTGTTCCCCCCAACACACTCCCTATATTTTCTCTTATGCTAACACTAATCAGATTATTTCTCTGTGGAAAGGGTGAATGGACCCAGATCATGGCAGTCATAAGTCAGGCTGTTTAGGCTTCATCCTATTATTTATGAAGTATTTTTTAAAAGTACACAGGGGAAGATTGTGCTTTTAAAATTATATTTATTAAAATTACTCTGGCTACAGTATGGAGGATATATTAAATGAACACAGGGAGAGCAGAGACATATGAGAATATGAAGATAAGGACCAAGACAAGGAAAAAGACCAGAAGCATGCAGAATTTAGAACAGGTCTTGAGCTGTCACGAAGAAAGAATTAACAGAGTTCTGTGACAATTGCATATGATAATAGATGATGCAAACCATGTCAATTACAATGCTAAGATACTGAGCATGGATAGCTATAGAGTTGAGCCAGAGTGGCTCAAGGGGAAATCTATTTGGAAATGGTCAGTAAACAGTTGGAAATTTGAAGTCAGCAAAAAGTTAAAGGTATCCTGATAGGTTTAGGAGTCACTGTTTTTAGAAGGATCTTGCTTCTGAGGAAGAAAATGGAAAAGGAAGAGACACTGGAGTGTGATATCCTATATAATAAAAGGCCAGCAACCATAATGGCATAACAACCAGAATGACTGATTGAACAGTTGCTATGAGGTGCATTGACCACCTCTTGGTCCCTTCCCCAAGCCCGCAGGCTCCAATTGCTGGATGGCCAATGGGGAACCATGGGGAACCGGGGTGGGTATCAGCGGGGTGGGACTGGGCACTGGAGAGCAGGCAGAATGAAGATCTCTTGGTCCCTCCCCCAGCCTGCAGGCTCCGATAGATTGCCAGATGGCAAAGGGGATCTGGGGTGGGTGTCGTGTTGGTGGCAGAGTGGGACTGGAGACTGGCAAATAGGCTGAAGATGGCCCTGATCGCAGGCTAGGCCTAGCACCCTACCTGCACAAGATTTCGTGTGCTAGGACTCTAGGTAATTATATGGTGGTATCTAAGGCTCTCAGTGCATTTCTATTTTCCAAGTTCAAAGGGAAATTTTTCACTAGAAAAGAAATATAGCTAAAGTTGATCAAGTTCTGCCTAGTTCTGTTCTAGTTCTTGTGCTAGGCTTATAGTAGACATTTGATCTTAACAACATATCTGTGAACCAGTCTATATTATCCCCTTTTCACAGATGAAAACATTAAAGCTCAGAAAATTTTAATGCAGCTAGCAAATGGCACAGCTGATATTGCAACTAGATCTTTATGACTTCTTCCTGTTGCACCAAATCTCAGTGAACAATTTTGATCAATATACCTCTTCTTTAAATTTTAAGGGTTTGGGGATGACATAAGTAATGGAAAAGATTTGCATGTAATGGATGTATAGAAGAAAGATGCCTCTGCTGTTTGCTCTAAAATGGTTAGGTTTGCCCTAACCAGCTTGGCTCAGTGGATAGAGTGTTGGCTTACAGACTGAAGGGTCCCAGGTTTGATTCCGGTCATGGGCATGTACCTTGGTTGTGTGCACATCCTTAGTAGGGGGTGTGCAGGAGGCAGCTGATCAATGTTTCTCTTCCATCAATGTTTCTAACTATCCCTCTCCCTTCCTCTCTGTAAAAATTCAATAAAATATATTTTAAAAATAATAGAATGGTTAGGTTTTATGAGATCTACTCACCTCTATGGCAGGTTGCCCACTTCTTAAATATATTCTGACATTGCTCTAGAAATGAACCTAGGTTTATGAAAGACTTTTGGGAAAAATACTAACTTCATGTCTTTCCTGATTCTTTGTACTACTGGTAATTGAAGCCTAAAGTCAATTACCAGTAGTACAAAGGGTTTGGCCTCTGTTTTGAAAGAAAATATATTTAAATGCATTTAAAAGTTAAGAGAAATTAAAACTATTAATCTTGAAATATGAAGAACTACACTTGAGTCCTTTTCCATTTTTTGTGGGGTTTGGGAAGCTGGCTTCCTCAATCTGATTTTTAGTGTATAGATTTGATGTGCTAGGTTTGATGAAGGACTGTCAGGGTCAGAGAAAAACATCATCTGGAAGCATGAAGATGGGCTGAGGAATTGGAGCATGGTAGATGGACTCTGGGAATAGTTGTCAAGTTTAGTTTAAATATTTTCTTTTATTACATTGTAATTTCTTTTAAGAAAGCTTGTAAGATACCACACTCTGGTGCTGCTTGTGTCTTGGGGAATGAGGACAGAAACCTGCATCTATTCTAGGGCAAAGTGATTTAGGGAATACAATAGCACCTGATAAATTAGTGGTTAAGACATGCCTTGAGAAGAAAGGCAGAAAAGTCTGAGGTTATAGGCAAAAAGAGACCAGGAGGAAAGATTTGTGGCAAATGTGCACACTTATCAAGAAGTCTAAAAAAGAAGTAAGGAGAAGATTCTGTAAACATGGGTTTTCTTCTTCTGTCAACCTAAGGACCCCTACCATTTTGGCAAACTGGACCATTTTGTGAATTGCTACCACAGTGGTTTTTTACTATAGCATGGAGTCTACTTACTTTTCTTGAGGCCATCTCCTCACCAGGCCTGCCAGTTTTTTTTTTTTTTTTTCTATTTCATTGAGCTTTGCTGGTGGCAGGGTGAGGGAAGTTTCTGAAGTTATCAGCTGGAATCAGCATTTCTGCCCCCCTTCACCTTTAGCAGCTGGGGCAGAGAAGGGGGAGCTGCAGGTTGGAACAACAAGCTACCTTAAGGCCATAATGAGGGACAGGAGGCCTTTGATCAGCTCCCCGTTGATGGGCTGTTTTTCCTCATGTCTTTTTTTTCCTTTCTTTTAAAATGTATTTATTTATTTACCATTTGGTCTGTGGTGAGCAGACCCAGTTAGCTATCTAAAGGTCACTAGGATGGAATCATTTGACCAGAGCGCAATTTTTCACCTTGCCAAGGACACTCTGTTCTACTGTATCTAAGCACTGTCAAACATAATTCAAAACCATTTTTTCTTCTCTTTTCTTCATTCTTTTACCCTTTCTCTTTTTTATACCCACTTTTTTGGTTCAGGTACTCTAATTGTATCTCTATGTCTTCTTTCTTTTCCCCCTACCACACTTTTCAGTATCTATGATTTTCCCCCCTTGTTTCTTTTGCCAAGGTTTGACACCTTCTGCCTGAGTGAACTTGAAGCAACATCCCCTGGCCAGTGGAATATCCCTGGGCCTGGTGATCTGGGAAGGCAGAAGATAGGGGAGAATAAAGAGTATGGTTTTTATCTCTGAACTGGTACTAAGTTTAAGCTATTGTTGAGGTATTGGTAGAATGCTAAATTGAGCCAGGCACTGGTAAGATGAGGTTAAGAAGCTACATTGCAGAAGGTGTTTGACTTGGGAAAGAACTGAGGACACATGAAAACTGTAAAACTAGACATATTTCTGGAAGGCCAATGGGATTAAGATCAGAAGTCTGAGACACTTTGGAACAGATTATTTAACATGATTTCTGGGATGACTCAATCCTCCTACCTTTCATTTCTTTCCTCACTTTGGTCTGCTATATCTCTAAGAGGCCTGAAAGAAAAACGATGTTTTAGGCAATTGAAGAGTCAAGTAAGCCATGGGATGATTGGTAGTAGTGAATTGAGATTAGGTCATGGTGATTGTTGAACCTGTTCCAGCTCCTCTGAGGCTACTTCTGAATCACTCTCTTAGTGCATGAGTTTATTGCCTTTCTTCTTTGAGAAATTTATGAGGTGGCAATAAAATGAAGGTAAAAAAGGCCTGAATTCAAATACTAGGCCCAATTCCCAACTCCTAGAACTAGGGAAATTTCTCCTGCCTAGCTCTTCCCATGATCATTAAAGCTCAGGCACAGGGACTTGCCTCTGTTTGTTGTTTCAGTCTATCTCTGTGCAGGTGATGCTCACTGTCCAGGACCAAGGCCTCACTAGGAAAGGAGGAGGCATAGTTTGAATGATTAAGGATTGTATCTCTTGAAAAAAAACTAGACCACAGGTAAAGAAGGGAGAAGATCTCTGAAGAAAGGAGGTATAATGTTCAAATGCACCTATCTATATATATAAAGAGGTAATATGAAAATTGTCCAGGACACCGTAATGTCACGACCGCTCAGGAGGAGGCTGCAAGCGCAGGTGGGTGGAAGGGAACTGTGTGTGCAGTGAGGCAAGCCACAGATGACACAGGCCCACAGAGAATAGGACCTGCCAGTCGCAGCATGCCGGCAGTCCCGCCTCTGCACATGAGCTGCAGAAGAAACACCTTTTCTGACCGCTCATTGGCTAAGTTCCCTGTATGCCACTCACAGTGTTCTTGGTAACTTGGGTAATAAGAATCCAAGAAGGTGATATAGTGTTTTTCCACCTCATTCCTTGAGGAAAAAATGAAGGTCCACTGCTGGAGGGTCTAAGAAATGTCATATCCTGCCCTAGCGTGTTTGCCTCAGTGGATAGAGCCTCGACCTGCCTACCACAGGGTCCGGGTTTGATTCTAGGCAAGGGCGTGTACCTAGGTTGCAGGATCCTCCCTTGCTGGGGCCCAGGTCAGGGCTCATGCATGAGGCAACCAATCGAAGTATCCCCCTCACATTGATGTTTCTCTCTGTCTTTCCCTCTCTCTTCTATGCTCTCTAAAAATCAATGGGAAAATATCCTCAGATTAGGCTAAAAGAAAGAAAGGAAGAAATGTCATATCCTATGAAAGAGACATCTTGAAAATGCCTAAAGAAATGTGTCATTTTTTTTTTTGTGGTGAAGGGACTGGAGTCCGTGTTGATGAAAACATCTTGGCGGCTATGGTGGCCGGCAGTGGCAGCAGCAGCGGGCTGATGGGGGTGGCGCCTTTCCCTGATCAGCCCAGTCACTTAATCCATTATTAGGACATTCCCTGACGGCTCCTGGATTATAGAGGGTGCAGGTCAGGCTGAGGGACCCTCCCCATACACAAATTTCGTGCACTGGGCCTCTAGTATGGAAATAAGGCGAAGTTCAAAGGTAACATGACAGATGTAGGCCAGACAAAATAAGTTTAAAAAACTTTCTAAAAAGGTAGGTTTTTAAGTATTAGCACAGGTTACTTGAACCATTGTTCCATTTTTCTAAGGAGATATTTAAAAATGAGGTATAGTCTCTGCTTTGGATAAGTCAATGCTGTACTCCCTAGAAGTCCTATAATTATTTTTTGGCTCTACCCTTCTAAAAGACATTGGCAAAATTGGAGTTTGTCCAAAGAAAGTTGTAGTACAACTTAAGTTATGGCCTAGATAGAAGAGCTCAATAAACAAAAATGACTTACTTTGGGACATACAAGACCAATAGACAGTGTGACTAACATATTCAAACACTGAAGGTCTAACATGTGAAAAAAAGGACTAGATAGTCTTTGTGTTAACTAATTGCATATATGGGAGGAATGAGGAAGACTATATGGGGTGAGAGGAAGGGATAATAAGTGAGAATTAGGTAAAGCACAAGCCTTGAGTAACCCTTTCCTGCTAAACCTTTTTGGAAGAATGAAAGATATATATAACAGACTCTGAGAGCCTCTCTCTACTACCGTGTGCCCTGCAAACTCTTTAAGGGCTACAGAAAGGACTTTTTTTAAAAAAAAAATTACTTTATTGATTAATGTATCACATATTTGTCCCCAAGCCCCCCATTCCCATCCCAAACCCCTCCACACGCATGCCCCCAACCCCCTGTTGTCCGTGATCACTAGTTAGGCTCATATGCAAGCACACAAGTCCGTTGGTTGATCTATCTCCCTTATCCCCACCCTCCCCTACTTTCCCTCTGAGGTCTGACAGTCTGATCAATGCTGTTCTTGTTCTTCAATCTATGTTGTTCATCTTTTCCCCTAGATGAGTGAGCTCATGTTATACTAGGAATACACTTATAGGAACCAAAAATGAGACAAGCAATAATGGTTACGCTGAGAGGGAAATGAATCATTCTATAGTGAGTTTCTTTCTGGGCCAACAGTTCTTTTGAGTCCCGATTTCTATGACCAACAGTTGTTTATGTGTACATAACAGCAATGATATTTCAGTTCTGGATGGTGGACAAATGGTGGTAATGCAGGTCCGACCCTCTCTGGTTTGGTCCTGGGCAATCTGCAGTGATACACATTTCCTGACTGCTAGTATGGCAAGGCACTATCAGCGTCTTCCATCTCTGAACTGTTTCTCTTCTGTCTTCATGGCTGGAGCACTCCTGTCAATTCCTCTCTGTTGTAGGAATCCACATGGTCTCGGAGTTGTTTTCTGAAAATATACAAACATATTCTCGATGAAAAGTTAATAAAGGAATCTTTTCTATAAATTTGACATGGCATCCTATTTCATTTATTGCCCAAACAATTTACCTTTGGCTTGTTTTGACACCATGTATATTTTACCTGGGTGTCTTGCTGTTAGCATTACAAATGAAAGTTAATTTTCTAAAGTAAAATTTGTCTAGATATAATTTATTTACAGGATATTTTTCCTTACATGATATTCTTCTACTATCCCCCCTTTTTTTGGTTTAAATATTAGGAGGCTTTTGGAAATTTTATGCAGTAATCTTGATAGCTTTTAAATTTTACTTTTTTGAGCTAAAATGTGACTGCTTTAGGTTCATTATATGTTACACAATTTTACCATGAGATGAACTACCAATAAAAATTTTAGTTAACACTTTAGGAACAGCTTTTTTGTCCAGTAAAATTGATTTTTCTAGAATATTCGCTTCTTTCAATTGGCCAATTTAAATTAGTCTGAAAACTTGACACTATTTTACTGTCAAATTTAATACTCTAACAACCATCTTATTTTACCCTGTAAATATTAGTGGAGAGGATTATTTGCCTTCTTTAGTAGGCCCTGAGCATTCCTGGTGCTAGGCTGGATTTAGATATCAAAGACCCCAGTTCCCTGCATCATGGGTGGAAGACATCTCCATCAAGTCTTGTTGCAGTGAGAGGGCATCTGCTTTCAGCCAAGTCTCTGTTACCTGGGTCCCAATTTGAGCTGGACATGGGAAGCTAAGCAGCCTTGGGGGTAGGAGACCTCCCTCAGCAGGGGTGAGAGTTCAGGCCCCTGCAAACTTGGTGGGGTGAAGGTCTGTGCCCCACCTCTGTTGACCCCCAAGTTCTCTCCTGATGGCCCCTATGCGACTGTGCCTGTCTTAAGTTGTTCCTTCCCTGAGGAATCTTACCCATCTCTGGCTAACCAGCCATCCTCCAGGGCCAAGCAGGGTGATGTGAGGTTCAGTTCTGTCTCCTTGGTCGCATACACCCCCATGGCCTCCATGCCCAGCACCTGCCTTTGGATCCCCTCGCCTGCTGGCAGGGTCCCAACACTGATCACATATCTTGTGGAACCCAGGTTTCTTCTCCAATGAGGCCCAGCTCACCCTACTGGATGAGAGACAGATCCATGGTACCAGCCTTCAACCTTGGCATGAACAGAAGCTCAGGCAACAGCTGTGGACAATTGGATTGTGAGAAGAGGGTCCCTCTTGGCCAAAAGGGCAAGAGGGGCCAATTTAGAATGCTCAGGTGCCTTCCCAGGGGGCCCTCCACACAGTGGATGGGATTAAACCCTTTCATGTCCTTTTTAAATTGCTGCCAGACATTCAAAGAATTAGTTTGTACATTTGTTTGGGATAATTGTACATTATGC
Organism: Eptesicus fuscus; assembly: GCF_027574615.1. Taxonomy (NCBI): domain Eukaryota; kingdom Metazoa; phylum Chordata; class Mammalia; order Chiroptera; family Vespertilionidae; genus Eptesicus; species Eptesicus fuscus. The sequence goes on from NC_072473.1 coordinate 46,933,887, forward strand.
TGTTGTAATTCTAAAATATCTAGAGATGTGTTACCTTTGTCTCCAATCACCAGAAAAATGATTTTTATTGATCCCCAAGGGTGTGAGGTACTATTATAGGTAATGGGGGTAATACAAATCTGGGAAAAAATATAATGACATTGTAGAATAATATCATGTAATGATATTCTTTGCTCTAGGCCATGGCAATTCCATTTTAAACTGGCTGCCAATTTCTTTTTGTATAGACAAGGTCTTAGCTACATTTTCTACACCTCTCCCAGGAGCAAGTAGTGGTAGTCCCTTTCTTTGGTATCCACACAAGCCAAAAACCTCTCTTTAATTTTACATGCAAAGGAGAAATGGTTTGATTTGGTGTCATACAAAAGGGAAGCTGGGTGGAGACCCATGTGTAATTATACTTCCTTGCCCCACCCATGGTCCTCCTGGATGACCAAGGCAGAAAGGACTTTCATAGTAAGTTTGAGTAGGTGTGAGAGTTAGGAGCAAATGTGTCCAGCTCTCATTAGAGATATCACAACCTTTGAATCCATATCTATTATGTCATCCTCCCTCCAGACTCCTTATGACCTTTTATTCTACCTTACATGCCATAACCCAGTTCCCAACTCTTGAAGAGAAGGGGCACCAGAAGGTTTCATCAACTGATACTTTCTTCACTTCTCGGAGATCATAGATTGCACTCCAGATAGGGGAAGAGAAACCTTGAATGAACTTTCCAACTTTGAAATTCTGAGATATCTGCTCAATAATTCGATCCATCCCTGTAGGCTCTTGTCTTTTGTTCAATGTCTTATTTTCCAATGTCAAGGTTGGCCCCTTCCCTAGTAGGCAGTGTTGTGCCATGAAGTGTGATGATTTTGGATATTATCATAGTGAGACTCAAATTACAGTTCAGCCTCTTGTTTCCCATGCAACCTTGACTAAATAACTACATTTCTGAGAGTTCTAGATGCTATGTCTATAAAACGGGGATAATACCTCTCAAATGAGAGGATTACTGTGAGGACTAAATAAGATAAAGTATATATCATATATGGAATCTAATGAACAAAATAAACTGATGAACAAAATGGATCCAGAGACATCGAAACACAGAACATACTGTTGAATCTCAGAGGGAAGGCAGGGGTAGGTGAGTGGGTGGGAAGACATCAACCACTGAACTTGTATGCATATATGCATAATCCATGGACACAGAAAATAGGGTGGCGAAGGCCTGGGGCAAGGGGCAGGGGCAGGCAAGAGGGGGTCAATATGGAGAAAAGGGACATATGTAATACTTTCAACAATAAATTTTTTTTTACAAGGGCTAAGAAGGCTCAAATTGCCCAAGGTCATATTACTAATAAATAGCTCATGCAGGATATGAACCCAGTTCTCCAGAGGGGGGGAAAAAGATTTTTTTTAAAAAAGATAAAGTATATAAAGTGCTTAGCATAATGCTTAAAGATCTTTGAAGAAAGGAGGTAAAATGTACATATTCACCTTTATGGAATCAGAAAGATATGGAATCATTAAGGTATCACTTAATAATTATTTAAAAAATATGACTGCCTCCAACTCTTCCTATAGATTTCTGACTCCAGCCACTTGATTCACTCTGGAAATGTCCTTAAAATTTGTGTCTATATAAACACTAGGTTTATATAGTGCATGAATTCATGTACCTTGAAAGGAACTCTGGACCACGAGGCTGTGGTGGGCACAGAGGCGGGTCTTGGCCCATCCTCTCTGCCCCTGCTCAGCCCCTTGGTCCCGTGTCTGCCAGCAGCCCTGCTCCACTGCCACTCCCATGCGCTGATGGCACTGGCCCCGTGTCTCACCTAGTGATAGTGCGGAGCAAGCGGCAGCTCTGGCGCCAGCAGTGGGTACGAGCAGGGCAGCACTGGCAGCAGGTGCAAGCACCAGGCAGGACCACAGTGCACAGGAGCAAAGAATTTTCAGTTACCACCAGAGGCTTGCCCCGATGATAGCATTTGGTGCTCTGCCTTGGTCTGGTGCCCCTGCTCACCTGCTCCATCATCCCACTGTGGCCAATGCCCACCATGTTCTGCACTCTGCTGCCTTCTGCCAATGCCCGCCATGTTCCGCATGCACACCCTGGTGGTCAGCGCACATCATAGTGACTGGTAGTTTGGTTGTTTGGTTTTTCGGTCATTCTGCCATTCGGTCTATTTGCATATTAAGGTTTTATATATATATATATATATATACATATATATATATATATATATAGATGTTATAATTAAACTAGAGGTCCAGTGCACGAATTTGTGCACAGGTGGGGTCTGGATGGCCTGGCCCCAATCAAGGTAGATAGGGGACAGGCTTGTTGGAAGGAGGAGATGGTGGGAGGTTGGCCAGCCGGCCCGCCCCAATCACTGGCCACAGTGGGCATCATAGCGACCCGTTGTTCCGGTTGTTACAATGTTCCAGTCACTGGCTTTATATATATATATATATATATATATATATATATATATATATATGGATGGGTCTCAGTGTGGTTGTATGCTTGTACACTCTGGATAAACTACATGACATCCTGAAAATACATTATGGTATCATAGTTAATTGGATCAAGGAGAACTGTGTACTATCTAAGGCATTCTGTGTACTATTATGCTTAATAAGTCCGATTTTACTTAATCTACCCTGGAGTAAGAATCTACTTTTAAGAAAAGTATTGCATGGGAACAAACCCTCTAAGCTTTATCCTAATTTCCAGAAGGAATCAGCCAGAAGCTATGATGGGCTGACCATCTTGTTCTCAAGGGGTGTTGAACAGAAGATGGGATTAAAGCTGGCTAAAGACACACCATTACAATCTAGATTTCCTGGAATACCTCTCCCAAAGCCAAAACTGTCCATGGAGAAATTGGCAGGTAAGACTTACTAGTACCCTATATTTTTCTCTCTGGTCACATTCAAGAAAATTCACAGGTGCTTGGGAGATGGGCAATGAATAAAAGTTTTCTGTTGATACTTAAAAGCTGCTAAAAGAATATATCTTAAATGATCTCACAAAAATGGTTATGTGATAATGTAACTAACCTTAACTTGATAATCATTTTGTAATATATACATGTATCAAATCATCATATTGAACACATTAAATTTACACAATGTTACATGTCAATTACATCTCATTACTAGTAAACTGAAAAAAATAAAGGCTTGTGGCTTAGTACAATGAGCTCAATGATTATGAGAGCTTGTTTTACCATAAGTTGCTAGAGTGACTCCACCAGTGACAGGGCAGGCCCCCCAAAGCCAACCAACCAAAACATAAGGAAGCAGAGCTCACATAGACCCAAGAGATGCTAATCTTGACATGAGAGGAAAACTGAGGTTCTCACTGAACTACAGGATGAAAAGTAGAAGTGAGTATATGATGACAGGAGGAACATTTTAAGTATTTGATAATTCCCAATATCAAATAAATAGGGCTCTGCAGTGTGGTGCCTGCAAACCTCAAGATAGCACATAAAGCATGGGTATCACCCAGGACTCACAGGAGGAAGGGAAAGGAAGAAACATTAGAAAGTGTTCTCTTTTGGAGGAGACATCTATCTGACACTAGAAACAGACAAATAGCACCCGAGGCTAATTAGATCTGTCAATGGTGTTAAGACAGAAAACATAAAAATTTTTATCAGATGACAGTTAGGTTCCAAAAACATTCTTAACAGATTCAAATGATAGATACAAACTCACAAAATGGAGAATCACAGAGAGATATGTGTTTCTGTAGTTGGACACACACATACACACACAAACAGTATTTGTCTTTCTCTCTCTGACTTATTTCAATTAGCATAATACCCTCTAGGTCCATCCATGATGGCTGCCAGATGAAAGTGGGGAGGGTGGTTGGGTAAAAAAGGTGTAGGGAGTAAGAAACTACAAAATATGCATGCAGATATAAAGTACAGCATAGGGAATATAGTGAATAGTCTATACTAATAAAAGACCTGTGGCCATGATGCCATAACATGGAAAGACCAAACAACCGGTCACTAGGAGGTCCAGAGACCAGAACACCGCAGCCCCAGCAGGGACGTGCATCCTGATCAAGGATGTGCTGGCCTGCAAACCGCTGGCGCCCCAAGCCCAGGCCGGCCTCACCCCACAGTGGGGACCTGCACCCTGATAGGGGTGTGGCTGGCCAGCAAACCACCAGTGCCCCAAGCCCAGGCTGGCCTTGTCCCAAGCCCAGGTCAGCCTTGCCCCCCAGCGGGGACCTGCACCCTGATCGGGGGCATGGCCAGCCTGCAAACCACTGGCACCCCAAGCCCAGGCTGGCCTCACCCCCCAGCAGAATCAGCCCTCACGGAATCGGCCATTGATCAGCTTGCTGTCAGCAGCCTGACAGCCAGGAGTCCTACTCACCTGCACCCAGGACCCAGACAGGTTGTTATTGTTTATTATTAAATGTATATATTACTTTCATATACATTTTTCTAATTTTCTTTAATCTCTGATACTTCTATTATAGATAAAGGGCAAATAGTGATATTAACATATTTCTTCTAATTAATTCCCTTTCAATGTGCATGAATTTGTGCACTGGGCCACTAGTATTGTAATAACTATGTATGGTGCCAGGTAGACACAAGAATATCAGGTGGAACACTTCATAAATTATATAAATATCTAACCATTATACTGTACAGCTTAAACTAATATAAAATAATAGTGAATGTCAACTGTAATTGAAAATAAAATAAAATGTATTACTTATTTTAGAAAAGGATTATAAAACAGGTGAGAATGACCAACAGTAAGACACATAAATATCAATAAAAATTAGGGATTTTAGCTCAGTCTGCCAGAGCAGGAATGATGTAGTTTTCCAGAACACTAATTTGGTCAATGTTGAGATACATTAATCTATCTATATATATAAACCAAGTGACTGGAATGATGGAACAACCGGAATGACCAGAACGACTATAACAACCAGTTGCTATGACGAGCACTGCGGCCACTAACTGGCCCAATTGGGGCACTGATCAGCCCCCGCAACCTCCCACGGCCCCTCCCCCTGGGCCCTCAATCGCCCCCCCACCCCAATCGGGGGTGGGGCTGGCCAGCCAACCTCCCACGTCCCCTGCCCTCTGGCAGCCCACCCCTCATAGTCCCCATTGGAGCAGGCCAGCGAGACCCTACTTGTGCACAAATTCATGCACCAGGCCTCTAGTAGAAGAATAATGTCTAAAGTAAGAAAATGATAATCTCTAATACAATTTTATATCTTATAATTTAATAGTGTCAATGATAATTAAAAGGATGTTCAGAAAAGAAAAAATAAAATGATAGGAGTGCTAGAAATCATAACAGGAGAAAAAGCTACAAGAACTATTTAGACTGGAAAAAGAAATGAATTAGTAGCAAAAAAATAGCCATTTTTGAAACCTTCTCAGTAGATATATGAAAAAGGGATTACTCCTGCTGTATGTAGGCCCAGAGAATAAAACTATGAACATGATGTACAAGAAGGAGGTGTAAGGCCATTATAAATAGCAAATTGTCCCAGGAGACAAGTTCTCCTCCATAATTAGAGATGGGTTTAGTTAACTTCCTTTTTAACCTCTGAGATTGGGCCAGATTAAATTCTAAGTGACTTCTAGAGCCCTCAAACAAAGTAGGATTTCTGCAAGATGGCTGAAAGGAAAGCATCATGACCTTATCTATTTAATTGAATATAGGGTGTCCCCAAAAATCAAATAAATAGGGCTCACACTTTGAATAAGTATAAAGGCAGTGTCTATTGAAATACATTTAATTTTCAAATTTAGATATCAGTTGTTAAAGTGTGTATACATTTTTGGGTGGGACACCCTATATATGAAGATCATGCCTGGGTATAGGACCATCTTGAAACCTGAGTGACATAAGCACAGAGGCAATCATCAAATTATATCATACAAATTTTACTTAAATATATATTTGTTTCATAGACCAGCAATGTCCAACAGAAATATGATGCAAGTCACATTTGTAAATTCAAATTTTCTAGTAGATACATTTAAAAGAGTAAAATGAAATACAATAACTTAACTTTAATAATAATAATGTAATTTATGTAACCCAATATATTAAGAATATTTCCGAAAAAAAAAATGGCGACGGAATAGAGTCCGGTATGGAGTCTGTTCCTGGGGCGGAGAGTCGGAGCAGCAGAGGCTCGCAGAGGGAGTGTATGTGGGCAAGCCAAGGGACAGCTAAACTCCAGGAGAAGGCGGGGGAGTGCTGGGCAGTGTTCCTCTGACCTCGCAGCACCCACAGGGGCTGGGTCCCCTCCCGGAGCTGCGGGCTTGCCAGGCGCCTCGCCATCTTGCAAGGAAAGGAGGATTTTAGTGGAAACCTGACTTTCCGCGACAACTGCAAACACTGAACTGCTGGGAGCACCAGACCACCGGTCCCCTATCAGCGCAAACATTCGGATTCAAAGAAACTCTTCACTGCACCACGGAAAGGTCAGATTTCCCCTGAAATGAGGGGCGGTTTCTAATCCCCGCGATGGGTGAGGGAAGCGCTGGGTGAGGGAAGCGCGGCAGCCGCAGGACCGGCAGGAGCCAGGAGGTCTGTGCCTAGAAAAATCGGCGGCAGTTGGAACTGCCATGATCCGTGAATGAGGAGGGGGGTCTTCTGAGCTGCTAACAGAAGTGACCTCTTGAAAGCAACTCATTTTAATCTGACGAGGAGGGTCAGACTAAGAATTTTCAAAGGAGTGCAGGCTCCTTAGCCTGGTGCACAGACCCACGGTCCGCACACTTGGGCTCTTTCCGACTCTGATTGCTAAGCCCAATACAGAGGTAAACCCAGGTGGAAACCCTGAAAGACTGCAGGGGGAAGGTGTTTTTTCGGAACCTGGGGACCAGAGCTGCATGTGACCATCAGAGAGGGAGCTCTGAGGCGCACACCTCCACTAGCTCTGAGGCGCACACCTCAACAAACCGGTAGTGAGTGCAAAAGAGTGGAAAAAAAAAAAAGAGCTAGAGAGACCCGGAAGTCAATTCAGAAACACTGCCACCCAGGGGCTGAAACGCTAATTGTCTCTGGTGTAATAAAAAATAAATACGAGAAATTAAGACACGGCTGGCTTAAAAAGCAGGACTGGCTTCCAACACTGAGGAGCCCTGGAATGAAGCTGAACTGAAATACCACCCAGACTGGGAAAAAGGCGTACCAAACAGAATAATAGAGGAAGTGAATGACAGCCGCTACTGCACATTTTAGTCTTCCTATTTTTTTAATTTTCAATTTTTTTTCAATTTTTTAAATTTTTTATTCTCATATTTTTTATTTTCATTTTTTACATCTTTTACTTAAGAAGCTAATTTTTTTTCTTTTTCCTCACTCGATTTTCACCTTTTTAATTATTACATTTTTATTTTCAATCAGCACTATTATTACTATTATTTTACTTTTTTTTAATGTCATTTGATTTTCTCTTTCTTTTTTTTTTTTGGATTAGTGTCCTACATTCGATTTGCATCTTTCCCTTACAATCGCTTTACCCTATCTCAAAGCTAATATTATGCCATCACTCTCCTCCTAACCTTTCCCCCTTAGTCCCCAGTTTATCTTAACCCTTTCTGGCTTTAGATTTTCCCTACTTTTTCAGTTTACTCCCTGCTAAAAATTCACCCTACTTATATATCTAATTCCCAACCCCCTGCTCCAAATCCATACAAACCTCTCTCTACGCTACCTTAAAAAAATTATTTTTCTCTCGGGCCTTTTGTTGTTGTTTGCTTGAATGTTGATTAGATTGAATTTTTATGCTTTTTTATGAGATTGTTTTGATTATTCTTTTTGTGGGTTTGGTTGGTTCTTTTGTTTGCTTTGTTTTTGTTTGTTTTTTACTTTTGCTTTCCCTTGCCTCACTTGATATTAGCTGCTGTTGCAGTTTGTATTAATCTCCAGGCTCGTGTTGCTGGAATTTGCTGGGAATAGTGGTTGTTCTAGTGGAGTTTACTCCCCATATATATAGTTTGTTCCCCTTTTCTCTCTTAGTATCATTCTTGTCTCTCTTACATTTTTTTTTATTTTCTTTTTCTTTTCTGTTATTTCTTTTTCTTTTCTTTCTTTCTGCTCATTTCCCAAGTTCAGATTCACACTCTTTGTTTTTTGTTTTTTTTTCGTTGTTGTTCTTTCTTTTTACTCTCCCTCTTCCACTCCTATTCCCTAATTTGTCTTTCTCTGGTGGTTACCTTTATTGGAGGTTATTAATATCGTGAATACAATTCTGTTCAGTGCCTTGTCTGTTGTGCCTGGTTGTGTTGTATTTTATACCTTTAAATCAACGCCAGAGAGAGAAATCTATATAACCAGACATCCGGAGAAGAGAGACCATGATGAGACAAAGAAACAGCCCCCACAGGAAAGAGAAGCAGGCATCACCAGAAAAGGAAGTAAACGATTTAGAGGCAAACAACCTATCAGAGAAAGAATTCAGAGAAATGGTCATAAAGTGGCTGAAAAAGATGGAAGACAAATTCGACAATATGAGTAAGAACCAAGAAGAAATGAAGAAGAACCAAGAAGAAATGAAAAATGACATCGCTGCTGTAAAGAACTCAATAGAAAGCATCAAGAGTAGAATAGATGAAGCAGAGGACCGCATAAGTGAGCTAGAAGACAAGATGGAAAAAAATACCCAATTACAACAGCTTCTAGAAACAAAAATTAGAAATATTGAGGAGAGCGTAAGGGAACTTCGGGACAATACAAAACAAAACAACATCAGGATAATAGGGGTGCCAGAAGGAAACGAAACTGAGCAAGGAATAGAAAACCTGTTTGAAGAAATAATAACAGAAAACTTCCCTGATATAGGGAAGAAAAAACCCACACAAATCCAAGAAGCTCACAGAGTTCCAAGCAAAATGAACCCCAAAAGACCGATGCCAAGGCACATTATAGTTAAGTTGGCAAACACCAACGACAAAGTAAGAATCTTACAAGCGGCCAGAGAGAGACAGACAGTTACATACAAAGGAACCCCCATCAGACTAGCAACTGATTTCTCAACAGAAACTCATCCAGCCAGAAGGGAATGGAATGAAATATACCAAGTCATGCAAAGGAAGGGTCTAAATCCAAGAATACTGTACCCAGCAAGGCTATCAATCAAAATTGAAGGTGAAATCAGGAGCTTCACAGACAAAAAAGGACTAAGGGAGTTTATCACCACCAAACCAGCAATGAAAGAAATGCTAAACGGTCTGCTGTAAAAAAAAAAAAGAAAGAAAGAAAGAAATAGGAAGCAAAGAAGGTACACAGGGGTATAGAATAAAAATGGCGTCAAATAAGTACCTATCAATAATAACTTTAAATGTAAATGGATTGAATGCCCCAATCAAAAGACACAGGGTAACAGAGTGGATAAGAAAACAAAACCCAGATATCTGCTGTCTACAGGAAACCCACCTCAAAAAAAAAGGATGCATACAGACTGAGAGTAAAGGGATGGAAAAAGGTTTTCCAGGCAAATGGAAATGAAAAAAAAGCGGGGGTTGCAATACTTATATCTGACAAATTAGATCTCAAAGTGAAGGACATAACAAGAGATAATGAAGGCCACTTCATAATACTAAAGGGAGAAATCCAACAAGAAGAAATAACTCTGGTAAACATATATGCACCCAATACAGGAGCACCAAGATACATTAAAAAACTCCTGGAAGATATCAAAGGAGAGATTGACAGTAATACAATCATAGTAGGAGACTTCAATACCCCACTATCACCATTGGACAAATCCTCTAAACAAAAAATCAGCAAAGAAACATCAAACCTAAATGACTCACTAGAACAGATGGAATTAATCGACATCTTCAGAACATTTCACCCCAAAGCCACAGAATACACATTCTTCTCAAGTGCACATGGGTCATTTTCAAAGATAGACCATATGTTAGGACATAGGCAAAGTCTCTCCAAATTCAAGAAGATAGAAATCATATCAAGTATCTTCTCAGATCACAGTGGCATAAAACTGGAAATCAACTACAATAAAAACAACCCAAAGAAATCAAACACTTGGAGACTAAACAGCATGCTATTAAACCATGACTGGGTTACCAAAGACATCAAGGAAGAAATAAAAAACATCATGGCAACAAACGACAATGAAAACACAACAATCCAAAATCTATGGGACACAGCGAAAGCAGTCCTGAGAGGGAAGTTCATAGCTCTACAAGCCTACTGCAAAAAACAAGAAACAATGGTAATAAATTACCTAACCCAACAACTCAAAGAGTTAGAGAGAGAGCAACAAGATAAGCCCAGTGTAAGCAGAAGGAAAGAAATAATAAAGATCAGAGCGGAGATAAACGACATAGAGACCAAAGAAACAATACAAAAGATCAACAAAACCAAGAGCTGGTTCTTTGAAAGGATAAACAAGATTGATGGACCTCTAGCCAGGCTCACCAAGAAGCAAAGAGAGAGGACCCAAATAAACAAAATCAGAAATGAAAGAGGTGAAATAACAACAGATCCCGATGAAATACAAAGGATTGTTACAAAATACTACGAACAACTCTATTCCAACAAACTGGACAACCTAGAGGAAATCGACATATTCCTAGAAAAATACAACCTTCCAAAACTCAATCAGGAAGATTCTAAACAGCTCAACATGCCAGTAACTATGGAAGAAATTGAAGCAGTCATCAAAAAGCTTCCGGCAAACAAAAGCCCGGGGCCAGATGGCTTCACAGGAGAGTTTTATCAAACTTTCAAGGAAGAACTAAAACCTATCCTCCTCAGACTATTCCAAAAAATTCAAGAGGAAGGAACACTTCCAGGCTCCTTCTATGAAGCCATCATCACCCTAATACCAAAACCAGATAAAGACAACTCAATGAAAGAGAATTACAGGCCAATATCCCTCATGAACATTGATGCCAAAATCCTCAACAAAATTCTAGCAAATCGGCTCCAGCAGTACATCAGAAAGATCATACACCATGACCAAGTAGGATTTATCCCAGGAATGCAAGGATGGTACAATATCCACAAATCAATAAACGTGATACATCACATAAACAAATTGAGAGATAAAAATCACATAGTCATATCAATAGATGCAAAAAAAGCATTTGACAAAATCCGACACCCTTTCTTGATAAAAACTCTCAACAAGGTGGGAATAGAAGGCTCATACGTCAACATAATAAAAGCTATTTATGATAAACCCACAGCAAACATCCTACTCAATGGGCAAAATCTAAAACCATTTCCCCTAAGAACAGGAACAAGACAGGGATGCCCACTCTCACCTCTCCTGGTTGACATAGTACTGGAAGTATTAGCTATCGCAATTAGGCAAGAAGAAGAAATAAGAGGCATCCAAATTGGAAAAGAAGAAGTGAAGCTGTCCTTATTTGCAGATGACATGATATTGTACATAAAAAACCCAAAAGATTCCATCAAAAAACTAATAGACTTAATAAATGAATTCGGCAATGTAGCAGGATACAAAATTAACGCCAAGAAATCTATGGCTTTTCTATACACCAATAATGAACTTACAGAAAGAGAGACTAAAAAAGCCATCCCATTTACCATCGCACCAAAAAAATTAAGATACCTAGGAATAAACTTAACTAAGGAGGTAAAAGACCTATACGCAGAAAACTACAGGACACTGAAAAAAGAGATAGAGGAAGACGTAAACAGATGGAAGAACATACCATGTTCCTGGATTGGTAGAATGAACATCATTAAAATGTCCATACTACCCAAAGCAATCTACAGATTCAATGCACTCCCCATCAAAATACCAACAGCATATTTCACAGACCTAGAAAGAACTCTCCAAAAATTCATCTGGAATAAAAAAAGACCCCGACTAGCCTCAGCAATCTCAGAAAGAAGAATAAAGTAGGTGGGATCTCAATACCAGATTTCAAGCTGTATTACAAAGCCACTGTTCTTAAAACAGCCTGGTACTGGCACAAGAACAGACATATTGATCAATGGAACAGAATAGAGAACCCAGATATCGACCCAAACCACTATGCTCAATTAATATTTGACAAAGGAGGCAAGAACATACAATGGAGTCAAGACAGTCTCTTCAATAAATGGTGTTGGGAAAACTGGACAGATACATGCAAAAAAATGAAACTAGATCACCAACTTACACCATACACAAAAATAAACTCAAAATGGATACAGGACTTAAACATAAGACGGGAAACCATAAAAATACTAGAGGAATCCACAGGCAACAAAATATCAGACATATGCCACAAGAACTTCTTCACTGACACTGCCCCTAGGGCAATGGAAGCTAAAGAGAAAATTAACAAATGGGACTACATCAAAATAAAAAGCTTTTGTACAGCAAAAGAAACCATCAACAAAACAACAAGAAAGCCCACTGCATGGGAAAACATATTTGCAAATGCTATCACTGATAAAGGTTTAATCTCCAACATCTACAGGCAGCTTATGCAACTTAATAAGAGGAAGATAAATGATCCAATAAAAAAATGGGCAACAGACCTAAACAGAATATTTTCAAAAGAAGACAGAAGGAAGGCCAAGAGACACATGAAAACATGTTCAAAGTCACTTATTATCCGAGAGATGCAAATCAAAACAACAATGAGGTACCATCTCACACCTGTCAGAATGGCTATCATCAACAAATCAACAAACAACACGTGTTGGCGAGGATGCGGAGAAAAAGGAACCCTCGTGCACTGCTGGTGGGAATGCAGACTGGTGCAGCCACTGTGGAGAACAGTATGGAGTTTCCTCAAAAAACTGAAAATGGAACTCCCATTTGACCCAGTAATCCCACTCCTGGGAATATATCCGAAGAAACTAGAAACACCAATCAGAAAGGATATATGCACCACTATGTTCATAGCAGCACAATTTACAATAGCTAAGATTTGGAAACAGCCTAGGTGCCCATCAGCAGATGACTGGATCGGAAAACTGTGGTACATCTACACAATGGAATACTATGCTGCCATAAAAAAGAAGGAATTCTCATCATTTGCAGTAATCTGGATGGAATTGGAGAACATTATGCTAAGTGAAATAAGCCAGTCAATGAAAGAACAATACCACATGATCTCACTCATTTAGGGATAGTAAAGAACATTATAAAGTGGTGAACAAAAAGATAGATACAGAGACAGTAAAGCATCAAACAGACTTTCAAATTACAGGGGGAAGTTTGGGAAAGGTGGAGATGTTTTGAAATCAAACGAAGGACTTGTATGCATGCATATAAGCATAAACAATGGACGCAAAACTCTGGGGGGGAGGGCATGTGTGGGTTTGCTGTGTGGGGGTAATAGTAAGATATGTGCACATATAATACCTCAATAAAAATATTTAAAAAAGAATATTTCCACTTCATGCCTGGCCTGTGTGGCTCAGTAGTTGAGCATCAACCCATGAACCAGGAGGTCATGGCTGGATTCCCAGTCAGTGACAAGGCAGGCTCTCCAAAAGCCAACCAACCAGGTTGTGGGCTTGATCCCCAGTGGGAGGCATACAGGAAGCAGCCAAATCAATGATTCTCTCTCATCATTGATGTTCTATCCCTCTCTCCCTCTCCTTTCCTCTCTGAAATCAATAAAAATATATAAATGAAAATTTACCATTTCAGCATATTATCAAATAATATTATTAATAAGATATTTTATTATATAGTTTACTAGAAGCCCAGTGCATGACATTCATGCACTGGGGTCTCTACCCCAGCCTGCACCCTCTCGCAGTCTGGGACCCCTCGGGGGATGTCCACAGGGAGCAGGCCTAAGCCAGCAGGCAGACATCCCCCGAGGGATCCTTAGTATTGCCCCTGAGGCAGGAGAGGCTCCCACCACCACCGCTGTGCTCTCCAGCTGTGAGTCTGGCTTCTGGCTGAGCTGTGCTCCTGCTGTGGGAGTGCACTGACCACCAGGAGCAGCTCCTGCATTGAGTGTCTGCCCCCTGGTGGTCAGTGCACATCATAGCAACCGGTCGTTCAGCTGTTCGATCAATTTGCATATTAGGGCTTTATTATATAGGATAGTATGTCCTGAAAATCTGATGTATATTTTGGACTTAACAGCACAATTCAATTAAGAGACATATTTCGAATGCTCAATAGCTGTATATGGTTAGTGGCAGTTGTATTAAAAAGCAACATTTATGTAAGTAGCAAGAAGAACTATGTGCACTCATTTGGAAAGAAGTGTTAGAGCATCAAAGGAAATGCACAGCATGGTGTTATTATGTGTAAAACAGAAGTTTTGGGTTGACAAGTTTTGTTATTTGATTTCTCCTGATAATCTTTTATTTCAGTAATTTTCAAACTTTATGGACCACAACACACAGTTCGACATTTTTTATGTAGAATTTACACACACACACACACACACACACACACACACACACACACACACACACTAAAATAATAGTTTCATGAACGAATAATAACCTTTACTATATGTGATAGCCACTTTTCTTTTCTTCCTTTTATTTTCTATTCTAACCAATTTAATTCTTTTCTACCCTAACTTATTTTTTAAACTTTTGGCTATGACCCCATAAATTGATTTCACAGCCCACTAATGCCTTAAATATGACTGGAAATGCTTAAGAAGTTGGGTAAAGAGGGCAAGAAAGAGGGAGTATTGTTAAAAGCACATGTGCCTCAGAACATAAGTGTACTCAACAATATGCTGTGCCCAAGGTAATATATAAAAGTGCTTAACAAAGTGTCTGGCACATAGCAACTATTCAATAAATTATAGTTTTCCTGCCTCCTCACTGTTACAGCAGTTTCTATATAAGCAACTCTAGTTTGGCTGAATCTAATTTGGCTGACCCTTAGTCAAATGACTTATACCCAAAGATGGAGATAGGGGCTGAATGTTCCTCACTTCATTATGGCTTATTCTGGGTGTCTATAAAAGTAAGGAAGTTTCTGGAACATCTCAATATCTTCACACCACAGGACAGAGGTAAGGTCAGATTTACATAATAGTCACAACCCCATTTTTAAAAATTCTGCAACATTGAAAATAGTGGGACAGAGTCTAGTATGAAGGAAAGTTAGTTCTGAAAGCACAGTAAACAATGGCATTGTTTGAAATACACTAGGGAGTCCACCCACAAAACTTTTCTCCAATACATACTACAGAGTAAAATTTTTCACAAATAGATTAATCCTTTAGATATTTGTCTTCCAAAATTACCTATTAAATATAGGGGGTAATAACTTGGGCCTTAAATTATCATCCAATAATTCATTAGTATGTATCATATAGCACATAAATATCAAAGTGGGCCACTAGAATAAGACAGAAAATGAGCCTCACATTTGTAAAGGCAAAACGGTAGGTAGGAATAAGAGAATATTCAACAAGCATGCTTTATTTGCAGTTTTCTTCTTGAGAGGTTTTATGCTTTCCATAGCTTCTCACACATGTACATGTTCTTCTCATGCTGATCTATAATAGAACCTAGCACAGTACATTGTTCTTTCACTGTAGCATATGAGCTTTTGTACATACACGCATATGTATGAACACACATGCACACACACTCAACTATAATGTTGCTACTTAAATACAATCAGCTAACCTGCTATGTCCTCTCCCCTCCATCTCTCCTATTTTACCTCTCAAAGTGTACCATCCTTCAAAACAAAACAAAAACAACCTTATATATTATACTTTTCCATGCAGACTACCAGCCTCATTGACCTCTCACTCCTGAAACTTACTTTAACTCTTAGAATTTATTTCACAAATTACATACTCAATTCTGGGTTGCATGTTGTACTGACAACATTCTCCTTTGTGTCTAAGTAAGCTGTGTATTGTCTGATCTCCTTTACTAGGCAAAGAGCTCCTTGGGGTCCAAAGCAGCGCCTGATTATTTTCTGTTTCCCACAACACAGTGAGAAATTCCTATAACTGAAGCCCCCAAAATGCAGGACATCTCTTCTACCCAATCTTTTGTTCCCAGTACAATATTTTACAACACCAAACATTTGACTACTCAAAAGCTCCTCACCTCATGTTTAAAGAGGACTCAGGCTCAGGTTCTACGTAAAGTATCATGAAAAGTAAAACAATCCAGTTAAGACAAATATCTTATACACCTTAGTGTAGATATCTATAGCACAGTCATTAAAAACATGGGCCTTGTCAGACTGCCTGTGTTAGGAGACTGGATCAACCAGTGTCCCTCTCTGTGACTTCAGTCAAGTTACTCATCCTCATCAAACTTTGGATTCTTCATCTAAAACAAGGGGATAACTGTGAGAATTAAATTAGTTAGCATCTGTCATACTCCTGAGACTATATATAAAAGTGATTTTAGTCATCATTACAATTTTCAATGTAATAGTTTATTAAAAAATCAGCATTCTGGTTATTCTTTTGAAAGTACACATGAAGGGCATGGGAACTTCCCAATGTGAATCTATTGATATTTTTACTTGTCATCTTACTAGCTTTTAGTAGATGCATAGTTGTTGTTGGGTTTCAAAAGCAAGACTATTGTCAGCTAGAAAGCTAATGTTATTCCTTTAATATTGACAGTGATACAAAGTATAGACTATTTGATTGATTGATTCTGAAATGCAAAAATATGGGCAAAATCGATACTGATGATGGAGGGTAAAATTAAATCATAATCCTGGGGAAGATTTTAAAATTACCCATAAGAGAATAAAAGACATATGGGCAATGATAAAATAAATCTGTAATACTTTCAACAATAAAGATAATTTTTAAAAAATCAGCATTCTGAGCCTTCAGATCCTGCATTAGCATTCCTGACCTGGACACCCTCTCCAGTACATTTATTCTTTTTTAATACCAATATTATTTTAAACTGGTGTCCCTCCAGTACAGAAATATGTGTCCTTTCCAGATCAACCTGATTTTACCCTTGATACATACAGACTTCTGTGGAATATATATAAAGGGCGTTCCTAATTTGTCCCTCTCATTAACACATACTTTTTTACACACAATGTGTCCACAAAACAATCAGAAAGAGAGTTGTAAATGTCTATTCAGTGTCTATCCCACTCAATGAGGTCTCAGGAGCTTTATTTCTCTACTTTAACTTGATGAAGAACCATGGGTTAGGTTTCCAGAAGACAAAGCCAAAGAGGATGTAAATTCAGACAGAATTTACTAAACTCATTAAGAAAGAGTTTTGATTCAAGGATTTCTGGCTCACAGTTCACAGTGACCTTATCTTCTATCAATACAGGGTGGGCAAAAGTAGGTCTACAGTTGTTCTTATGGAAAAAGACATGCAGGTTGTGATTGTTACAATAGCTTTATGAACTCAATGGCACAGTGCACTCACAACTGTAAACCTACTTTTGCCCACCCCTGGTATTTAAAATAATCAAGTTTGGGGACTGAAAGGGACCTTAGAAATTAAGAAATTAATAGTGAGAGAAAAGGTACTTTTTCTGTGTTACAGTGCATTACAATATGTATCCCTTATCTGCAATTTTGCTTTCCACACTTTCAGTTACCTGTGGTCAACCATGCTCCAAAAATATTAACTAGAAAATTTCAGAAATAAACAATTCATGAGTTTTAAATTGTGAACTGTTCTGAGTAGCTTGATAAATTCTTGTGCCATCCTGCTTGCTCCTTCTCAGGACATGAATTACCCCTTTCTCCACTATATTCATGCTGAATATAGTACCCACTTATTAACCACTTTGTGGTTGTCTTATTTATCAAATCAACTGTCCAAGTATTGGAGTGCTTGTGTTCAAGTGACACTTATTTTATTTAATGATTGACCCAAAAGCAATTCACATAATTATTCTTACAGTATATTGTTGTAATTGTCTATTTTATTCTTAGTCATTGCTGTTAATCTCTTACTCTGCCTATTTTATAAACTGAACTTTATTATAACTATGTATGTATAGGAAAATACATAGTACACATGGAATTTAGTACCATCCATGGTTTCAGGCATCCACTGGGGGTCTTGGAATGTATCTGTTGTGGATATAGGGGGTCTACTTCAATCGTAAAATTGGGAGATAAACCAAGGTCTTTTCAGACTAAAGTG
Source organism: Eptesicus fuscus (assembly GCF_027574615.1). Classification (NCBI taxonomy): domain Eukaryota; kingdom Metazoa; phylum Chordata; class Mammalia; order Chiroptera; family Vespertilionidae; genus Eptesicus; species Eptesicus fuscus. The sequence goes on from NC_072473.1 coordinate 46,951,983, forward strand.
AATATTTATTCTACTTTATCATGCTAGAAAAGCTCTGAAGCATACCTCTTCAGGGAAAGTGAGGAGGTTTTCAAGATTGTTATAAGTTGTATTGAGATTTTTTTTAGAGGACCCAAAAACATAAATATTGATCTTGACAGGTAGAATTTTTAAGACTCACACTACTTTATAGAGAAAATGTGGTTTCCTATATTTTACATACTAGCTGTATTAGTTTCCTGGAGCTTTCATAAAAGAGTACCACTAACTGGATGGCTTAAAACCACATATTTTTTTGTCTGACAGTTCTGAAAGTTAGAAGTCCAAAATTAAAGTCTCTATAGAGACATTCTTTCATATAAGCTGTAGGGGAGAATATTTGTTTTCCTCTTCAATTATGGGGTTTAGCCAACCATCTTTGGCATTCATTGGCTTATAGATCCATTACTACAATTTTTTGTTTTCTCGTTGTGTTCTTTCTGCGTCTCTTCACATCATCTTCTTTCTGTATGTCTGTCTCTATTCAAATTTACCATTTTTATAAGGACACAAGTCATATTGGGTTAGGGCTCACCTTATAACCTCATTTTAACTTACCTCTATAAAGAATCTATATCCAAATAGACTCATGTTCAGAGGTACTGGGGAATTAGAAATTCAAGAATATTTTTTAAAAGACACAATTCAACATATATCATGAGCCTTTCATGTAAGAGTTTGTTTGGAAATAAAAGGGGATCCTTGACTTTTAAGATCTAAATTGTTTAAAGATCTGTCTCATCCATCTCTATTTTTTGTTTGTTTGTTTGTTTGTTTTGGCTTAACCAATGAGCATTAACATGGACATGACCATCATCATTTAGGAAAAACAATGCTAATTAGATTCTAGAAACACATGGCAAGAACGTGCTAACAAAACACATCCAGGGGTTCTAGGCTAGAAGGGTGCTTTAAGCTTAGTTTTGGTGTGCTTTGTGTTCCAATTGTGGCTTTCCTAATGGACAATTTGGAATTCGTTCTTAAGGAAGAAGAAAAGACCTCTCTATGAGTATTGACTTCTATTGTTCTAGTCAGTTCTGAGGAGAGTGGTCAACCCTAGTTATGTTTGCAGGAGTTTTCCTGAATATATTTTTTCAAAACCAACAAACCTGATAATTAATATCTAAAACTCAGCCCTCATGAGAAAGTAGGAAGAGGGTGAGCAGAAAAAAAATTCTACCATCCATGTGCCTCTGAAGGGTTTCCCCAACTATTTTGTAACTTTCTTAATTAATTTTCTTTATAAGTAGCTCTTTTATGTAGACTAAGCATATTAATTCTAAGCTAATTACATTCTGCATAACAATTTCTATTGTACACACAAAAAATAATATGAATTTGAATCATCTGAGAGATGAAAATCAAAATGACAATGAGGTATCACCTCACATCTGTCAGAATAGCTATCATCAACAAATCAACAAAAGACAAGTATTGGCGAGGATGTGGAGAAAAGGGAACACTCGTGCACTGCTGGTGGTAATGCAAATTGGTGCAGCCACTGTGGAAAACAGTATGGAATTTCCTGAAAACATTAAAAATGGAACTCCCATATGACCTAGTGATCCCACTCCTAGGAATATATCCTAAGAAAACAGAAACAGCTGTCAGAAAGAATATGTGCACCCCTATGTTCATAGCAGCACAATTTATAATAACTAAGGTTTGGAAACAGCCTGAGTGTCCATCAATAGATGAGTGGACAAAAAAGCTATGCAACATTTACACCATGTAATACTATGTAGCTGTAAAAAAAAGAAAGAACTCTTACAATTTGCAATAGCATGGATGAACCTGTAGAGTATTATGCTAAGTGAAATAAGTCAATCAGAGAAAGCTAAGTATCACATGATCTCACTCATATGTGGGATCTATTAAACCAAATAAACTGATGAACAAAATATAACCAGCGACCTAGAAGCATGGAACAGACTGTGAAATCTCAGAGAGAAGACACAGAATGGTGAGTTGATGGGAAGAGATCAACCAAAGAACATATATGCATAACCCATGGACACTGAAAATAGGATGGTGAAGGCCTGGGACTTGGAGGTGAGCTAGAAGAGGTCAATGGGGGGGAAGGGGCCATGTGTAATACTTTCAACAATAAAGATTTTAAAATTTTAAAAATATGACTGAGGGGTCTATGGGGACCCCAGGATAAAATAATTAATTGCTGTTAAACCAATATAAATGTTCAGTAATGCAAAATAAGATTTACTGATTTGTGGTACAATATTACACTCACAGTTAACAACACTATATTTTGCACTTAAAATTTTAAGAGGGTGTATCTCATATTATGTGTTTTACAATTAAAAATAAATGGAATCTACACAAGGGAGTGTGTGTAAGCAGGTGGTTGGATGAGGCCTATGAAAACTCAGAAAAATCAGGTTAATGGGATCACACACCACTTACTTGGGCCTAATGCATATAAATGTGGAAATAGAATTGCCCTCCTGATAGCAAGCTGGGGAACTTTCCATTTAACTAGGTTTCTGTACAATATTTTGAAGGAAGATAATGTCCTGTGTGGTATCAATGGTGGGGAAGAGACAAAATGGAAGCAGGCCTGGCACTTTTTTTTAGTCTCTATGCCTGGGAGTGGAGTAAGACAGCTACCAGGAAGTATGAGAAAATGGTTACCTTTAACCAGGTACAGCCTGACTGTGGAAGGCAGAACAATATATGAAGAGATTAGGAAATGACGCAAAATGTTTTATTCTCCCTCAGATATCATAGAATATCTCTGGAAAAGGAACACACATAATAAAGCTTGTCATGCACCACTAAACTGAAAGTTGTCCATATTCACTGCTGCTTGATTTCAGCTGCCACCACAAAGAACCAAAAGTTTCACATTTTTATCTATTTTGTGCTTCCCTAACTCCAACTTTTTCTTATGACAAATAGAACTCATGCCACTCAGTTTAAAATGTAAAATCTTCTGTCAGTGAGAAAACATCAATAGTGTATATTTTGAGCACACTTGTTAAAATGCCTATCATAGTATGTGACACATGACAGGTGATAACTATGTTGGATGCTTTCTTTTACTTCATTGTTTCAATTTTCTACAATAAATAGAAACTCAATCTCTTTGTTCTTCATGTCTCACTTCTTCAAATATAGGCCAGATCTGCTGTCTGAGACACAGATATTGTGATTATTAGAACTTTTTTGACTGGGGTCTAGCCCCAATCCTGTCACTGTACCCTCATTAGACGCTTTGCCATTTTCTGTAGTGAACTTACCCTCAATTGTCCTTCAACAAATTCTGGCCCTAAGAAAGATCCTCCCCATGTATGTCAATTTCCAAAGTGGCTTCTCTTCTAGATCTGTAGTCCTAACTAGCTCTACCTAACTCTAGCTTCTCATTTGCTAAGGGTAACTACTGCCATAATCATCATTACTTAATTGTACTTAAGCTGTCTCTAAATCCTTCCTAATCAATTTTTCTTAATACTAGTTGAGGAGAAGCCTTACACTAAGGATTTATAGAAGAAGCAACATCGAGACTGGTAGGAAGGGCATCAATGCTAAAAGGGCTGGCCCGCTTCCATGGGTGGTTCCTGTGGTTCTGGAGGGATATCTCATTTTTGTGGGGAGTTTCCCTCTGAGGAGAATGGAGTCTAAACCCCAGGCTGGGCCCTGAATCCCAGAGCATCAGAGCCAGGAATAGACACCCACATAATATTTGGCTGTGGAAAGCATTGGAGTTTCTGTCCACCAGGGAAAGATGGAAGTCCACTAAAGACATGGCACCATCTGGAAGGGCCAATGCATACAATTTTGTTCATGGCCACTCACACTAGGCTCTGGCAGAGGAAGAGCAGAGTGGACTAGAGTCACATGAGAAGTATCTGGGGTTTGTAGCTCTGGGGAGAGATCTGAAAAGACAGATGTCAGGATCTGTATTGGGTAATTCTCCCATAACACAGATGCCACATTTCTTGGACAGAGCACTCCCATCTATGTGGCATCAGTCTGGGAGAAAGCAATAACCCCATGCTCTGAACTCCCTCTCACCCCACCATGTGGAACTTATACCTTACTAAGGGGTAGAGCAAAAGGATTTTTTCAGTGACTGAGCCTAACAGGCAGCTGGCATGCAGAGGGGAATCTCTGGGTGCCTTGAAACTTTTGTTGATTTGCCCCCTGGAGCCCAGTGATGATAACAGTGTAACTTGGTGTTCAGCTTGGTCCTTCTCTCATGTGCACCCAGACCTAGCAGAAGCAGTCACAAATTGTGGATCACTTATAGCTAGAAATGGGTTGCCAAGGGCCAATCACTGGGAGCATCTTACATTGTCCTGCACCAGAGTCCATCTTAAAAGACCAAGAACCAACACAAACAGTGTCTAGCTTTGGAAAATAATCAGAGCAAGAACCAATAAGATTCACAAGTAACATATCCAAAGGGAGATATCAGTAGGCACCAAACTCTGTTAAGGGAAATTATGCTTCATATAGTCATTGCCTGCACAGCAAATCACACACTGTGGTCAGTGATGGGCCAAACAGTCAGCCAGTCTGAGGGTAGATCCCATGCATGAAAAGGTCAAAAACAATCAAGACTCAATATAACTCTCACAAGGGACGTTCCTGGAGCACCCAGACCTAGAGATCAAGGATACTGCACCACTGCACCACACAGGGCACCCCACGAAGACTGGGAGTCATAGCAGATCTATCTCTAATATATAAAAACATACACAAAGAGGCATCCAAAATAGAAAGACAAAGAAACAGGATCCAAATGAAAGAACAGAAAATATCTCCAGAAAAAGACCTAAGTAAAATGGAGGCAAACAATATATCAGATAAAGTGTTCAAAGTAATGATTAACAGGATGCTTAATAGTATGAAATAGGACATATAAACCATAAACAAAAACCAGTCAGAAATGAAGAATACACTGGAAGGAATAAACAGAAGGTTGGATTAAGCAGAGGATTGAACCAACTATTTGGAGCACAAGGTAGAAAAAAAACAAAAAACATACCTAATCAGAGCAGCAAAAAGGGAAAAAAAGAATTTTTAAAAATGAGGATAGTGATCTTTGGGATAACATAGAGTGTAATAATATTCACATCATATAAGTACCAGAAGGAGAAGAGAGTGCAATGGATTGAGAATTTATTTGAAGAAATAATGACCAAAAAAGGAAAAAGATATACAAGTCCAATAATTGCAGAATCTCAAACAAGATGGAACCAAATAAACCATAGCAAGACATATCACATTTGAAATGGCAACAGTTAAAGAAGAGAGAATCTTAAAAGCCACAAGAGAGAGATGTTAGTCACCTATACGGAAGCTCCCATGTGACTGACAGCTGATTTCTCAAAAAAAAAAAAAAAAAAACATATCAGGCCAGATGGATTGGCATTAAATATTCAAATTGATGAAAAGCAAGGACATACAAACAGAATTATCTTCCACAGCAAGGTTATTTTTGAAAAATGAAGTAGAAATAAAAAGCTTGTGGTTCCGTGTTTGAGTGTTGGCCATGAACCAGGAGATCACAGTTCTATTCCTGGTCTGGGCACATGCCCGGGTTATGGCCTTGATTTCCAGTAAGCAGGAAGCAGATTATCAAGAAGTCTTTCTTATCATTGATGTTTCTATCTCTCTCAGCCTCTCATTTTCTCTCCTTGAAGTCAGTTTTTATAATTTTAAAAAAGAAAGCAAAAACTTAAATAAAAAGGGCTTCCTGGACCAAAATCCTATCTAATAAAATAGTAATATGCAAATTGACCATCAATCCAAAGATACAAGATGGCCACCCCCATGTGGTCAAAGATGGCTGCCCCCATGTGGACACAAGATGGCTGCCACAAGATGGCCTGCAGGGGAGGGCAGTTGTGGGCAGTTAGGGGTGACCAGGCCAGCAGAGGAGGGCAGTTGGAGGAGACCAGGCCAGCAATGGAGGGCACTTGGGGGGGAACCCAGGCCTGCAGGGGAGGGCATTTGGGGACCCAGGACAGCAGGGGAGGGCAGTTGCAGGGACCAGGCCAGCAGGGGAGGGCAGTTGGGGGGCCCAGGCCTGCAGGGGGTGCAGTTGAGCGGGACCCAGGCCAGCAGGGGAGAGCAGTTGGGGGGGACGAGGTCTGCAGGGGAGGACAGTTGGGGGGGACCCAGGCCTGCAGGGGAGGGCAGTTTGGGGGGACCAGGTCTGCAGGGGAGGGAAGTTTTGGGTGATCAGGCCAGCAGGGAGGGCAGTTAGGGGTGAACAGGCCAGCAAGGGAGGGCAGTTGGGAGGGACCAGACCTGCAGGAGAGATCAGTTGGGGGGACCAGAACAGCAGGAGAGGGCAGTTTGGGGGGACCAGGCCTGCAGGGGTGGGCAGTTGTGGGTGATCAGGCCAGCAGGGAGGGCAGTTAGGGGTGACCAGGCCAGCGGGGGAGGGCAGTTGAGGGGGACCAGACCTGCAGGGGAGATCAGTTGGGGGGGGACCAGAACAGCAGGGGAGGGCAGTTGGTGGGGACCAGGCCTGCAGGGGAGGGAAGTTGTGGGTGATCAGGCCAGCAGGGAGGGCAGTTTTGGGGGCCAGGCCTGCAGGGGAGGACAGTTGTGGGGGACCCATACCTGCAGGAGAGGGCAGGTAGGGGTGACCGGGCCAGCAGGGGAGCAGTTAGGTGTCAATCTGACTGGCAGGGGAGTAGTTAGGGGTGATCAGGCTGGCAGGCAGAAGTGGTTAGGGGCAATCAGGCAGAGGCAGGTGAGTGGTTGGGAGCCAGCAGTCTTAGAATGTGAGAGGGATGTCTGACCGCCTCTTTATGCCTGATCCCCTAATTGGACAGGGTGCAGGCTGGGCTGAGGGACACCCCCCTCTCCATGCTCGAATTTCATGCACTGGGCCTCTAGTAAGTAAGTAAGTAAGTAAGTAAGTAAGTAAATAAATAAATAAATAAATAAATGGCATTTGTTACCACCAAAGCAGTGTTACAAGAAATGTCAAAGGGGAAGAAGGAGAAGGAGGAGGAGGAGGAGGAGGAGGAGGAGGAGAAAACAGGAACATAGTTAAAAGAATAAAATGACTATAAGCCTATAAAAAAGAATCTTAAAGAGTATAACTTTACATTTAAATGAACTTTTAAAAGAACAATAAACAAAGCTTTAAATGTGTACAAGTAAAGAAATAATAAAGATCAGAGCACAAATGAACAAAATAGAGTCTAAAAATACAATACAATAGATCAATGAAACCAAGAGCTGGTTCTTTGTAAAGGTAAACAAGATTGACAACCCATTAACTGCACTCATCAAGAAAAAATGGAAGAGGACATAATAAAACCAGAAATGAAAGAGAAGTGACAACTGACACCAAAGAAATATAAATTACTATAAGAAAATATTATGAACAATTATATGCCAACAAATGACAATCTGGACAAAATGAATAAGGTCCTAGAAATATACACTCTTCCAAAACTGAATTAAGAAGAATCAGAGAATCTGAGTAGATAGATTACAATTAGTGAAAACAAAGCAGTGAACAAAAGAATTCCCAACGAACCAAAATTCTGGATGGTTTCACAGGTAAATTTTACCAAGCATTCCAAAGGATACTAATACCTATCCTCCTCAAACTTCCAAAAAGTTCAAGAGGAAAGACTCCCAAGCTCATTTTACAAGACAATCATTATCCTAACTCCAAAACCAGGTAAAGACAACACACAAAAAAGAAAATTATAGACCAATATCCCTTATGAACATAGATGCTAAAATCCTCAAAATATTAGCAAATTTGATCTAGTAATATATTAAAAAGATCATACAGCTGATCAAGTGGGATTTCTTTTGGGGATGCAAGGCTGATACAATATTCGCAAATCAACAAATGTGATACAACACAAACAAAAAGAAAGATAAAAATCACATGATCATATCAATAGATGCAGAAAAAAACATTTGTCAAAATCCAGAAACATTTTTTGACAAAAATTCTCGAAAAAGTTGGAATAGAGGGACCATATCTCAACATAATAAAGGCCATATATGACAAACCTACAGCTGACATCATACTCAATGGGAAAAACTAAAAACATTGCCCTTAAGAACAGGAACAAGATAGGTATGTTCACTTTCACCACTCTTATTCAACATAACACTGGAAGTCCTAACCATAGAAATCAGATAAGAAGAAAAATAAATAAATAAAAGGTGTCCAACTTGGAAAGGTGGAAGTAAAACTCATTATTTTGCAGATTACATGATGTTGTACATAGAAAACCCTAAGCACTCCACCAAAAAATTTACTGGATTTAGTAAATGAATTCAGCAATGTTGAAAAATAAAAAGTTAACACCCAGAAATTGATGGGATTCTATACACCAATAATGAATTCTCAAAAAGAGAAACTAAAAAACCAATCCCATTTACCATTGCAACAAATAAATTAAGATACTTAGGAATAAACTTAACTAAGAAGGTAAAAGACTTGTACTGGGAAAACTACAGGACATTGCAAAAAGAGATGCAGGAAGATATAAACAAGTGAGAGAATATGCCGTGTTCATGGATTGGTAGAATTAATATCATTAAAAACCATACTACCCAAAACAATCTATAGATTCAATGCAATCCCTATTCAAATATGCTAAGTGAAATAAGCCAGTTAGGGAAAGACAAATATCACTTGATCTCACTTCTATGTGGAATCTGATGAACAAATAGATCCAGAGGCATGGATACATGGAACAGACTGACAGATCTCAGGTGGGATGGGGAAGTGAAGAGATTAACCAAAGAACATATTTACATATATCCATAACGCATGGTTACAGACAATAATGTGAGGAAGGCCTGGGGTGGGGCAGGGGCTGGCTGAGAGGGGGCTGAAAGGGAGAAATTCAGGACATCTGTAATATTGTCAACAATAAAAAAAAACTGTGGTACATTTACACAACGTATACTGCTAGGCTGTAAAAAAATAAATTAAAGGAAATCTTATCTTTTATGATAGCATAAATGGAGATTATTATGCTAAGTGAAATAAACCAGTTATAGAAAGGTAAATAACATATTATCTCACTTATATGTGGAACCTAATAAACAAAAATAAACCGATGTACAAAATAGAAACAGAGGCATGGATACATGGAACAGATTGACAGCTGTTGGAGGGGAGGGGAGTTGGAAGGCTGGACGAAAGTCTTTCAAGGGTTTAAGAAAAAACACGTATATACAGGGTGTCACAAAAAATGTATACACAGTGTAACAGATGATACCTCAATTTTGAAACTAAATGTATTTTTATAAACACTGTCTTTATAATTATTCAATGTGTGTGTATACAATTTTTTGGGACACCCTCCATTTAACACATAGCCACAGACAAGAGTGTGGTGATAGCCAGAGAGAGGGAAAGGGGGGTTGGGGGTAGGAAGGTGGATGATGCAGTGTGTAGATTATGTTTTGTTGTTGTATACTTGAAACTGTATGTTTTTTGAACCAATGTCAACTCAATAAATTCAATTAAAACATTTTTTTTTTAAATCAGATATCTCTTCTCCATTTAAAAGCAATGATGTCACTATACTTAAATTTCAATTATTTACCATAGCTGGAAAGGCCCTACAAAATGTGATCAATGCTTACTCATTGTATTCTGTCTACTATGATACATTTTCTGTTTATCACATATGAGGCACACAGACCTTCCTAATAATCCTGGAATCCTCTCTGCTCATTTCTGTCTTAGGTCCTTTGTGCTTTCTGTTCACTCTACCTAGAATACCTAACATGCTCCCTCACTTCATTCAGGCCTACCCTATCATCCTATTAGAAATAACACATACTTTTTGTCACTCTTTTCTTTTTTTTTTAAATATATTTTATTGATTTTTTTACAGAGAGGAAGGGAGAGGGATAGAGAGTTAGAAACATCGATGAGAGAGACATCGATCAGCTGCCTATGTCACTCTTTTCCACCTTTATTATGTACAGACCTAAACAATATCATAAAATTTGTATTTTGATCTATTTAATTGTTTATTGTGGCTCTATAACTAAGATATAAACTTCATAAGAACATGATATAACAGTGGTAAGGATGTCTATTCTGGTACTAGACATTTAAAATTTGAAACCTGACTTCATGGTTCCATTACTGAGAAAGTTACTTAGCCATTCTGGATTGTTTTTTGTTTTTGTTTTTTGTTTTTCTCAGATTCCTCATCTGAAAAATGGGATGAGGATGATAGTTATCTCATAACTAGTGGCCTGGTGCACAAAATTCGTGCATGGGGTGAGGGGTGTCCCTCAGCCCGGCCTGCACCCTCTCCAATATGGGACCCCTCAGGGGATAACCAGCAGTTGGACATCCCTCTCACAATCCAGAACTGCTGGCTCCTAACTGCTTGCCTGCCTGCCTGATTGCCCCTAACTGCTTCTGCCTGCCAGCTTGATCGTCCCTAACTGCTCCCCTGCTGGCTTGATTGCCCCTAAACACCTCTGCCTCGGCCCTGCACCCAGGACCCAGGATTCCTTCCTCCAGCAGACCACAGGCAACCGGGATCCAGGCTTCCCTCCCTCTGGTCCCCCATAGGCACCTGGACTGGCTGCAGCCACAGGGGATGGTGGGTAGGTGGCTTTGCCTGGGCTGCAGCCGCAAGTGCTGGTACCACAGGGTAGGCAGCTTCTCCATCTCCCCAGCTGCAGCCAGCCTCAGGCGCTGGGGCCTGGTTTCTCAGTCTCCCCCAGGATGTGGGGCAGGCGGACTTGAGGCTTCTGCAGCTGGCTGCGGCCTGGGATCATGGAGCAGGTGGCTTCTTCGTCTTCCCAGCTGCAGCCAGCCTCAGGCACTGGGGCCTGGTTTCTCTGTCTCCCCCAGGACATGGGGCGGGAGGCTTCTGCGGCCTGGCATCATGGGGCAGGTGGCTTATTGATCTCCCTGGCTGTAGCCAGTCTCAGGTGCTGGCGCCCCAATTCTCCGACTCCCATAGGCCTGGAGCGGCTGGGGGGCAGGGCCGCCACCATCTTTATCAGGTTAATTTGCATACTCACTCCTGATTGGCTGGTGGGCATAGTGGAGGTACAGTCAATTTGAATCTTTCTCTTTTATTAGTGTAGATGTTGTAAAAACAAAAGAAATGAGTTGATTCCTTGCAAAACAGCCAAAAGAGTATCTGAAACAGTAAGTGCTGTATAAGTGTTAGTTATTACTATTCCCTTCTCTATCTCAGCACTTGGATTATATCTTGGAACATAGCAGGTATTTAATAAATATTTGTAAGATGATGATATATCTACATTGTGTACCTGATTTTCAGATTATCTATTAGACAGAGTTAAGTGTTTGAAGAACACAGAAAATTTTATGATACTGACTCTAATCTCCTAGAATGACAGAACAATGGGAAATTATAGGGATGATGAGGATTGACTAAGATAAGAAGAAGAGAGACACAAATATAAATACAAAAAGAATGGGAGAGGAATAGATAAAGAGTTTGTTAAGAAGTAGTGATATACACATATAGTGGTGGAATATTTTCAGTTGAACCCACTCACCTGCTGAATATGCAACTCTCTTTCCGTTTTTCTCAGTAGACAGAATACCAAGGAAAATGAAGATTTGGTTAATTAGGAAACAGATTTAGAAGAGGCCTAATTCCTTTTCCCCCAAGAGTCTGAGATTCAGTGAATGCCAACCCATGAGCCAGTTCTCCTAGTGAAAGTAAGTCTCTTGCCTGAATTGTGTTTATCACAATTGTATGTATAAGAAATAGGTTAGACGGGATGAAGAACTTCTGAATAATGAATGAGCAGAATACTGTATTCAATCCTTTGGAAGCAGAGGGGTAGCTTCCATTACCTCTCCTTCACTCTAGAATCTTAAATCAGAGGCTGGCTAGTGGCTATTACCATTTGTTAAGGAAGTAATGAAAAATAAAAAACATGATTTAGAAAGGACACTTTCTAGCTGAGATCTAAGAGCTATTCTTTCCCATCATCTCTGGAGCCTACAAGATGTATTTTTCTTCCTTTTTCTCTTGCAAGTATCTATGATGTTAGTCTTTTTTCACGGGACATTTATTATCCCAAGACTGTTCTCAATGCCTCACAATATATTAATTATACATTCACAGTGCTGGCACTGGTCCTTATGGTAATTTTCTATAAATTAGGAATGGACACTGCTTGAATTTAGGCCTATCCCAGGGCACATTGACCCAATTCACCTTCTCAGCCAGACACCATTGTATAGTGAACAATCTGCACAATTGTATGAATCAGCCTGGTAGATTCAGTAATACTAATTGACATATTTGGAAATGTACTTTGCTGGTAGAAACATTTGGAAGAGAACAATGTGGTTTTACCATCTGGCAAAAGAGTTTAGGCAATCTTCCTGGAAGTCCTTGATGTTCCCTATAATACTATCTAATAAGGAGGGAATATGCTAATTGACTGCCATGCCCTCAAAGAAGGTGGCGCCCACAGCCACAAGATGGCAGCACCCAGTCCCCTCAGCCCCACCTGGGTGGTAGGCACGCGGCATGGCCTGGCCCACCCCCAGGTGGGTCCAGCCGTTCCACGCACCTGCCTTTGGAGTCCCTCAGTCCCCTCAGCCCCCCGGCCACCCAGGGCCAGCCTGAGGCGCAGGCAAACCTCAGTGGCGGCTGCCCAGCCAACGCCAAAGGCACAGGCAAGCCTTGGATGGTGGCTGCCCAGACAATGCCTGAGGTGCAGGCAAGCCTCAGATGGCAGCTGCACAGCCTCCCAGGGCTGGCCCAAGGCTCAGGTAACCAGAGCTGGCCAAGGCTTGCACTGCTGGCAGTGGCAGCAGCAAAGGTGTGATGGGAGCGTCACCTCCCCCTGATCGCCAGGTCACCTCCCACCCCTGAGGGCTCCCAGACTGTGAGAGGGGGCAGGCCGGGCTGAGAGACCCCCCTCCAGTGCATGACTTTTCATGCGCCAGGCCTCTAGTTTATACTAATAAAAGCATTATATGCTAATTGACCATCACTCCATGACAGAAATGGAGGCACCCATGGACATAAAGATGGCGGAGGTGGCCCCAGAGGCAACTGGAACAAACAGGGCGCTCCCCCTCCCTCTGCTTCTTCCACCTCTGAGAGAGGCCCAGAGGCGCCTGGAGCATGCAGGGCGCTGGGTTTGCTTTGGTCTCTGGAGCACTCCCCCTCTGCCGCTGCAGAGGGCACCTCTCTCAGTGGTTACCCCAGCAGGGAGGAGGAGGACTCCCTCCTCTCTGCTGTCAGTCTCCATGGAGGCAATGAGGAAGCAAGCTTCCTCACAGGTGCCCTCAGCAGCAGAGGGGGAGCACATCGGGTGCTTCAATCTTCATGGCTGCTGCTCCTGAGAGAGGCACCCTGTGTGGCGGCAGAGGGGGAAAGCCCAGGCAACCTAAGCAAGCCCAGCACCCCGTGAGCCCCACATGATCCAGGTGCCTCCAAACCTCTGAAAACGGCCCTCAGCCCCTTATCCAGGCTGGCCACATCCCCATGCAGTGACAGTCCCTGCTGGAGGTCATGGCCAGCCTGCAAACAGCCATCAGCCCCTCACCCAGGATGGCCATGCCCCCCAGCAGGGACCCTCTCCCCATGGGATATGGTTATCTAGTTTTTTCCATAGCTTAAAGGTCCACTCTGGCAAACATTAGCTTTAAGAGGAAATGTTTGAGGAGATCCTTCAAAATGTAGGTTAGGAGGGGAAAATTTTATAAATGCAACTTTAGGTTTGTACTACTGAGAAAGGTATCCTGTTAGTGGAGGCATTTGTTGAAGAGATTATATTTTCTGCATTGTGTATTCTGGGCTCTCATGTTGTTGATTAGATGACTGACTGGATGTGCATGGTTTTATTTCTGAGTTCTATATTCTACTCCATTGATCTATGTGTCTGTTTTAATGCTAGTACCATATTGTTATAATACTGTTGCTTTGTAATATATTTTGAAATCAAGAAATGTAATACTCTAGCTTTATTCTTCTTTCTCAAGATTACTTTGGCTATTCTGGGTCTTTCTTTCTTTTTTTTTTTTTTCTTAGTAAATTTTATTTTTATTTTATTTTATTTTCAATTTTTTTTATTAAGGTATTATATGTGTACATATCTTACCATTGCCACCCCCCACCCCACTCCCATATATGCCCTCACCCCCCAGAGTTTTGCATCCGTTGGTTATTATAATATGACTGCTTTAGATTTATTACATGTTATGCAATTTTACCATGAGATAAACTATCAAGAAAAATTTTAGGGAGAAAAAGATGGCGACCGGCAGGAAGGTAGGGAGAGAGAGTGTGAGTGAGGAACCCATAGAGGAGAGTGTAGACGTGTGTGGTGTATGTGTGTGTATGAGCTAGGGTCAGTTAGATTCTGCACGTCTTCCAAGGGGCTGCCTAACCGGGCAGTCCTAGACAGCAGAGCCCCACGCACAAAGCAGACACTTCTTGGCAGCTGGTGCGGATGCGGAGACCACGCCATCTTAAGAAACAGAGCTGCCTGAGACTCCGATTCTAGCTTCTGACACAAACCAGGACCTTGCAGCCACTGGGGACAGAGAACTGCTATCACAGCTTCAGACCAACAAACAACAAGAATCCAGACTTCCTGGCAGATTTCCATGAGTCAAAGAGCCAATTCCCCTCCCCGGAGGCACACAGATAGCACCATAGTAACTGATAGACCCGCCCCTCACCCAAGCTGCAGAGCTCCCTCAGCCTTGCAAATGCGCCAAAGTAACTGATAGACCCGCCTCTCTCCCAAGCTGCAGAGCTTTGTGCAGGGACACGCACCCCTTTAGGGAATTTGGCTTGCAGGGGACAGAAGCAGCTCCCCCATCGGGGAAATCTGTCAGTGTGCACAGAGGGCTCCCCTTCGAGGAATTTGGGGGAATTTGGCTTGCGGGTCACAGCTCCCCCTTCGGGGAATCTTAGAGTGTGCACAGAGGGGTTTCCCTTTGGGGAATTTGGCACACAGGACAGACTTCGCCCCCCTACCGGGACTCTGGGAGAGTGCATGGAGCCAGCTCACCTTCAGGAATTTAAGAGTGTGCGCCCTAGCCGGTTTGGCTCAGTAGAGAGAGCACACACAGGAAGCAGCTCCACTTCAGGGAATTTGGCACACCGGACACAGCTGCCTGGAATCCCTGACTCACAGCGCATTCACACTAAGATCCAGCGACCCCAATTGTTGGTGCATGCACACATAGGGACCCTGATTCTCAACGAGAAACCACACAAGGCAACAGAGACTCTGACACTCGAGTCTTGGTGCAGACACAGGGAAACTCTGACTCCTGGCACATGCTAAGGATCTCACTTTCGGCACATACCAACAGTGTGGTGCAGACAGGACCACTGATTCTAAGTGTGCACACGAGACCACACGGCACACTGGGGACACTGACCCTGGGCAAGTCTGGTTCCCACCAACCAAAGGCAGCCACACGTCCTAGTGTCAGAGCACTTCAGTGAAACTCCGGTGGAGCGGAGTCCCCACAGCACAAGGCCCAGGTCCACGCAAATGGAAGCTTGAGATTTCTGGTGATAGCCAGAATAGGGAAACGAAATAACTCACAGAGGAAAGAAAATATGGAGTCACCAAGAAAGGAAATTAGTGAAACTGAAGCTTGCAACATGACCGAAAAGGAGTTTAGAGTAATGGTCGTGGAATTTTTACATCGGGTGGATGAGAAGATCAACAATTTATGCAAGAATCAGGAAGAAATGAAAAGTGATATAGCTACAATCAAAAACACCATGGAAAGTTTCAACAGTAGACTACAAGAAGCAGAGGACCGAATTAGTGAGTTAGAAGATCAGGTACAGAAACAAGCTCAATTGAACAGCAATTGGAGAAAAACATTAAAAAGCAGGAGGAAAGCCTAAGGGAGCTTCGGGACAACATGAAACGAAGTAACATGCGTATAATAGGGCTGCCAGAAGGACAAGAAGAGCAGCAGGGAATAGAAAATCTATTTCAAGAAATAATGACAGAAAACTTCCCGGATATGGGGAAGATAAAAGTTACGCAAGTACAGAGAGTCCCAAGCAGGATCAACCCCAAAAGACCCACACCAAGACATGTCATAATTTCAATGGCAAATATAAATGATAAAGAGAAAATCTTAAAGGCAGCAAGAGAGAGACAGAGTTACCTACCAAGGAACACCCATCAGATTGTCAAATGATTACTCAACAGAAACACAAAAAGCTAGAAGTGAATGGAAGGAGGTAGACAAAGTGTTGCAAAGCAAAGGACTGAATCCAAGAATACTATATCCAGCAAGACTATCAATCAAAATTGAAGGGGAATCAGGAGCTTTGCAGACAAAAAAAGGCTCAAGGAGTTTATCACCACCAAACCAGCAATGCAAGAATTGCTAAAGGGAATACTGTAAAAAGAATAAATAAACAGGTAAGAAGGAATACAGACACAAAAATAGACATGACTACAAACAAATACCTTTCAGTAATAACTTTAAATGTAAACGGACTAAATGCTCCAATCAAAAGACATCGAGTAGCTGAATGGATAAAAAAACACGACCCATATATATGCTGTCTACAAGAGACCCACCTTAGAACAAGAGACTCACACAGATTAAAAGTGAAGGGATGGAAAAATATCTTTCAGGCAAATGGAAATGAAAAAAAAGCTGGGGTAGTAATACTTATATCTGACAAAATAGACCTCAAAGTAAATGCCATAACAAGAGATAAGGAAGGCCACTTCATAATACTAAAGGGAGAAATCTAACAAGAAGAAATAATTCTGGTAAACATATAAGCTCCCAATATAGGAGCACCCAACTACATAAGAAAAAACTCCTGGAGGATATCAAGGGAGAGATTAATAGCAATACAATCATAGTAGGAGACTTTAATACCCCACTATCACCACTGGACAAATCCTCTAAACAAAAAATCAGAAAAGAAACAGCAATCCTAAATGACTCACTAGACCAGATGGAATTAATAGACATCTTCAGAACATTTCACCCAAAAGCCACAGAATATACATTCTTCTCAAGTGCAAATGGGTCATTTTCAAAGATAGACCATATGCTGGGTCACAGGCAAAGTCTCTTCAAATTCAAGAAGATAAAAATTATATCAAGCATCTTCTCAGATCACAGTGGTATAAAACTGGAAATCAACTACAATAAATACAATCCAAAGAAATCAAACACATGGAGACTAAACAGCATGCTATTAAACAAGGACTGGGTCACCAGAGAGATCAAGGAAGAAATAAAAAACATCATGGCAACAAATGACAATGAAAACCCAACAATCCAAAATCTATGGGACACAGCAAAAGCAGTCTTGAGAGGGAAGTTCATAGCTCTACAAGCCTATTGCAAAAAACAAGAAACAATGGTAATAAATTACCTAACCCTACAACTCAAAGAGCTAGAAAAAGAGCAGCAAGAAAAGCCCAGTGTAATCAGAAGGAAGGAAATAACAAAGATCAGAGCATAGATAAATGACATAGAGACCAAGGAAACAATACAAAAGATTAACAAAACCAAGAGCTGGTTCTTTGAAAGGATAAACAAGATTGATGGACCTCTAGCCAGGCTCACCAAGAAGTAAAGAGTGAGGACCCCGATAAACAAAATCAGAAATGAAAGAGGTGAAATAACAACAGACCCCGCTGAAATACAAAGGATTGTTACAAAATACTACGAACAACTCTATTCCAACAAACTGGACAACCTTGAGGAAATGGACATATTCCTAGAAAAATATAACCTTCCAAAAATCAATCAAGAAGAATCTAAACAGCTCAATAGGCCAATAACTATGGACGAAATTGAAGCAGTCATCAAAAAGCTTCTGGCAAACAAAAGCCCGGGGCCTGACGGCTTCACAGGAAAGTTTTACCTAACATTCAAGGAAGAACTAAAACCTATCCTCCTAAGACTATTCCAAAAAATTCAAATGGAAGGAACACTTCCAAGCTCCTTCTATGAAGCCAGCATCACCCTAATACCAAACCCAGATAAAGACAACACAATGAAAGAGAATTACAGACCAATATCCCTCATGAACATAGATGCCAAAGTCCTCAACAAAATTCTAGCAAATCGGCTCCAGCAGTACATCAGAAAGATCATACACCATGACCAAGTAGGATTTATCCCAGGGATACAAGGATGGTACAATATCTGCAAATCAATAAACGTGATACATCACATAAACAAATTGAGAGATAAAAATCACATAGTCATATCAATTGATGCAGAAAAAGCATTTGACAAAATCCAACACCCTTTCTTGATAAAAACTCAAAATAAGGTGGGAATAGAAGGCTCATACCTCAACATAATAAAAGCTATATATAATAAACCCAAAACAAACATCATACTCAATTGACAAAAACTAAAAACAT